>NW_024545647.1:960000-1560000 GCF_018152505.1 Drosophila elegans | reverse complement strand
TGATTAAGGATTTTTTTTTTTTTTTTTGGGAAGTAGCCAAGTCTTGTGATCCCGTTGGACAATTTAGAAAATGCTTCAACTGCACAGTTTGAGAGTTCAATTAGCGTTTTTGAGTAATCAAGTCACCTTCTGAAAACTTTTTAGGTTTCAATTGCTCTTTGATGACTTTGGATACCTTCGTTTGGCCGCAACATAATTGACCCTATTTCTGTTTCAGTACGAGTTGGAGGCGTCGGTTGTGCAATAAAATTATATGCAAGGTTTGGTTGGAAGATGTAAGTGAAATGGTGATCTTCTGGTTTGCCAATCACGTATCAAAACTTTTTTTTTCCGAAACGAGCTGTTGAATTCGAAGATTAATTTTGTATTGGTTAGTCTGCACATAATTCTTTTGTGGTATAGAGATCTTGGCTGCATCGACGAGTACAGATTCCAGTGCGTCGGCAAAGCAATCGGTGTCCTCCTTGATGTTGAACTGCGGGGCTAGTTCAATACTTTTTGTATTTAAGCCAGTTGGTTCTGTGCGACTTCAGCCTGTGGGGGTATAGATTATTTTCAGGACAGGACTGGCAAAGATCGATGGAAGGTTTGGGAGCGAATTCGCCCTTTTTTGGCACAGCAAAATCTATTATACCTAGAAGCTGTCTGGGATCTGCTAACCAGAATGAAAGAGTGCCTGGTGAACACGTAGTCCAGTTTGTTGTATATTTTGATGATTGCATTATATATAGTTGCCTTCCTTTGGGAGTCACAAGGTAAGATCCCCAGTGCGGATGCCTGGGATCATAGTCAACTGCTGCTATGAAGGGATCTCCAAGAGATTTGTAGATATCATTGAAGTGGCCTTCAAAAACTGAAAAGCGAGGTGGTGAATTTTCAGAGGCAATGCCAAGATTGCAGTTACCCAGATGTATCTCTATCGTTGTAGCTAGTAAATAATTTTGTAAAAACCTTTGGTGAAAGTGGTGTTTTATGCGGTCTTTTATAAAAGGGCCGGTTCCGCCGAGAGCTTTGCTATCTGAACGATCGGTTCCGTAGAACGTGTAACCTCTTATGAGTAATTTTTTTATAAGCCGAATGAATTTAAAAGAAAATAAATTCAAATTTGATTTGAAGAAACGAAGTCGATAGGACCCCTACAGATGTAAAATTGCATTTTAAGGGTATTTTGTGAAATGTGTCGTTTTTTTTTTTTAATTTAGTAATATTATAACTAAAATAAATATTATTTTTTTAACAAAACCCTTATACACGTGATTACTTATTTCATACATAGTATCTGCCGTTGGCATTCCACAAGACATGGCTAGCATCTGTATCTGCTCCATTTAGATAGGACAGCCTCTATAGTTGCTGTTTGGTTTACTCCACAGTATTATTGGCAGGGCACAAGCTACACAGGCTGACCTTTACTGCCCCTAGACCCTTGTGTGGTCATATTCCTGGCAGTTTGTGCATTGCATTGGCCCCTTCCGTTAGTACGGCTCTTCTACGGTACTGAAGGTACTGTGGCATGTACAGTGGTGCTCATAGACTTAAGCCACAAGACTTCAACCAAGAATTTAAAAGAAAATTAAGAAAAGTTTTTATTTCACAGCTTCAATTCTTTGTGTCACATTAGTTCTATATATCAGTTTTCTAATAGAAGAATAACCAAGTTATAAAAATATATATTCAACGAAAAAACTTAAAAAATCTGAGACCGTCTCCAAAATGTCCTGCTCACATACTTAAGCCACCAGAAAAAAATGGTTCAAAAAGTTCAAATTTGCCCAATATTCTTAATAATTGTAATAAATCTACTTAAATATTGAGTGGGATGACCTTTCTGCTTAAGAACAGCTGAGCAACGATTTGGCATTGAATCGCCAAGATGTGCACTGTTGAGGGGTGATTTTCTTCCACTCTTCTCGCAAAATTCGGCACAAATCGTTTTAATTTGCTGCTTTTTTTTTTTGTTAACAATTTGCTTAAATATTCCCCACAAGTTCTCTATAGGGCTCAAGTCGGGGCTCTGCGGTGGACATTGCAAAACATTGATTACCTGTTGGTTAAGTCACAACTTGACTATCTCGCTGGTGTGTGGCAAGTGGCAAATTATGGCATGTTCTCCAGATAAATTGTTAATAAGAATGTCCCTGTACATTTCGCCGTTCATAACGCCTTCTATGTTCACTAGATGACCTACGCCCAGTGCGGTCTTCTTCTTCATGTATTTGGGGTCCAATTGGTTATTGGGAGGGCGTCGTACGTATAGTTTACTATTACACCCAAAGACTGTAAACTTGAATTCGTCGCTCCAAACAATCATGTTCCAAAAATGAATACCATTTTGAATATGCCCACTGGCGAATTGAAGGCGCTTTTCAACATTTTTAATGGACAGCAATGGTTTTTTTTGGGCAATGCGTCCATATAACCCGAACTCATTCAGTCGTCTTAACTGACACATTCACGCCATAATCTGCCACCATTTGACCTCTGATTTGCGTCGAAGTCAAGAACGGATCGGCTTTACTGATTTTGGCAATCGGTCTATCGTCGTTTAAAGAGGTTTATCTGGGTTTTACACGTGGAATATTTTCACAGGTTCCATGTTTCTTATAAAATGCAATGGTACTTCTGACTTTGCGACGCGAAATACGTAAAGTCTAACAAATTTGTAAAATTATTCTGTTTTTTCGTAATATTCCCATATTAGCTTTCTTTCGGTGGAATTTATATTTTTGTTTTAAGCATAGCGGTCAAATTTTTTTTGGGAAACGTTTTAAATATTCAATATTTTAGATTAGAAAATAAGTATCACAAATTTCCCGGAAAAAACACAAGTTTAACGATTTAAGCTCAAGGTGGCTTAAGTATATGAGCAGAGCGAAATACTCCTTTTTGACATTTAGTCAATTTTTTGAGACCCCCGAATTCTTACTTGACATTTTACTGTGAACAACAGAGTTTCAAAATGTAAAAATTTCAGGCCGAAATAAGTAAGTTCAAAAAAGTTATTAAGAAAACAGTTTATGGTAGTGGCAGTGGTTTAAGTCTATGAGCACCACTGTAGATCGGGTGAACTTCGTTTTTCTTTAAAGTTCTGCGGTCTGGCTCAAGCTCGTCTTGTGGTTTTTTGTTTCTGTTCATTAAGATTTTGCACATTTTTGGCAAGGAATCCATTTTCCTTTAAACCTCGGTGATTTTGAAGGGGGCCACATCTATTCCTTTATAAATCTATTCCTTTTATAAATCTTGAAATCCTTTGCTGCCTTTGAACTGGTACGTATAGTAATTCGTTTTTGAAACGTTTAAGTGTTTTGGACCGACTCGGAAATATTCTGTTTTCGTTTTAAGTTTAGTTCAACTTTCATTTAGTAAGGAAAATAACATGAATGTTATTCCGACAAGCTCAACTATTTTGTTAATTAGGGCATTCGAATTATTCTCTCTAATAAATATAGGATGGGGCTTTGATTTTCTTGGTGCTAATTTTACAGGTTCCAAGAGTGAAAATCTGTTGATATTCAATGCCTCGGTTAATTCGGTGCGACGTCAACTACTAATGGTGTTGTATCTTTGCCCGTAGTGCTTTTAGATGCTGACGTAGTCAGTGCATCGTCAGTGGAGAGGAGAGATGGGCATAGATGTCGGGGCGATAGAGAGTCAACGACAATGCACTATATGGCCAACGACTACATTTTTTGACCAAAACCTATATTTTAAAAGTCGTTAAATATGTCGCAGTTCTCAGAAATATTTGAATTCGATGAACGCTAAAGTTATTTGGCGCTCCGATTTGGTTGTCGCTTGGCATAAGCCGCTGGTTCCTGGTAAAACATGGATTCTAGGAATTCCTACTCTACTCGTAGCGCGACGGCATTGCCAGATCTCTTTTAGAGTGGCGTAGTCGTCGAGTGAGGCCCGGTCGCCCAAGAGAGAGAGAGAGAGAACCAGAGAGCAAGAAGTTGCAAGAAGATAAGCTCTGGTATTTGAAGGGTGGTCAGTTTGAATTGGGCTCTTGGCGCGATCGGGACTTACTGCGCAATCGAAATGGCAGACCATGAAAACACTCCTTCTCCGTTATCAGAAGTGGGATCGGCCTTGCCACAGGACAATGAAAGTGTTATAGCTGCATTAGAAGCTCAAAATCGTGCCTTGTTGGAACTTGTGAAATCAATGAACACACCGCGAGTGCCATTAACGGAAGTTAAACCGAATTCCATATCATTGCCGAAATTCGACCCTGATAGTGCGGGCGCGGATGCAAGTGCGTGGTGTAATACAGTTGCATTAATATTTGCTGAAAACAATCTACAAGGCAGTGCTCTTGTCATGGCACTCAGCAAAGCTATGCAAGGAAGTGCTTCCCAGTGGTTGGCGCAAATTTGTTTCAGCGGCATGACATGGCCGCAATTCCAGGAATTGTTTGTGCAACGATTCGTTGGTATCGAGACCCCGGCAGCGACGTTGATGAACATCTTAAATGGGCGTCCAAATCCAGGAGAGAATTTACCCGAATACGGAAGCCGCCTGGTGACGTCGCTCATGTCAAAATTCAAATCAATTGAATTGGAAGAGCTCATCGTATCCATCGTTTTGACGCATCTTTCAAACTTGGATGCTCGCCTTTTAAAGTCAATGTTTACGGGCGCTGTTAAAACCCGCAACGATCTGCAGCAACAATTAAAGGCGTATGCGTATTTAAAACGCAACGAATCCTTTGGAAACGAAGTCGAAAGGAAGAAAATGAAACTACCATCTCTAGTGAAGTGTCATCACTGTGGGCGTCTTGGCCATAAGATTGCGGATTGTCAAAAAAGGCGAACGGACGAGAGACAACGGACCACCTCAACTCCAGGACAACAACAACGCGCAGTCAACAAAAGAACCTGCTTCAAATGTGGGGAGTTCGGGCACTATGCTTCGGAATGCCCACGTAATCGACATAATCTCAAGGAAGTCGAGATTAACAACAGAGTAAACTTGGTGGCCATAGAACCAAAGGGAGTTTTGAAACAATTTTGTGAGTCTATTCCATTTTGTTTTGATTCAGGCGCTAAATGTTCTCTTGTAAAGGAAAGTGTAGCAGCGAAGTTACAAGGAAAGCGTCAGTTTAGCACAGTGGTTTTAAGGGGCATCGGAAACGAACCGGTGTGGAGCACAGTACAGATAATTTGTAATGTTAATATAAACGAACATTTTATTGAAATATTGTTTCACGTTATTATGGATACTTTTATGAATTTTGATATTCTTATTGGAAGAGATATTTTAAGTCAAGGCTTCGGAGTCGTAATTGAAGCAAATAAATTTGTTATTTATAAGCCTAAAATGGTACAAGCACTGTCGTATGAATTAAATCTGAAAAATCGTTTTAATTTTAATAAAGATTTAAGTGAGCTTGATAAAGAAAAATTAAGTGAAATATTAGAAAAATATTCCAAATCATTTATAGAGGGCATTCCACACACACGAGTAACAACAGGGCTGCTCAGCATACGGCCCATTGATCCACATAAGACTGTTCAGCGTCGCCCATATAGACTTAGTGAAGAAGAAAAGGCTAATGTTAGGGAAATTATTAACGAATTATTGTCTGCAAAAGTTATACGTCCTAGTAGTTCCCCTTTTGCTAGTCCTATGATGCTGGTCAAGAAGAAGAACGGTTCAGATCGTTTATGCGTAGACTACAGGGAACTAAACACAAATACGGTGGCAGATAAATACCCGTTACCACTTATAGCTGACCAAATAGCCCGTATGAGGGGAGCTAGTTTCTTTTCTTGCTTAGATATGGCTAGTGGCTTTTATCAAATTCCAGTTCACCTGGACTCGGTCGAACGGACGGCATTTGTAACGCCCGAGGGGCAGTATGAATTTCTCGCCATGCCATTTGGGTTAAAGAACGCTCCGTCGGTGTTTCAATGTGCAATAATTAATGCTTTGGGACCATTAGCCCATACCTATGTTATTGTTTATATTGACGACGTTTTGATAGTTGCAGAAACGAAAGTTCAGGCAATGGAAAGATTAGATGAAGTCCTTAAAATTTTAATGGAAGCCGGTTTCTCATTTAACATAAACAAGTGTACATTCCTCACACAGAAAATAAATTACCTAGGGTATGAAGTTAGTGCGGGAGAAATACGACCAAATGGTCGCAAAATAAAAGCACTTGTGGAACTACCACCTCCTCAGACGGTACCTCAGTTAAGACAATTCATAGGATTGGCTTCCTACTTCCGGCAGTTTGTGCCAAAATTTTCAGAGTTATTAAAACCATTATTTCTACTAACTTCTCAAAAATTCAAGGAACTTACATGGAAAGACGAACATGAACAACTTAGACAGAAAATAATAGAAATTTTGACAAGTTCTCCAGTATTGACCATCTTCGATCCCAAACACCCTGTCGAGTTGCATACAGATGCAAGTATGGTTGGTTATGGTGCCATTTTGATGCACCGAATAGATAAAAAGCCGTATGTAATCGAGTATTTTAGTAAATGCACAACTCCAGTCGAGTCCAAATACCATTCTTACGAGTTAGAAACTCTCGCAGTGGTGAACGCCGTTAAACATTTCAGGCATTATTTGCAGGGTCTCGAATTTGTGATTTTTACGGATTGCGATTCATTAAGGGCTAGTCGTTCCAAGACCACATTGACGCCGAGGGTACACCGGTGGTGGGGGTACTTACAGGCTTTTCAGTTTCGCATTGAATATAGGAAAGGGGAGAGAATGGCTCATGCTGATTTTCTGTCTCGGAATCCTCTACCCGTCCAAAAGGACTCCCAATTAGAAAAGGTAGTCGAGAAGCGCATAAATTTAACCGAGGTCTCCGACAACTGGCTACTCGCCGAACAACAGCGCGATCCAGAAGTTTCTGAAATAATCGAAAAGCTACGTAACGACGAATTAGAGGAATATTTACTAAAAACTTATGAGTTGAGAAAATGTATGCTTCATCGAAAAATCCAACGCAACGGAAGAACACGCTGTCTGCCCGTAATACCCAGAGCTTACAGATGGGCTGTAATAAACCACGTACACGAAGCTGTAATGCACTTGGGTTGGGAGAAGACATTAGATAAAGTTTATGCGCACTATTGGTTTGCCCACATGTCAAAATATGTTAGGCGTTTCGTAGAAAATTGCATTACATGCATAATATCAAAAGGCTCTAAAGGTAAAGTGCAGGCAGAACTCCATCCGATTCCAAAAATAGATATACCTTGGCATACTCTGCATATCGATATTACAGGGAAATTGAGTGGCAAGAATGACCAAAAAGAGTATGTCATTGTTATTATAGACGCCTTTACTAAGTTCGTATATTTGTATCACACTTTGAGTTTAGATACGGAAAACTGTGTGAGAGCAATGAAATCTGTTGTCTCGTTGTTTGGTTTGCCAATGCGTGTGATTGCCGATCAGGGTAGATCTTTTGCCAGTTCCGGATTCCGCGAGTTTTGCTCTTCCCAGAAAATTAACCTACATTTGATTGCCACCGGCGCCAGCCGATCTAACGGGCAAGTTGAACGCGTAATGAGTACGCTTAAAAGTATGCTTACAGCAGTCGAAACAAGCCAGCGCTCCTGGCAAGATGCGCTATTAGAAGTTCAGTTAGCTATTAATAGTACGATTAACCGTGTCACCAAAGTAAGTCCTTTGGAATTAATGATCGGCAGGGAAGGAAGGCCATTCGGTTTGTTGCCTATTACAGAAGAAGAGGAGGTAATAGATAGGGACAAAATTAGAGCGCAAGCCAAAGAAAACATTGATCGGAACGCCAATTACGATAAAAAGAGATTTGATAAAAACAAAGCAAAGATTGTAAAGCACCAGGTTGGTGACTATGTTTTGATTAAAAATGAAGAGAGAAATCAAACGAAGCTAGATCCTAAATTTAAGGGGCCATTTGAAATTATTGAAGTTTTGGAGGGAGACAGATATAAACTAAAGTCGTTAACTAGTAAACGGCAGTATAAATATGCACACGAACATTTACGGTCTCTACCTGATACGCAAATACTTGCAGAAATAGATGAAGAATTTGATCGTTCGATTGATGAAAATAATTAGCTCCGAATGTCAAATGTGTATACGGCTGCACCACGATTCTGTGTGAATGCGTGGCGGGAGCATATGTATGTGTATACGGCTGCACCACGATTCTGTGTGAATGCGTGGCGGGAGCATATGTATGTGTATACGGCTGCACCATGATCCTATGGGGATGCTTGGCGGGAGCGTATGTGTAAATCCTACGAGGATGCTTGGCAAGAACAATTGTGTGAGACTGCACCACGATTCTGTGTGAATGCGTGGCGGGAGTATATGTGTATACGACTGCACCATGATCCTGTGTGGATACGTGGCGGGAGTCAGGAGGACGAGTTGGTGTCCAATTGGAAATAAAGAGAAATTGTGAAAATGAATATTGTTGAGATATAACAAGAAACGCTGTTATTGGTTGTATGTTTATGAAATAATTGAATGATTTGGATTAGAAGCTAATGTCAATAAAAAAATTGAAAGGAATACTGCTTGTTGTAAAGCTTAATGGGTCATGACCACGCATACACGAGGACGTGTGCAGGTCAGGAAGGCCGTGTCGCAGTTCTCAGAAATATTTGAATTCGATGAACGCTAAAGTTATTTGGCGCTCCGATTTGGTTGTCGCTTGGCATAAGCCGCTGGTTCCTGGTAAAACATGGATTCTAGGAATTCCTACTCTACTCGTAGCGCGACGGCATTGCCAGATCTCTTTTAGAGTGGCGTAGTCGTCGAGTGAGGCCCGGTCGCCCAAGAGAGAGAGAGAGAGAGAACCAGAGAGCAAGAAGTTGCAAGAAGATAAGCTCTGGTATTTGAAGGGTGGTCAGTTTGAATTGGGCTCTTGGCGCGATCGGGACTTACTGCGCAATCGAAATGGCAGACCATGAAAACACTCCTTCTCCGTTAAATATATATTTTTTTAATCGCGATGGATAGAAATATTCCTAGTCTTCAATGTTGCAAGCACAACATTTTAACAGAGCGCATTACTGTTAAGCTATCAACTGTCAAAGTCAGCTGTTTGTGCAACTTGAAGCGAGCGTTGTTAAGTCGTAAATTTTTCTTCCAAATTTACCACTAAAAAAGAAGCAAAAAAACCAATTCAAGTGCAATTTTTTGGCATGCAGTCCAACAATAGTGGTTTGTATTATGTATTTGTAAACGTGATTTGTAATTATCGATTGTGACGTTCCTGTTATTTTGTGTAAGTTATAACCCCAAAAAATATAAAAGCGATTGTTAATATAAATATAAAAGTGATTTGTTATTTTTAAATAGAGCTACAAAGTGATTCAAGCACTTTCAAACTCTAAAAATTGTTACATGTTGTAGGTTATTCAAGTACTTTTCTATTCTGTTAGTATAATAGTGCACTTTTGCGCAATTTTTCTAAAATTAAGCTTTTTAGGTTCTAACCTCAAATTTGCAAACTCCTAGTTTCTTAACATATGTAAAGCAGAGCCGACAAAGAGTGCAAAGGAGATTGCCATCTTCGAATTTTTGAATGCGTTAATACGTTGTCCTTGTTTCAAGCAAGATGATGCAATTTTGTTAAAAAAAAAAAGTCAAAGCCTTTGCTACAATCACTAACCATACAACATATAGACGGTCATTTCATACGACGCATTTGGACACAAAAAAACGGACCGCGGAAGGTCCACTGTGCTCACAGCAGCAGGTCCATACACTTCGTGTGCGTTCGGGGTTTTTGCTCTCTCATTCTTATTCTCATTTTTACGCTCGCGCACTCATTGCACGAGTTCAGTCGTTCAGTCGCAGAGAAGCGCTTTTTGAAGAAGGCTGCCCTGCGCTTGAATTCGTCTTTGTATGTATGCGTGATCATGCATTCTCATACACGGGAGCATGTGTGCGTTTATTTCATTTCGGCGCATCAAGAATATTTTGTATTTTGCCAGTTTTCAAACTTGGTACCCTAAGAATATGGGCGTATTTACTATTGGGTTATGACATAAATATTAATATTATATGTTTTAATATATTTTTTTAATATTTCAGCATACATTTTATTTTTGTTTACAAATTCAAATCAGTGGTAGCAGTAAAATGTTTTACATATATGTATGTATTCGAATTTATAGAAATCATTCCACTGAGATGGGAACAGGGCATATCGCAGTCGTGTCACTTGAAACACCGACTGCTCTTCAGTGGTTGAGAAAACTTCAAACTACATAAATCAATTCTTGTCGATGTTTTGCGAGCGGTTGGTGCCTGCATACCCTACCGACGATTGCTTTTAAGGGGAGCGGGCTTTTAGGACACTTGTTTTAAATGTTATGTTTAGTGATCTTTGGTTGATTTATTTTTTAATGATTCGCAGTGTTATTTTAATTGTCTTTAAACAATTCGTTAAAATTCAAGATATTGGTACAATTAAAATCTAAAATTATAATCATTAAAATAAATTATTATCATTAAAAACATGTGGATTTTTATATTTGTTCCATTTACATTTTCAAAAATATAAAAAGTATTTTATTATTTATTACTTGTTTAAAGACAATTAAAATAACACTGCGAATCATTAAAAAATAAATCAACCAAAGATCACTAAACATAACATTTAAAACAAGTGTCCTAAAAGCCCGCTCCCCTTAAAAGCAATCGTCGGTAGGGTATGCAGGCACCAACCGCTCGCAAAACATCGACAAGAATTGATTTATGTAGTTTGAAGTTTTCTCAACCACTGAAGAGCAGTCGGTGTTTCAAGTGACACGACTGCGATATGCCCTGTTCCCATCTCAGTGGAATGATTTCTATAAATTCGAATACATACATATATGTAAAACAATTTACTGCTACCACTGATTTGAATTTGTAAACAAAAATAAAATGTATGCTGAAATATAAAAAAAAAATATATTATAACATATAATATTAATATTTATGTCATAACCCAATAGTAAATACGCCCATATTCTTAGGGTACCAAGTTTGAAAAGTGGCAAAAGACAAAATATTCTTGATGCGCCGAAATGAAATAAACGCACACATGCTCCCGTGTATGAGAATGCATGATCACGCATACATACAAAGACGAATTCAAGCGCAGGACAGCCTTCTTCAAAAAGCGCCTCTCTGCGACTGAACGACTGAACTCGTGCAATGAGTGCGCGAGCATAAAAATGAGAATAAGAATGAGAGAGTAAAAAACCCGAACGCACACGAAGTGCATGGACCTGCT
This sequence comes from Drosophila elegans, assembly GCF_018152505.1. Taxonomy (NCBI): domain Eukaryota; kingdom Metazoa; phylum Arthropoda; class Insecta; order Diptera; family Drosophilidae; genus Drosophila; species Drosophila elegans. The sequence goes on along the minus strand of NW_024545647.1, from coordinate 1,548,749 downwards.
GCTGTGAGAACGGTGGACCTTCCGCGGTCCGTTTTCTTGTGTCCAAATGCGTCGTATGAAATGACCAGTCTATATGTTGTATGGTTAGTGCTACAATGTAACACAGAAGGGGGCAAAGTGCAAAAGAAACTCTAATCTTTTCAGCCAAAGGCATTCTTCTTGGCTAAGGAAACGAAGCGACAGAAATAGCATCCCTGCAGACGGGCAATTTTTGATAACTGATTCAAGCTGCAAGTTCAGCTTTATTAAAACGAAGTTATAGATTTCTTTTTTACAGAGTTTTTTAAACTTTTTTCAAAACAATTATTGCGTTTGCTCTGAAAATAACTTCTCCCAAAAAAAAAAAACTTGTTATATCCTAACAAAAAGGTATCGCCACGCCCATTTTTTTTCCAACCGTGTATTTTTTTTAAATTATCTTCTGAATAAAAAAAAAATTTTTTTTTGTTTAGTATTTAGCAAAAAAAAAAAAAACCTAAAAAAGGGCGTAACCTCGCCCATTTTTTTTATAAAACCTTGCTTTTCGTAACATAGACTAAATTTAAAAAAACAAAACCCGTGAAAATTGCTTCGTATTTAAGTTATTAATTAATGTCACAAAAAGTAGTCGTTTGCCCCATTGTGCAATGCATTCTTTTTTATCTCCTGTGATTTGTACAAAAAATAAGCGTTATTTTCGTCTTGCTGCTGTTGCTGTTTTTCGTGACTATGACTCCTAGGTTTACCTAATGCAATTGTTATTGGTTTGATTGCCGGCATTAGGTCAAATATTGGTTTATTAGTTCTTTCCGGTTATTAGATTTGCAAGGGAACAGTGCCCTTGCGATTTGGTATTGCTTCCAGCTTCTTTTCGCTTTTAAGTTTTATTTTTGTTAAGATTTTTATTGAAGTTTAGGAATTTCGCTTACGAACACACTTGTGGAGCGATCGAAAACACGTCTGCGCGGGGCAACTGTTGAACAATATCGAATGTTTTAAGTTTTTTTCTCGAAAATGGATATCAGACATTTTATATGGTAAAGGTGCGATTTGATTTTTATATAAATTAAAATACAGCTAAGTTCTATTTTTTTTAAATTGTTTCCGAAGCATATGATAAAGTCGACCGATCCCGCTCGTTACGAACTTGTATAAAACCTGCAATAGAAAGACATCTTTTGGGAAAGTTTTATGATTAACGCACGGGTGGTCGGACATGACTGGATCGACTCTTCTACTGATCAAGAGTAAATACTTTATAGGGTCGGAAAGTCTCCTTCACTAAATTGCAAACCTTTTTGCAAGAGTAAAAAAAGTAAATAATTAAATATTAATAACGTACTATAGTGTATCTGGTGGTCCAATTATTAAGACTTCCCAGCGAAATATATCATTTTCATCAATCAAACCAGCGGAGAATCCTTCCACTGGATTTTTGTTCAGTTCTGAAACGATATAAATATAAATACATTAGAAAAAATAAACTTTTTTATAATAATTTTTTAAGAGATGTCACAGAAAGATCGTTTAAACGAATTGCAACCCTACAAGTAAGGAGGTAAACTTCGACTTGCCCGAGCTTACATACCCTTACTTAAAGCTATTAAGTACACCATCACTTTATATATCAAAGCACTTTTTTTATAAATTAGAAAATAGCAAAGGTTTTTATATTTTTTTTTTGGATTGTTCTTATAAGAGCTATATGATATAGTCATCCGATCCGGTCCGTTCCGGCTTATAAATGTACTTCTTTACCCTACACAAGGGTATAATGAAACAAAAAATATTATTGAAAATCTGTGGGATAAAAGGTAGGGCAGACCCATCTGCATGCTATTAACCTGTACCTCACTTGACTTCTTCCTTACGCTTTGAGGACAAATACAATTTCAAATACTCCGGGGAAAAACCAAAAAAATCACTATTTTTCAAAAAAAAAAAAAAAAAAAAAAACATTCATGGGGACATGTAGTGAGTGTGTGCATAGGACTTTACTATATATAGCCACAGAATTGAAAACCTGCTGTGTTGGTCCGATCGTAACGAGTAATACACCAATCGAAAGGTATAGGGATTGCATACCCAGACTTTAGGAAAAGTAATTGGTTCACTAAAAAGAGCGATGAAAGTGACATACTAATATATTTTATAAATTATGTTCTTGAGCCCGGGTTTATAATACATTCTACAGTTTTAACACAATTTAAATTTTGTTGAAAAAAACCGTCGAATGACACCCAATTGCTTAGATTTGATGCTTCGTTTAAAAGTTATTAAAAACCTTTTTTAGTAAATCTGAAAATGAAATTATTTAAAGTCTCTGATTGACAATTTCAAAAATTTTTAAGTACTTGCTTTACAATTCTGGGAAAATTTTTTTCTTTGTAGGAAATATACCTGGATGAAGCGGTCCGCCGAATGGAAACATTTAAAACGTTTATTTATATATAGAAAATGCTTATTGATTTTTCGTCACAAAATTTAAAATCAGATATTTTGTGTATTGAATGTTCGATCGCCACAAACAAAAGGAACTGTACGGTTTGATCAATATTTATTTTATTAAAGCATAGGTCACACGCTCTGAGGGGCGGTCAGGTGCAATTGCATCGAGGGTACTAGATGGCTTTCTATGTACGATAATGATTACTAGTCTACTATCTTCATATTTATAACCATTAATCCCAGAACCTTATTAAATTTCATCCTTATCGTGAAAACTTTTCAAACAAGGAAACCATTTTACGTTAAAAAATTTGAACGCGTTTGTCAGAACTATGTTTTCTAACCGATTTAAAACACAACTCTTGATCTATTGTTCTGATTTCCTACATTCAAACCATGTTTGCAAGGTAATACATATTTGTATACTACAAATTTTAAAAAATCTTAGATTGCAAATTTTTCCTACAAGGTCAAATCACAGCCTTTTTTCACAGGTTGCCATTTTAGTAAATGTTTAGTCAAAAATAATTTCAATCAAGTAAAATCAGAGATAATTTTATCAATTTTGATAAACAAAAGACATTTCTAAATTTATTTTACTACATGAGATTGATATTTGAAAAACCGGACAATGTTTAGAGTGCAGATGCCGACAAAAGCAGATATTTTAAATTTCTCCCGACGATCTATATAAATAGCAGGAAAAATAAGGGGATTAAATTCAAACTTAAAAAAAAAACGGAACGATCGCTTCGCGTTTGCATTGTGATTAATCTGTGTTAAATAAATTAAATCATTTTTAACATTTAATTTGGTGTTAAGTTTGTTTGGTTTTGTAATTCTGTTGCCTCCTTTCTAAGTTTTCTTGTCGCAGATCTCTAGCCCTGTGCTATCGGTGCCCGAATCCCAAAAGCGCATAAAATTCGCCATCGGTGGGGAGCCTTTGGCTAACGCCGTGGAACCCGCTCCCCGCGATTCACAACCCGCAGCACAGCTGCCGATCTTAGGTGCCGCTACAATGATACTAAGACCGGCGGTAAAATAAATTCATTACCCGAATGTGTGGGTCGCGACGTGGTGTCGCCAGGGACATCTGGTTTGTCCGAACAAAATAAATCAGTTACCCTAACACCTCATGTTGACCTAACGTCCGGATAACCGGGCAACACTGGTATTTATTATTATATTATTGTTGACCGTTGATGCACTATAAAGCGAACAAACAAGTGCCCCAACTAACCCAAGCACGAGCTCGTTACGCGCGGGCCATTGCATTGTGGACAATTATCGAGGTCACGAAGAAAACACAAAAAAGCATAATAATACATTTATAAAAAAAACTAAAACTAAGTACGGTGCAAATATGGTAAAACTGTAGTTTTTTTTTTTTATGCAAATTTGATTATATACATTATTATAATTATTACAAATAACTCGAATGGGTTTATGGAGGCCAATATTTGAGGTACATCTTGGTAAGTTAAGAGGATGGTAGTTGCGGGTTGGTCTAAAAGGCACATTAAAACTAAAGCGGCTTATTAATATAACCTTTGACAAGATTGTGCATTAAAAAAGTTCCATGCATGATTCTACGATTTTTAAGAGTTGGTAAATTAAGCAATAGTAATCTACTAGAGTAAGAAGTAAACCTTACGTTTTGATTCCATTTCAAACTACGAAGGGCGAAAAAATAAATTTTTTTGGACCGATTTAAAACGATCAATGTGTATTTCATATTGGGGACTCCAAACGGGAGCGCAATATTCTAAATTAGGACGGACAAGGAAAATAAATAATAATTAAGTTATATAAGGATCGTCAATTTCTTTCGACCATCGCTTAATAAACCCAAGAACACTCAAAGCCTTGTTAACTTGACTTTATGTGACAGTCGAATTTTAATTTTTATATACCAGTGACATATTATGAAGAGAATAGCTTATAAATGAAGGCGTACCCCTATAAAAAGTCATTACTTAAAATTTGAGGCAATTCTGATTTAAGAGGTTAGATTGACACTATCTCTAAAAACAATTTATATCAGACTGTTAGCCGAATCCCGATTGCAAATTATTATAGGACAAAGTTTAATATCATCAGCATACATTAGTACTCGAGAATGTGGTTTGACAGAAAGAAGATCATTGAAAAGCAAAGTAAAGAGCAAAGGACCCACATGACTACCATGATGCACTTTAGATCAGCATTTTTAAAAATATGGTGATATTAGTGAGAAATACAAGTGTTGCAAATGAGAAGTAATAATGCGCTCAAATACTTGAGGTATTGCACTTAATTTAGAAATACCTCTATAATTTTGAACATCCGACTTTTGTCCCTTTTTATGGAGTGGAATAATAAAAGAATCTTTCCAGATAATTGGAAAAATCGATGTTCAGGTAAACAATTTAAGCAGTTTAAGAATCGGTTTACAAATAGTTGAGGCATACTGACTTGATGAAAGCAGGAACCTGATAATACCCGCTGACCGTATTTGCATTCAACTCCCTAAAAATAATGTACAAACGGTCACTTCCATTCTTCTTCTTTACCAATAACAGTGATCCTGCAAAGGGGGGCAGCAAGGTTGACTGGATGGATGCCTGAAGTTCCTGTATTTTGTATCTCACTAGCAATCTTTTATCAAAAAGTATGGAACGGGCTCACCGTGGTGGTACAAAATTCCCATTGGATCAACGACATTTCACACATCCACTTGCTTGACGATGATGGGGCCATTGTACATGTGGTTGCGATATGGCCCAGCTGGCCACACTTGGCACATGTCACGGTTGACATGTGCCTCCTCGGCACAGTGTGGCTGCGAATCGAGTTGCTTTTTACGTCACTTCCTCCTCCAGATCTCCTGCTTCGACATTCTGCAATTTTAGGTCCAGTTTTGCCACGGCAATCTCTGCTTCATGCTCAGGGGTTTGACAATCACTACGCTTGCGAAAAGCATAGACACATACATTATGTTTGTTGTAAATAGCAAACGTTGCAGCCGTTTGTCCAAATGCGCAGCGTAAGCCAGCACGTCCCATACCGCAATTTCTTCATAGTTCATCTTCTTCCACTTTACTAACAGTGCCGTCACTTGTCTACTAGCATATACAGACAAACACACGCTTGGCTTTGGGCCACTGCTGAACATGTTTAACAAAATGGCGAAATGGTGTCTCAACACCTTCGTAACGTTGAATAAAGAGTTCTTGAAATTCTTTTCACATTATCCAAGTAGCAGCGTCAGCATTCGCAGCGTTTGGGCAGAATTTTGGTGGCGTCACTTTGGTGCATCGATTTAGTTAGGTCCAGATTTTTGTTGTCCTACCAATAAGACACGCCATTGACCGTCAGGTTAGTCTCGTGGTGAAGCGGACCCCACTTCTGATATCGGAGATGACCGAGCTTGTACCGGTGCGTCTTCTTTTTCTGCCATTTCTTAATTAGGATGACACTGCAAGTCGCATGTACGTCCTTTCATGCTCTAGAACTGACTGACCGGCTGTCAACCCGTCAGGGCTCTCATACTCCTTCTCTTTCGTTTTTATCTTTCCAACAACTATACTCAGTGAAACAACCACAGGCGCCATGTAAATCTGATTCAAGACATCGGTGTCAGAGCGTAGGCATAGCACGGCACGAACGTTATAAAACCCCTATCGACACAAATACACCCATCGCCACATATAAGCCGCAATATGAAAAAAGTGCATTTTTACCTTCAGTATGCGGGGGGTTTCTTTAAATGCTCTTCGGGTTTACTTTTATTATTGGCTTTGTATATTACCTACACAATAACGTCAATTTAAAGCGCTGCTGTTAAAATAACTCAGTCAAGAATATTATTTGTGAAGCAATTGACTATTCGTGAGGAGAAAATTATAGTTTTGTATTATCAAACTGGTTTAAAACGACAAATTCTCTCTCTCTCTCTCTCTCTCTCTCTCTCTCTCTCGACATCTCAATTACATTATTATGAATCATCAGTGCGTAAATTATAAATAAATACCGTGATACCGAAGAAGTAAATAGAAAAAAAAGAGCGGGAAGGATAGACTCAAAAATGCTGTTGTTATAGCATCTGAGAATCGGCAAGAATTTTGAAACAATATTTCTGTGGGAACTATTCAAAGTCGGCTTACCGTGGTGGGCTAAATGGCAAGAACACCTGTCAGAAAGCCACTACATTACTTGCGGATGAAGAAAATTAGGCTGATCTGGGCCAAAGATAAGGAAAATTGGTCACGAGTGTTTTTCTCAGATGACTCCAAGTTTAACCTCATTAGACTTGGTGGCTTCTGCAAGGTGCATCGCAGAAAGGGCGAACGCTTTTTTAAAAAATGCTTTGAACCCACCGTTAAGAATTCACCATACATCATGGTATGAGGAGGCATATCCAAAAACAAAACTGAATCAATTATGATGATTCAGGGTTTGGTTAATGCTGAGAAGTACAAAGAAATTATTTGAAGTGGAGTTATGCCGAGCATTAAATCCACAACTGAAAAAGAAGAAGAACCTAATTGTTTATATATTTTTATTGTTTCCATGGGAGCTATATGATATAGTCGTCCGATTTTGATGAAATTTAAAACGTATTTATGAAATATTTAACCAACAATATATGTCGAAGAAATAAAAAAATATTAAAAAACAACAAAGTTATAATTTCTATTTTACTTATTTTTTAGATTGTTCCTATGGGAGGTATATGATAAAGTCGTCCAATTTTTAAGAAATTTAAACTGAATTTGGAAATAATCAACCAATACAACAAGTTGAAAAAAAAAAAAAATAAAAAAACAGCAAAGTTCTTATTTTTTTTATACCCTTGCAAAGGGTATTATAATTTCAGTCAGAAGTTTGCAACGTAGTGAAGAAATCATTTCCGACCCTATAAAGTATATATATTCTTGATCAGCATCACAAAAAGAGTCGATCTAGCTATGTTCGTCCGTTTCTACGCAAACTAGTCTCTCAGTTATAAAGCTATCTGCATTAAACTTTGCCAAAAGTTGTCTTTCTATTGCAGGTAGTGCATAATAGCCTGATTCCATTGCCGCATTAGTGAACTTTTTAAATGTGCCTGATTCCATTGGCGCATTAGCATTTAGCTAATGCTACTCCGACATGTGAGTGGCACGAACAGCTGAGCTGGGTTTGTTTACTTTTGAATTTTGGCAAATTCAAAAGAAATTAGTTAAATTGATGAACATGAGTGAGTTTACTAAACTCTGTAATGCTTGGCAGGACATCCATAATGCGACCTAGGCATTTGCCAACTTGGACGACAAGGAAGAGAAGCTGATTGCGTTATGACGGGTTCGCAATGAAGACCACCACAGTTTCTAAAAAGAGTAAGGATCTCCGTATATGTGGGCTTTATTTTATTGTAGAGATCCAGCAGTAATGCATTGTGGTACTGCGAGCAGAATTTGCAGCGTGCGCTCTATGTTTCAGTCATTTTTGTACAAAATAGATTTTATATTCAAAAGACATCAAAAATTGCGCCAACCTTGCATATAGAAAACAGCTGTTGTGGTGGTGGCACGAACAAAATATCGTTATACATCGGTATTTTTCGGTATTTTTTCTAAAAATGTTCGGGGCGAATGGTTTTTAATCGCATTTAAAAATCATATTTATTTTAAATGCGGCATTTAGCCTTATAGGATTCCCTGTGTAAATAAATGTGCATTAGGCTAAATGCGTTTTAATGCGCCAATGGAATCAGACTATAAGTCGGAACGAGCCGGATTGGACGGCTATAGCATATAGCTCCAATAGGAACAACCGGAAAAATAAAAAAAAATAATATATTTGCTGTTTTTCAATTTTTTTTAGTTCTTCGACATATAGTAATGGTTAAACATTTCAGAATTACGGTTTAAGCTAAAAAGAATAAAACTATTAAAAAAAATTTTTTTAATTAATTCTTTTATTTTTAATTTTTTTTTTGAGATTCTTTTTGACTAATTAATAATTTGACAGTTCAGAACATATGTCGAAGAACTTAATAAAAAACAAGAAAAGAAGCAAACTTGGGCAAGCCGGAGTTTATATACCCTTGCAGTTATTGCAAAAATTAAATATTCTTGAAAACATTAAAATTATCGTTCACTTGCGTCAGTATATGTTTAAAAAAAATTGCGCTATGATGATTTGTAGCTCAATTATTCGATAGTTCGTATGACAGCTATAAAATTAAAAGCGTAATTCTGAAAAAATTACATTTGTTTAATATTTTTATTTTTAACATTTTATTGATTTCATGGGAGCTATATGATATAGTCGTCCGGTTTTAATGAAATTTAAACAGTAATTCTGAAATATTTGACCATTATGTCGAAGAACTAAAAAAATATTAAGAAAGCAGCAAAGTTATAATTCTTTTTATTTATTTTTACGATTGTTCCTATGGGAGCTATATGCTATTGTCGTCCGATTTTGATGAAATTGAAACCGTAATTCTGAAATATTTAACTATTATAAACCGTAATTCTGAAATATTTAACTATTATATGTCGAAGAACAAAAAAAAAATTTAAAAACAGCAAAGATACATTTTTTTTATTTATTTTCCGATTGTTCCTATGGGAGCTATATGCTATAGTCGTCCAATCCGGCTCGTTCCGACTTATATACTACCTGCAACAGAAAGACAACTTTTTGAAAAATTTCATGCAGATAGCTTTAAAACTGAGAGACTAGTTTGCGTAGAAACGGACGGACAGTCGGACATGGCTAGATCGACTCTCCTAGTGATGCCGATCAAAAATATATATATTTTATATGGTCGGAAACGTCTCCTTCACTGCGTTGCAAACTTCATTATAATACCCTCTAAAAGGGTACAAAAGTAAGAAACAGCTAAGTTATAATTTTTTTTTATTTATTTCTCCGATTTTTCCTTTGGGAGCTATATGCTATTGTCGTCCGATCCGGCTTGTTCCGACTTAAAGAATACCCGCAATAGAAAGACAAATTTTGGCAGTTTCAGGAGACTTTATTATTTGTCGCCTATAAGCAAAGATTCAACACGATGTTGTGATTGCCTTTCCTTTGCAATACTTCAGTCATGCGTCTTTGCAAGGAATTTACAAGCTTTTCAGTTTGAGCCGCTGTCATTAGCTCCCATTCTAATAGGAAAATATCTTTTGGCATTGCCTTCGAAGTTTTTGTGTGCTGCCTGATCCTTCCTTCCTATAAATGCCATTATAGAACAGCTTCCTTACATTATAGATCAGCCAGGGCCCAACATTTTGGGGTCGTTTTCTTGCCCAAGTTTTACAGCACTTTAGATAAATTATCCTTCAAAAGTTGTATGTACACCTTGTGGTCCATAATACCTTCTATAAAGTAAAACTGTCAAATATGTTACGATTTTTGAAAACCGACTTCCAACTGCACTTTTCATGAAGTCAATCGTGGGATATTTTGGAATTGTAAAACTATTTTGTCATCTTTATTAAGCGACATGGGCGGCCTTCGCGGATATTGGAAATCATATAAACCGTCGAAGTATAAATGTATTTTTAGGATGGTTTTCCTTTTGATTGCTTACATTTGCCCTCTATTGACTTCCATGATTTAAAGTGCATTGTCATATCAGTACTTGTTGGCCTACCTTGAAAAACCAATCCAAATCGAACCACTAAATTCTCCTGCTATAAGCAAACTTATAAAAGCAAGTTTTTTTAAGGGTTTGGGGGAAAAGCGCTTTATAAGAATTCCAAAAGGGATACTCATTTTTTAAATTAACGAATATGAAAATAATTGTTGCCACAATTCATCCAAAAAATGCATTATTTTTTTATATCAGGAAATGGCCTATGCATTTGCTGTCAAAGTGACACTAAAATTTTGGCCCTGTATGCAGAGATATGATGCTGACGCATCCAAAATGTTGATTCCAAAAGTCCTTGAATTTTCCAATAATTTCTGGTCAAAAATAAGAACATCTAAGAGAAAACACATTGACAAGACATACACACATACATATTTCACAACTAATAATGCAGAAAAATGGTTGTTTTAAGATATTATATTGAAGTAAAAAAAAGGTTAAGTAAAAACAAATAATTTAATATCATTTTATAACTAATATAACAGTAAACAAATTTAAAATCAACACCTAACAGAATTTTTAAATGTATGTAGTAAGAATTTCTTGTGCTATAATTTTAAAACCATGCGGACAACTAAATTAAAATATATTATGAACATACATACATAGTCATGTATGTATATACATATATATAATATGCTCATGAAATTGTTGAACTTACCTGCCAATTGTTTTTTTAACAGTAGAGATGACTGAAGTTCAGACATTATAAGTTTAAAACCAATTAGTTTTAATAAAACGCACAACGAATTTTCACAAATAAAACTAGTTAGTTCTAAAATATGATGGTCTCCAAATTGTAAATATGTTGATCAACCAACAGAATTTTCTTTCTTTAAAGACCAAACATAAAATTGAACTAGTGTGGTAGTTCACGGAAAAACGAAAAATAAAATTTTTAATAATAAAATTTCTCACCACATTACAACTTATATATGCCAGTTTTACACGGAGCAACATCTAAGTTCAATAGAGATTACATTCCCATATACCTAAGAACATGTTCCAACATTTTTTGACTTGCAACCTGAATATTTTCTTTTTAGATAATAGTAAAATGTTACTACAATGGTGAAGTTACATTTAACTTGTGTGATATAACTAATGGAGGCTAAAAACCAAACATTTTATAAAAATAATTTTTAAAGATTTTATTTAATATTTCCGATACCATAGACACGATCGAATATTGGGTTTCAAAATATCGAAAACATCGAATACGCCAAACATCGATATTTCCCAGTTTTATCCAATGTACATGGAGTGTATGGAATTATCGTGACCGAAATTTAATTTTGTGTTTTCTCTTTTTTCTTCTTAGGTTTGCTAATTTCTAGTAGGCCGATCAGCTGTTATGGCATTAGCGGGTGCCTTTGTAAGTGGGTCGCTATAAATTTTCGCTGGAACTCTTTTAAGCGGTTGTGTGCAGACGCAATAATATCTATGTGAACATTTCAAACTGTCAGACGAGGATAATAGGCAATTCAAATAAGCCTTCGTCTACCGTTTACCGTCTAATACTTAATTCACATTACGGTACATTTTGGGGGAACGATGAGAAGACGGTGAAAAATTGAAAATCCAATTCACAATTCCACCGTCTATCGTCAACATCTTCTTCTTCCGAGTGCTCAAAACAAAAAAATGGAAAGCCCATTGGATGTGTCTATTATTTTGGCTGCCGCCGAGCAGCAGCAGCTCAACTAAGTGCAGAGCATTGTCGAATTTACTAAGTTTTGGTCGAATTTCACTTTGTTCTGAGCACTTGGAAGAAGATGACGTTGACGGTAGACGGTGGTAGTGTGAATTGGGGATTTACTTTTTCACCAACTTCTCATCGTTCCCCCAAAAAATACTGTAATTATTAATTTAAAAATTACAGTTATATAGTGATGGAATCAAAATATACTAAATATACTGGGTAATACGGAAAAGTTGTGATGGCTAGATGGTAAAGGGCTAGATGGTAAAGGGTAGACAGAGTCAAATGTAAATCGGCTATAACGTCAATAGTCAGAGAGCAGATGAAGAGAGCGGACGTGTTTCGCGCGAAGTTGAAAAGCTGAAGAAAGTGCATGTTTTAAAGATAAATGAAAAAATACACGAACAAAAATAAGATTGGTGTATAAAAAAATATACAAAGAGACGCTAAAACAGAAAAAAAGTTATTCAACTCAAAAAAAAAGCAATGATATGATTAAAACAAGTGCATTATTATTTTACTAATAATGCCTAGCTAAAAAGAAAAAAATGAGCTCAATGAGCGACGATCCAAGTAAAGAGCGCCGAAGCTCCACGATCCGAAGAGCGGGGTACTTCTCGAATATATCAACTAGCGATAGCGAAGTGTTAAAAACGTCTACTAAGGATAACTCGGTAACTAATGGCGGTCGATAACCAAAGAGCACGGTATAGCCCCCACGTTCTTCATACTCTACATACATTCTACATACTTTCTTTAACGGCGTGAAGTTCTCAATGTAAAACCTCCCACCATCAGACTCGACAACTGGAACACCAAAAATATGCAGCGGTAAAACGTCTGCATTTGCACCAAAGGAAATAGCAGCAAATACAGCAACGGCAGCAAAATTAACAACAGAGACAGAAACGGCTCTTATCGCGGAACCAACTGCGAAGTCGTTGACCGCAGCGCCAAATACAACGACAACAAAAACTCTGACAGCTAAACAAAACCAAAATCGGGCCTGGCCATACAATCCGGAATGGATCGCTACATACAAATTAAGCGTAAGCTTAGCCCGCAGATCACCGGAGTTGGTAACAAACCAAAAATAAACCGTGTCCAAAGAGACATCGAATTACCCGGGAGTTCTAATGACAACAGATTAGCGCTCCTAGCTGAAATCCAACCAGAACTGGGTCAAGAGACCCAACCGAAACCTAAGCCCCCACCAATTTACGTTAGGGAGAAAAGCTCGAACGCCCTGTTCAACAAATTTATTGTTGTTAAGACCAAATCTGAAGAATATTTCCGAGATGTATCCAAATACCTTGACGAAGCTTAGAAAAACTACTACAAGTAAGTTTATTTGTTGATCCGGTGGGTGATGAGTCGCCGTCGGTATCAGGAAGTTCCTTTTCTTCCTCTTAGGCGAACGTTATGTCCGCTGTTAATTGTTGGCCGGCTGGCCGAAGGTGTCCCAATGCTGAATTAGGATGATTACGTTGGAGGGGTGACTGCCCCTCTTACCTGCTGACCTATGGACTCAGACAGTAAATAATTATATGCAGTTAACGACTGTTAGTCGGAGTTAGGTTTATGAGCTATGGCTCTTTATTATTCAAAAGTTGAATCAGAACTGAAACTTAAAGCTAACATAATTGAACTTCATAGCGGCCACTCCAATGGGCAGTGCTTGCCGGCTATGCACGAGCATCCGGCCAGACGCTGTGTCAGCAGTTTGGCCGGCGCGATGTTTACGTAAACTGTGGTCAACAACTTTGGTTTTGCTGGCCACAGTTAACTACTCCCCCTTTTAAGCTATGACCGCCCTCGGTCGATCCTAAATCTGCAATCACTTCTTTTATTTGGATGGCAGATCTTTTTGCCCTACTAAGTCGCTGATAAGTAAGACCAATGCAGATAAGTGCACAGCATGTTGTTCCTACAATAATTGCTGCGAGATACATTTGGTTGTCGTCAATTTCGTCTCGGAACTCCTTGATGAACTCCAGGTTTCGTTCACTGAAGCGGTGAAGGTACGGGAGGCTGAGAACATTTTGGTTGGCAGTGATGTTCAATAGGGGGGAACTGGCTGCCCCTGGAGTTCGCTTCTGGGCGTTAGCATGATTGATGAAGAGGGTTTCATTTATTATGGCTTGTTTATCGAAGGTGATAAGATGAGTGCCATGTACCCAGACTTCTGTCCCATTGTCCACTCGAACACTGGCAGACCTGTCGTTGATGATTACGATCCCTTCATCCACGTATGTGATTGGGTGCAGGTCGCTCTGTTGTGTTCGGCAATACGCCATCCCACCAGCATGCAGTTCTTTGGCGCATGAACTCTCCGCCAAACGGCAGAATGTGGCTCCCGGTGACACGGAGCAGTTTTTAATGGCGTAAATTTCTCCGCCGCATTCCGCTATAATGTTTTCTGTTATCTGCAGCATTGTCTCACTATGAGCGACTGCAAAGATAGTAATCTTCTTGCATGCTAATTTTACTTTGGGAAATTTTATGATGAAATGTAAAACGTTAACGGACTGCAGAACCTTCACGGACGAAACGGACAAAAGGTCCCCTACGGGGGTGTTGGTGGGTTCCTCAAGTCAAACTGATTTTAAGTCTTCATGGTCTAAAATGTTCGTACTAACAATATTAATTTTGGCAAGGGTTATTGCAAGCATTAAATTCTGTAACTCCATCATCAACATTCTGTTTCTAGCAAGTAGTGTCTCATATAGGTGTCCAGTGTCTACTTGTGAATTTTTGGCGGATCTCAGAATTTGATTAACGGTCGATGTTAGCTGATTAATTTGATTTTGGATTTTCGTGATTATTTGAATTTGCCTATTGCTTGACTCAACTAGCTTCATTTCGGTGAATCTGATTTTCTCTAAATCACCTGCGTCTGGTGTCCCTGCTACGACCTTTAACGCTGACCCAAAGAAATCTAGACTCCTAGCTACTCGATGATGAACGCCCAACGACTCTAACAAGTCCTGGAGGTGGGCGGTATCTACGCTTAGAAGCTTTTTCATGTGGAATAGTGGAAACATGTCTATCGTGTTGTCTGTTTCTTCCACCACGCGCGCACACTCCGAGAGGTTCGTTGTATGGGTGACGAACGCGAATTCTTCCCACACTAGTATTTGGCCGTCAACGATGGGGATATACTTTGCCTGGGAATAATCAGTTATGTGAGCCGACGCCAAGGATAGGAAAAAATAAGGTATGAGTACGAACCTGCGGAATTGAACTTTAGCTATTTTTTGTTCATCGAGAGGTATCCCACCACCAATAAAATAAGCTTTAACTAAAAGGCATGCCGGTGGCAATGGACTTATGGTTAGTACGAATTAGCGCCAAGTGGCTTAAAAGTGTAATAAAAATGGTTAAAGAAGGACATTATCTAATTGTGTTATTTAAGATTGTCCTTGTGGACCACCCTCCCCTTAATGAGGACCGTGGCCCCCAGGTCCGCTTTTACAGCTCTTTCCTCACACAAGGGTGTGAGTTTATTTCCCATCCTTTTGTTGTTCTTGTTCTCCAACTTCGAAGTTTCTTAGCGCGTCCTGTGCGTTTTTTATCTTTTCCCGGGCTTCTGTTTGTAAGTCGTTCGAGTTCGCCTGCACAACATCAGCTGGTCTTTTGTCAATGACCGTGTGGAATGATTTGTTGTACCTGGTAGTGTCGGTTATTCCGGTGTCGATTTTTAAACATCGACTGAGTTTCGATAGAGTACTATGGAACCGCTCTACCTGCCCGTTTGAAAAACTATGTAGAGGCGGTGCACTCGCAATGCTAACGCCAAAATGATTATTGAGCAAGGTTGAGATTGTCTGCGACTTCAACGACGGTTCGTTGTCGCAATAGATTACTCTAGCTTTTGGAAAATAATTCATCAGCTGAAGTAAAGCTGGTTTAAGATCCTCAATGATCCTTGAGTGGATGTCTTGCACGACAGCAAATTTCGAAAATTTGTCGATGCAAGTGAGAATATATTTCCTGTCGGTGGAGTATATGTCTATGTGCAATATTTCTCCTATATGAGAGGGGATTGGTGTCTCACCCAGCTCCTGTTTTTTTGGATGTCTGTCGTATTTGGCTCTCGCGCATGTCTTACAGTTTGAGACGATTTCGCTGGCCAATTTTGCCATCTTCGGGAAGTAGTACTCGGAGAGCACTTGCTTCACATTTTCCTGGGCCGATCTATGGGCCCTATTGTCATCAACTGCAAAAATGTCTGTTACTCGGTTTTTGCAGTACCAGAATTTTGTTGCTGGAAATTGTCGAACCAGCTGGTCCTGTATCATGGCCATCGTGTGTAGGTCACAATGGATGGCGTTTACGCCATTAAGAACGATAATATCTGCGATTTCTCTGAGCAATGATTCTTTGCAAGAGAAGCTAACTAAGTGACGCCTTTTGTTCCCAAACAGTATGAAGCTGCGTTTCAATGGGGAGTGCGCCTCTTCGAGAATCAATTGGTTCTGAAAGCAATTCAGTGGTTTGTCCGTAGAATCAATGGTGTGGGTCAGGGAGAGCTCGCTGTGTATCGTGGCTATGCATGATTCAGCTTCCTGTTCATCCATGGTATTGAGTTGTTGTCTGGACAGCGCGTCCGCGACCAAGTTCTCTTTGCCAGGCTTATAAAAAATACGCGCACCTGACTCATCGATGCGCGCCTTCTATCTCTTGATTTTAGCGTTCGGATTTGACTCCGAGACCGCAAAAGTCAAAGGCTGATGATCAGTAAAGATATTTATGTCTTTTACTGCGTACAGATAGTGCCGTAATTTGGCTAATGCCCAAATAATAGCTAACAATTCCCTTTCATTTGTAGCATAATTTTTTTCCCTGTCTTTCAATGTCCTTGAGATCATTGTGATACGACGACCCTCTTGGGACAATACAGCGCCAATGCCATAGGCCGATGCATCTGTCGTTAGATCAAATGCTTTTTTAAAATCGGGGTATCTTAGCATGACGTCTTCGGATGCCAAGATATTTCGCAGCTTCTGAAACGCTTGTTGCTGCGCCTCAGAGAACTGGACCGGAATGTTCCGTGACCTATGTCTACTAACCGTTCCGTTTTCCCCTTTCAAGATTTCCGAAATGGGTTTTGCTATTGCTGCAAAGTCCTTTATGAAACATCTGTAGTAGCTCGCCAGGCCAAGGAATGATCTGACTTCAAACACGGATTTTGGTTCCGGGAAGTCCTTAATGGCTTTGACTTTCTTTGGGTCAGTTGTTGCACCATTGCTGGTGACTATGAATCCCAAGAAGCTTACGCTCTTTTTAAAGAAGCGTGATTTTTCTACAGACACCCTCATGTTTGCTTCGTAGAGGTTCTTTAGAACCCAATCTACGTGTGTGACATGTGACTCTTCATCTTCAGAAAAAACAATCACATCATCCACGTATACGTGACAAAATTTGCCGATTTGCTCTCGCAAAATGTCGTCGATTGTCCTTTAAAAAATGCTGGCAGCATTTTTCAGACCAAAAGGGAGTCTGCGAAATTCATATTTCCCTCCGCTTACCGAAAAGGAAGTTTTTTCGCGATCACGCTCTGCGAGTATGATTTGGTGGTATCCTGACTTAAGGTCCAAAGTTGTAAAATATTTGGCCTTGCCTAGGTTTCCCAATATCATGGAGATGTTTGGCATGGGGTACCTGTCAGGTATCGTTCTTTCATTTAGCTTGCGAAAGTCAATTACTAGTCGCATGTTTTTGTTGCCCATTTCATCAGTGCCCTTCTTGTCCACTACCCATATTGGGTTGTTGTACGGGGATACTGATTTTTGGATTATGCCGTTGTCCAATAGATTTTGGATTTCCTTGTTAACAAAATCGGCCGCCCCCATGGGGTACGGATACAGTTTTGCATAAATAGGTTCTTCATCCATTGTTCGTATTGTGGCTACTACCGAAGTGTTATATGGTAGTGCCTCATTGGGGTCTGCAAATGCCCTTTTTCTGCTTTTAAGCATTTTTATAAAGGCATATTTGATCACAGGGGGTGCATCAGAGCAATTTACGTTAGTAAAATTGACATCAGCACAGGTATGGAAGGAAATTTCTTCGACTTCCGTACCCCATTTAAGAATCCCAGATTTTAAGCAAAGCGATGCCCCAGCCTGTGTTAACAGGTCGAGGCCGATTATCCCATCGAACGTTGATAGGTCCGATAGAATAAAGAATGTTGCTTTTTATTGAAAATTGAGACAAGGCATTTCTGTGTTATTTGTGTTGCGCCATGGATTGAATGAATATTGAAAGGGGTTTCTACCGGGCGGACGCCTTTTAGCCCCTTGTAAGGTGTAATAAAGTTTTTTGACGCGCCCGTGTCTATGAGGAATTTCATGGAAGTCCCCGCTACTCTTCGTCTGAGGACGGGTAGCAGGGATTTTCCCCTAAAAAATTGATGGCATCTGAATCATAATCATCAACGGCATCGTCATCAACTTTTGCCGCTGCACTGGAGGCTGCGCTAGAATAATTTTTGTCGACCTGCTCGCCGCCTTGAGCGACATGATTAACTCTTTGTCTTTTAATAGGGCCTGAACGGCCGGACGTAGCCGGTCTCCCGTGTTGGTAAGCCTGTGCTTGGGTCGGTTGTACAATTCTAGAAACGGATGAGTCAACAACCATTGGCTCCGGAGTATTATTTTGCGGTGCAGAATGCACTTGGGCCTTATGTGGCTTGCTAAAGTGCGGGTTTTTACCGGCACCAAACTGTTGATTAGGCTGCGGGAAGGGCTTGTCCTGTTGACGATCTTGTGGCTTTGGATTTTGTCGACGATCTTTGTCCTCCTGACTTCTTGCAAACGTAGTTGCGAAAATATACCTTTCGTGGTTCGATTCCACTTCTTGTGCCAGGGCCAAGGCCGATGGCATGTCTTTCGGCTTTGCCGAGAAGAGCAAATCCGTGAGGTTTCGCTTGAGGCCTGAAATGAACACGCGTAAAGCGTCGTCTCGGAATTTGGCGCACAAAATTGTTGCCATTGACGCGTCATACGACATGTTGACTTTATTTGTCAATAAGGTGAGTTTTTTCTCAACCTCATCGTAGTACTGTAGAAGGGTCATGCCACCCTGTCTTAGGGTTCCCAGCTCTTGTTCAATGACATACATTGGACGCTTGTCACTGAACGTGAAGTCAAAACGACTTATTATCGCGTCGAAATTTAGTACTGTGCCGAACGAGGACATCACGGCGTCGGCAGGGCCCCTAATCTTACTTCTAATGATGATAACTGCCTGGTAGTGGCGCGAGCTACCATCATACCGTCTAAAAATATGGTAAGCGGCCGTGGCCGCCTGTCGCCAGGAAACGTATGTTTCCTGTGCACCCGCAAATTCGGGCAAGCATTTTACAGCCTCTAAAGGTTCGCTACATTGTATAGTATCATCTATTTGAATAGCCGTGTATGTTTTTATTTCTGCGGCTGTTGCTGGTGAAGTATTTATTGCTGCCACCCTGCCAGCCAACTCTTCGATTTGTTGTCTTAACCCCTGCTCTCTTAAGTTGCTCGGGATCCATGACGTCTGTAGGAGGGACGGGGGGTCTGCGTCTTGGGATTGGGGCGTGGACTTGCCCTATACTCTCGGACTCTGAGTCGCTTGAGTATTGTTTTCTGTTCCTATATTGGAGAAGCGGATCACTCATGAGTAGTCGAATTCAACTGCACAGAAATCCGTGCACGTAAGCAAAAGCGCTGCATAAATGAAGACAAAGTCGAAAGACTTTGGGGGTCGTATTTCCTTTTAGTTTATCTGCTGCTGTCAAATTGTAAATTATAAAATTATAAATACTGAAATTCTCCAAAAATTCACTTCGCACTCGTTTATTTATTTATTTGATTTTCCTCTCTTTTTTTTTTTGTTGTAACAAGAATTAAATGGGCAGAATTAAATGCTTGTTTTTCTTGAGACAGTGGTCCGAATTATATAGATAACTTTGACTGAAGACATAAAAGTTTTGGCCGAAGGGCCCACTTACATATTTTGTGAATTTTGTGTTGTATTGCAGCTACGTTTTTTTTCCCGCCGTCACTTTTAGTTTCCAAGTTTTAGCTTTATTCGGTGGGGTAATCTGTTACCACTTGTTGGGCGCCAGTAAGTTTATTTGTTGATCCGGTGGGTGATGAGTCGCCGTCGGTATCAGGAAGTTCCTTTTCTTCCTCTTAGGCGAACGTTATGTCCGCTGTTAATTGTTGGCCGGCTGGCCGAAGGTGTCCCAATGCTGAATTAGGATGATTACGTTGTAGGGGTGACTGCCCCTCTTACCTGCTGATCTATGGACTCAGACAGTAAATAATTATATGCAGTTAACGACTGTTAGTCGGAGTTAGGTTTATGAGCGATGGCTCTTTATTATTCAAAAGTTGAATCAGAACTGAAACTTAAAGCTAACATAATTGAACTTCATAGCGGCCACTCCAATGGGCAGTGCTTGCCGGCTATGCACGAGCATCCGGCCAGACGCTGTGTCAGCAGTTTGGCCGGCGCGATGTTTACGTAAACTGTGGCCACAGTTAACTTACACGTACCAACTACAAATAAGCAAGGGCTTTCAGGTTGTATTAAAAGGAATCGAGCCCGATGTAACTCCTAATGAAGTTATCGATGCCCTCAAAGGAAACGGTTTTTCTGCAAAGAGACTTAGTAACATCATTAACAAGAACAAAAACCAGCAACCACTCTTCAAGATAAAGCTGGAGCCAGACAGCAGAGTCTTTACGAGAAATGAAGTGCATACTATCTATAACTTGCAATGCCTATTGCACCGAAGAATTTCGGTGGAAGAGCCACATAAAAGTATCGGCCCAGTGCAATGCACAAACTATAAGGAGTATGGACACACCAGGACATACTGCACACTGCGATCAGTCTGTGTAGTTTGTGGAGACTTTCACAATTCCGCAAACTGCCCTGCCAACAAGGAAGACCACCAGAAGAAGAAATGTGGAAACTGCGGAGGAAATCACACGGCTAACTACAGGGGTTGTGTGGTCTACAAGGAGTTGAAAAACATCATGCGACGAGTGACAACCATGCGCCATCAAAATCGTCAAAACGTGTACACACACTAAAAAAACTTCGCCTTCTCATACGCCGATGCCCTTCGTACAAGAACGTACCACTCCAGTCTAATCTAGAAAACCTTCAGCAGGCCCCAGGACAGTCACATTCCATCACTGGAATCAATGATGGTTACCATGCTACAAAGTTTGATGGAATTTATGACCTTCACAAAAACGACCATGCAAACACTTGTCTAAAACCAGAACATGGTGTTACAGTTGCTTGCAGCTAATACCCTCTTCCCACACAGTCCATTGGAAACGGTTGGAATTTTTAACAAATGTGAAACTCCAATTTCCATAGAGCACATCCACCTTCCACCTCTGTTAAAATCAGATGAAATCGGAAGGTGGCTCTGTGGAAACTGGAGTTTTACTTTTTCAAAAAACGTGGAAAGAGGGTTGCACCGCAGAAACATCGGCTAACTATTGCATAAATTAGTCCGTCAAAGTCAGTCAAATTTTAACAACGGACTAACTGGGAAGTTTTTGGAACGGCAAAACCTTATGGACCATCCCTTCAACGGATGGTGGAAGGTGGATGGATATCTGTGGAAATAAGCTATAAGCAGTCCAAATAATTGATGTCAAATAATAACCTATGAATGCTAATGGTGTTTACCGGCACAAACTTGAAATAACAAAGTTCCTGAATGTAAATCACATCGACATTATGCTACTGGAAAAGACGCACCATATAAGCAAATACAACTTCCAAATTAGAGGCTACAACTTCTACCGCACAGATAGTCTAGATGGTAAAGCACACGGCGGAACCAGCATCCTAATCAGGGAAAGGGAACGCTTCAAGCACCATTTTCACCAAATATTTGCAACTTACTACTTTCAGGCCACGTCTATCATGGTGCAGACAGGTAACGGAAACCTTTTTATAGCCACCGTAAACTGGCCGCCTCCCTTTACAATCTCTGAAGGACAAATCATGGATTTTTACAACTTACTTGGAAATCGCTTCATAGCTGCAGGAGACTTAATGCAAATCTTACGCACTGGGGATCACGTCTCGTGACTTCCAAAGCAAGGCAATTTTATAATGCAACAAATTGGACTATGTTTCCCCTGGTATCCCCACATACTGGCTAGTATGTAAGTTCCCACATTGAACTAGCCCCGAAGCTCAATATAGAAGCGGGCATCGACTGCTCTGCCGATGCTCTTGAATATATACTGGTGGCAGCAGCCACTATTTCAACACCACAAGGGAAGGACATGCAAGCCAACCATTTTAAAACTAATCTACAACTTGAACAGCTTGTACTGAAAAAGAGGCGACTGGACTTGCTTGGCAAACCATTAGATCGCCATTCTCAAAACAACGTCTTAAGGAAGCCATACGCACACTAAACTGAGCCCTGAAGAAGGACGCTGAATTCGCGACGAAAAACTTTCGCCAACAAATACAAAATATCCTCTGTGGAGGGCTCATTAAAATGTGAGCTCTCTAATAGCTGTGCCCGCAGCGACGAAGATAGAGCTGAAATGTTTGCTTCACATCTCCGAAGAGCCTTCCAGCCAAACTCTGCCACTAGACCATTTGTGTTACCACAAACCGAATC
The DNA here is from genome assembly GCF_018152505.1 of Drosophila elegans. Taxonomy (NCBI): domain Eukaryota; kingdom Metazoa; phylum Arthropoda; class Insecta; order Diptera; family Drosophilidae; genus Drosophila; species Drosophila elegans. The sequence continues at coordinate 1,526,336 of NW_024545647.1, read as the reverse complement.
TGAAACTATTTCCATCCCAACACTGTTTCAGCCAAAGGAGATCGCGACAGTCATCAAGGAACTGAAACCGAATAAAGCTCCACGCGGTCCCCTTATAACCCCAAAAATGATAATTTAACTTCCAAACTCTGCTATCGAGGTTATTTGTAAACTCTTCAATGGGATAATACGTCCCTACTATCCTAGAAAATGGAAAACCTACTATCATAATGATACCGAAACCCGGAAAAGCCCACACAACTCTGTAACTGTCTAAATTGTTGGAAAAATGCCTTTTAGCACGCATATTACCATATCTTTGAGCATTCAATGTCATCCCGGCACATCAATTTGGCTTCCGATAAAGTCATGGGAATTCGCACAGCTTTCGAGCATCGGGAATACTGCAGCGCAATGTTCCTCGATGTATCTCAAGCTTTCGTTCTAGTCTGGCTCGATAGCCTCATAAAATCAAAACACACTTGCCTACTTGAGTCGTATCTCTACAACAGAGTCTTCGCAGTAAGGAGCAACACAAGAACATCTTACATTATCGAAGCTGGAGTCCCGCAAGGAAGCGCACTTGGACCTACTCTATTCGTCCTATATACAGCGGAACTTCCTACGAACGAGCAGCAAACAACATCGCCCCTGCGTCTGGACTACAAGTTCCTGCTGAAAAATTCTACTCTCAAGCCCATCAGGACATATGGCTCCCAGCTCTGGGGAACGCGAGCCGCAAAACTATAGACATCATGCAGCGCGCACCATGGTATTTGGCAACAAAAACATCCACAGGGACCTCGGCATTCTTGCAGTAATAAATGAAATAGATAAACAAAAGACGATCTACATTGAAAAACTCTCCGTCCACCTAAATCATCTCACAAGAGACTTGACTCGGTTTTCCAGTAGAACCCGCCCACAACGCAACGAACTCCCAACCAAGCCATGTACGACTGTTAGTTAAGTTATAATCATAAGATTTGTTAGTATCCGAAAAGAAAAGATTCAATAAATAAATAGCAGAGCAAAAAAAAAAGAAAAGTTACGGCTTGTAAAGTGCGGTTGGAAAGTCAAAAAATGTATTGTAACCGATAATATTAAGATGTATTTACATTTAAAAAAAAATAATCCAAAAAAAAAAATAAATAATGTAACGAACTGATTTTCTTTTTTTATCCTCTCGTTACGAATGTCGTGCGGCTAGCTCAGAAGATGTTACTGTTCGTCCCACCAAATTTATATAACGTGACCGCCCTATTGGTCAGTGAAAACGCACAGAAAGATTGGGAATATACAATGGTCTTCTATTCGTCGACTTGACCCTCGGCCGGGGTTTTGTATTGACAATGTGGAAATATTGTCCTTCCGACGTTGAACGTCGCGCTGGGTTGTGATCGCTGCGAAGTGGTGTCTCCGTCGCCGATTTCGTTCGCTATGCCTTCTGTTGCCGTTGGCTCGACGGGAATACAAGGCTTGGGGATGCGTCACCGTTCCCAGACTAGGGTGAACAGGCACTGTGCTCTCAAGACGTACGCCTTTAGCAGCCGCAGCCTCCTGTCCCTTGCTCTGTCCCGGCCGGTCGCACCGGACGTCGGCTCAGTTTCTACCTGACGGTTCAGGCGTACGCCGGAAGCCGCCAACGCAGTCCCTGGGTCAAACGCCAGGTTCTAGACAAACGCTCCCACCCTACCCTCTCTGCCGCAGGCTTTAGAATTTGACGTATCTGATGCTTGCACGACGCTTGTTGTTCGTCGTCCTGGGTGTCCACGTTTTCCTTGCTCTCCCTCCGGATGTCTCGACTGGTTCCGCTCCTCGTTGGCGTAGCGCACACGATTCGGGAAGCTGCCGTTCTGGGACTCATACGCCATTCGAGACACAAGCTGAACAAACGCGCGTCCCTCCGGGCTAGTCGGACCAGGACCTTGTACAATTCATGCAGGACGATCAGGAATACGCCGGAGTTCGTCAATGGAGTCCTTGTAGGCAGGCGGCTAGTTCAAGACCACTTTCCCACTTTCTGAGCCCACGGTTCTTAGTCAAAGGACTCTATTTGTTCAACTCTGTCGGACACGCCGGGTGGGATGTGCCAAGCGCCTGAACTTAGCCGTGTGATGCCGAAGGACCTCAGCTACCTGTGTCTCAATTCGGAGACTTTAGCTCTAAGTCCCGAACGTCTCGACGTAGCGATCTTGTTTCCTTTATGACTCCGAACGGCTTTACTTGCTCCTTCACGTTGTTTCACTAGTTACTGGTTCACTTGATGACTGTTACTTGTTGACTTGGTAGAAATCGACTGATCCAGCTTCCTGCGATCGGCCGGTTTATATAAGCCTCCATTTACCGCTAGTTATCGGCGTCTCCTTGCCTCCTGGCGCCCTCTGCGCACTGCACCAATATCAAGGTCCAAAGTCCGGTGACGTCTCCTTACTTCCTTCTGCACACGGCCCTTTGCTGCCCTCTCCCTGTCCTTGTCTGGTGTTCAGGGCACCACTATCTCTCGCCGCCCTACCGTTACTACGGGCGAATTCGCCGCGTAACTGGTAACTGGTAGGCCACTGCTTGCATGCGCTTACTCTGCACACATTCTGACATCCTTCCCTCGACGTATCTTCTCCTCGAACTTTTACTCGTTTGCTTGTAATCTTCTAGTCGACTCACTCCTCTAGATGGTTCCCACGACGCTCACAGCTCCTTCTAGAGTTCCACAGCGCCGATCCTCCTTCCAGATTTTGAATCTCCCGCCCCAGACGTTTCCCCCGTAGACTTTGAATTCCCGCCCAGTCGTTTCCCCATAGACTTTTGAATTCCCGTCCCAGATGTTCACCCGATGACTTTCTCGATCTCCGTGATTTGTCTTCTCCGTCGGATGGTTACTCTACGTAGTGCCGATCGGTCTCCAGTTGTTATTGGTGTTATCGATATTCTCCCGTGTGACTCTTCGTTGTATGGTCACTCTCCTTCAAACCGATCGGTCTTCAGCTGTTATCGGTTTCGTGACCCAACGTGTCGTTGCCACCCGGTGTTATCGATGTTCCACAGCGTGACTCCCTGTGCCGATATTTCCAGTGTTTTGTGCCCACCGATTGACACTATCGTCTAGTGCCAATCGGCCGCCATGAATCGAAGTGCCCCCATCCCTTGTTTATAGTGACTTCGCACAATGATGTGGTAAGCGTGATTTCCTATCTATTTCTTGTTTACTTATTGTCTCTTTCCTTCAAAGCTTGGTCCAGGATTGCAGAGTTGACCTTTCCTGCCCTTGGGGCCGGGGTCAGTGACCCTGCTAGGTTCATTACCTTCTTGTGTCGTTCTGCATTTAGTTGGCAAAAGGTTTGTTTCCCTGCGACCACGGTTTCCATGTATATCTCTCATTTCAGATTGCCGGATCAGCTGTAGTGCATTTTATGTGTGTGTATTTTCCTTTTTTTTTAATTGTGGCCGTTTATGTGTGTGCGCGTCATTTTCGTGTTTTTCCGGCATGGCATGCTACGGTAAAGCTCTCGAGCTGTACCGTCTCCCCTCTTTCCTCGTACAGAGTCTGCCGACGCTACGGATTGTTGTTGGCCTGCGGTCCTTTCGGTTTCTTGTCCTGTATTAACGGATGACTCTGGCTTCATGCGCGAAGCAGAATCTGTTTGCCTCGTTGTCTGGGTCACTGTGCATCCTTGTGTCCTGCGTACTATAAAGACTCTGGTACCTGCCCGACGCTATAGTCCGCTCTTCTTGTCGTTGCATGCTCGTGTTATCCTGCGTTCTATATAGACTCTGGCATTTGCCCGACGCTATAGTCCGCACCGCTTGTTGCTGCCTGCCCGTGTTGTACTTGCTTGTCTGTACCGAGTTCTTGTGTTTGTTGTTTAAGCTCACTGATGTAGACGGTTCGTTCATTTTGTGTTTCCTTGTGGCGGATTCTTCAAATGACTGGTGATACGAAGTCTATCACCGTGTACGATCCGTCATATCTCGGCGCTAGCTTTGCGAAACCCTTTGGCTGCCTTCGACAAATGGTGCTCCTGCTTTCCTGTGCCGATGGGCAGTCGAGGCTCTCGAGCCTGCGTGAGGAAACACGGGGAGTACCTTGTTGATTCCGACGTACTTGAGTTAACCGCTAGCATAATCAATTCCTCTGGTTTTGTCCTGTCCTATCATGGTTTTAACGGTACGGTTTGCTCTTTCTGTCAGATTTTCCTGTGGTGTATATGGCGCTGGGAAATGTTGCTAAATGCCCATATCGCTGAGAAATTTCTGAAATGCTCGGCTTGCAAACTGTATTCCATTGTCCGTTATTATTACCTTTGGGGTGCCGAACCAAGCGATGATTCTTTCTCGGAACGCCTTTTGAAGTGTTTCTGCCGTTGCTGTTCGAAGTGGCACCAATTCTGACCACTTTGAAAATCTATCTATCAGCACTAGCAGCATCTGGTTACCATGCTTTGATCTTGGCAATGGTCCGACAAAGTCTGCGAACACTGTTGCCCATGGCTCCTCGGGTATCTGCGTCAGCATCTTCCCAGCTGCCTGCATCTGGTTAGGTTTGTATTTAAGGCATGTCTCGCATTTTCGTACGTGTGCTCGGGCGTCCCTATGCATTCCCGGCCAGTAATATCGAGCCGCCAGCCTTTCAATCGTTTTGCGACTTCCCACGAGTCCAGCGGCTGGTGAGTCGTGATGTTTCTTTAGTACGGTTTCCCTCAGCCCCCGTGGGACACAGAGCTTCCATGCTGCCACGTCTTCGCTGCCTGCTCTGTGTGGTATATGTCTATATATATATATATATATATATATATATATAGACATATATATATATATGTCGGAGAGTATGTAGTGCAGCATCTCGACCATGGATTATGCTGGTATAGTAGATATACTAGATACTAGTTTTGATAGAATGGGGACTCAGTTTGCGAGCTGAGGCCGAGTGTAGCTTCGTGTGCGTTGCTAGGTCTGGTCTCTCCTTTTATCCTTCTGGTTTGTAGCGTGGTCCTTAAGAGAGGATTATGAGCAACAAAAGCATCGAAGACTCGCTGCATTTGCCAGAATTAAGTTCAGGCAACGAAGAACCAAACGATCAATTCACCAGCAATGATGAATTTAGTTCTCCGACATCAGAAGTGGGATTCGGCCCTAACCAAACTTTGTCAAGGGACAACAAAACCGCAATTTTCTGGAACTGGTTAAGAATCTACAGATGCCGGCGAGCACAGTACAACAGACTGGCGAGATTTGCTTGCCGAAATATAATCCGGACATTGCTGGGGTGGATGCAACGCAGTGGTGAGCTACGGTCGACATAATTTTACGAACGAAACCGCTAAGTGACAGCATTCTTATATTAGCGCTGAGTAATGCCTTGGAAGGCTGAAGGAGCGTCCTATTGCACCAAACTGGGAACCGGAGACCAAGCGGGCTAAATCTGCGGAACTAAAATGTTATCAGTGTGGAAAACCAGGACATAAAAAGCAAGACTGTAGATCTGGACTAGGATTTCAGTTTTCATTAACTGAAGAGGAGCGGCGTTCTGGGCAGCCCCATCATGGAAGGGCAAATGTAACTTGTTACTAATGCCAGGAGCCGGGGCACATTGCCACAAATTGTCCCAAAAAAGTGCAGAATACCGGATTGGGAGTAAGATCGGAAGAAAGTGGAGCTGTGCACTATGGTGGAGCCTAAATTGAGTATGCTGGTTAATGGTGAGAGATTTCCAATAACATTTGATCCGGAAGCTTAGTGTTCATTAATTAAAGAAAGTACAGTACTGCAGTACTTAGAAAATCAAGATTAATATCATTGTTGATGGTAATTCTTTGGTAGTTTTGTTTCACATAGATAGTATATAGTTTCACAGACAAATATTGGTTCAATGTTTTTGGTATAGTTTTTGTTTTTTTTTTGTATTTGACTGGTTGAATCAACTAAGACTGTTCAAAAGCGACCATATAGCTTTGTTCCAAGTGAGAGGGCGCTAGTACGTGGCAAAAATAGAGAATTAATTGAGTATAAAGTTATCAGACCTAGTAAATCTCCATTTGTTATTTGTAAATATAAAATAAATGGTTCAGCAAAACTTTGAGTTGATTATCGGGAATTAAATAAAAATACAGTAGCTGATAAAATTTCATTACCTCTGATATCAGATAAAAATGCTAGACTTTGGGGAGCAATTATTTCACTTCTCTTGTCATGTCTAGTGGATATCATTAGATTCCAATGCGATCGGAACAATTAAATACTGCTTTTGTTACACCTGATCGAAAGAACGAATTTCTATCGATGCCATTTAGATTAAAGAACGCTTTCTCTGTTTGAAACACAGAACGGTTGGAAATTGTTATAGAAATTTTAGTGAACGATGAATTTTTATTTAACATTTCAAAATGTTTCTTTCTGAAAACAATAGTTCGGTACATTGGTTAAGAGGTTATCGCGGCGAAAAATTAAAGCAACATCGAAATCAATCGCTACATTACGACAGCTCATCGGTTTGATGTCGTATTTTCGCAAATTTGTTCCGAGGTTTTTGCACAATTTTTGAATCCTTTGTATTTTCTCACATCTGAAAATAATAGCTTGTTTTGGAGTGTAGAGAACTAAGAAATTAGCAAAAGAATAATCACTGTATTAACGAACAAGCCAGTGTTGATTATTTTCGATCCTTAGTTTACTAAGTTTGTTTATTTGTTTTGTACCTTCTCTATTGATAGCCATTTAAGGTGTGACAACACGTCTAATTGCCGATCAGCGGCGAAGCTTGACTGGTTCAAAGTTTATGCAATTTTGTTCTTATCAATAGATAGATCTACTTCTATTTGCCACAGGTGTAAGTCGAGTCAACGTCCAAGTTGAAAGGGTTCTGAGAACCCCTAAGAATCTGTTCACGGCTGTTGAGACAAGCTCTTTGTGGAGCTACAGCTGGCCCTTAATTTCGCAGTGAATCGTAGTACTAAATGTTGTCCATTAGAACTTTTGATTGGTGAAAATGCTGTGCCTCTGGGGCTAATCCTATAAGCGATACTGAAACTGAAATTGACAAGATATAAGAAAACAAAATTTGGTTACTTTGTGCTCGAAAACAGTGTGAAACAGCAAACGAAATCGGATCCAAAGTTTAGAGGTTCTTTCGTTGAGGCATTGAAGGGAGACAGCATGTTTAAAAAAAAAAAAAAAAAAAAAAAACACGAAAGTTTGAGAAAGTTATAGGATGTGTACATTTCAGGGAGCCTGATGCAAATTTTAAAGAACAAAATCTGTTAGAAAAGTCTTTTGAAACAGAAGAGTGTCGTGAAGCCATGTGATTGGCGATGATCGAAGGTTGCTTTAGAAATGAGGTTAAAGAATTCGTGAAGCCAAGTATTGGGCGATGAACGAGCGATGTGGTTGATAAATTCGTGAAGCCAAGTATTCGGCGATGGACGAGCGATGTGGTTGATGAATTCGTGAAGCCAAGTATTGGGCGATGGACGAGCGATGTGGTTGATAAATTCGTGAAGCCAAGTATTCGGCGATGGACGAGCGATGTGGTTGAAGAATTCGAGAAGCTTAGTGTTGGGCGATGGACGAACTGAGAGCATAATAAAATGCGTGAGCCAATGTGTTTGTATTCAAAAGTTGGCTAGTATAAGACAAGTTATGTTTCATGGATTATGACTTAATGATTTGTAATGATAAATTTATAATTTGATAATGTTTAAATGATCTTTTGACTGGAAATGTAAATGAAAGAAATGGTTTATAAGAAAACGTAATGATTTGAAATATTCTATGAAATTGAGATTACTTGGTTACGATTTTTTAATAGTATTATAATGCTGGAATGAAACTAAGAGGCTTATTGCAGACACGAGGACGTGTCTATGTCAGAATGGCCGTGTCGGAGAGTATGTAGTGCAGCATCTCGACAGATATGACCATGGATTGTGCTGGTATAGTAGATATACTAGATACTAGTTTTGATAGAATGGGGACTCAGTTTGCGAGCTGAGGCCGAGTGTAGCTTCGTGTGCGTTGCTAGGTCTGGTCTCTCCTATTATCCTTCTGGTTTGTAGCGTGGCGTGAGATAGACACGTGTTTGGTCCTTAAGAAAGAATTATGAGCAACAAAAGCATCGAAGACTCGCTGCATTTGCCAGAATTAAGTTCAGGCAATCAAGAACCAAACGATCAATTCACCAGCAATGACGACTTACAAGGGGATGAATTTAGTTCTCCGACATATATATATATAACGCGCCTCCCTCCATGAGGCAGTCCGGAAACTTCTGTGGCTGTGTGTTGATTATCTCACACATATCTTTGACCCAGCTGCATGCTCTCTGTGTGTCCTCCGGAGTTTCCTTGGCTATCCTAAAGGCTTCTGACAGAGGCTGTCTCAACAGTGCATCAGCAACAACGTTAAGCGTCCACTTCCAGTACGATATTTCAAAATCATACTGCTGCAGCTCCAAGGCCCACCTTGCTATCCCTCCTGAGGGACTTTCGATGCTGTTCAACCATTTAAGCGCCATATGGTCAGTCACCACTTTGAAGTGGTATCCTTCCAAGTATGGTTTGAGCTTTCGGATCGCCCACTCGATTGCTAGGCATTCTTTTTCGCTGGTTGAATAGTCCGGCTTGAATATGAAATGACCTTGTCGCCGCTTCCAGTTTCCTGCGTCAGAACTGCCCCTATACCATAATCGCTTGCGTCTGTCTGTAGAACGAATGGTTTATCGAAGTCCGGGCATGCCAGCACAGGATCGGCCACTAGCCTTGCCTTTACCTCATCGAATGCCTGCTGGTGATCTGTATTCCCTGTCCGTTTCGTGCCTTTCCGCAATAGATCATTTAATGGTTTCACTATTCAAGCAAAATCGGGCACAAATCGCCTGTACCAGGATGATACGCCTGAGTATTGGCGCAGTTGCGGGATGGTTTTAGGTGGTTCCAACTCGGCTATTTCCAGTATTTTGTGCCCAGCGATCGACACTATAATCTAGTGCCAATCGGCCGCCATCAATCGAAGTGCCTCCAACACTTGTTTATAGTGACTACGCACAATGATATGGTAAGCGTAATTTCCTATCTATTTCTTGTTTACTTATTGTCTCTTTTCATCAAAGCTTGGCCCAGGATTGCAGAGTTGACCTTTCCTGCCCTTGGGGCCGGGGTCAATGACCCTGCTAGGTTCATCACCTTCTTGCGTCGTTCTGCATTTAGTTGGCAAGTGGTTTGTTTCCCTGCGACCACGGTTTCCATGTATATCTCTCATTTCAGATTGCCGGATCAGCTGTAGTGCATTTTATGTGTGTGTATTTTCCTTTTTTTTTAATTGTGGCCGTTTATGTGTGTGCGCGTCATTTTCGTGTTTTTCCGGCATGGCATGCTACGGTAAAGCTCTCGAGCTGTACCGTCTCCCCTCTTTCCTCGGGAAACAAAGATCTGGTCGTGGTCTTCCGCGATTCGTACAGAGTCTGCCGACGCTACGAATTGTTGTTGGCCTGCGGTTTTTTCGGTTTCTTGTCCTGTATTAACGGATGACTCTGGCTTCATGCCCGACGCAGAATCTGTTTGCCTCGTTGTCTGGGTCACTGTGCATCCTCGTGTCCTGCGTACTATAAAGACTCTGGTACCTGCCTGACGCTATAGTCCGCTCTTCTTGTCGTTGCATGCTCGTGTTATCCTGCGTTCTATATAGACTCTGGCATTTGCCCGACGCTATAGTCCGCACCGCTTGTTGCTGCCTGCCCGTGTTGTCCTTGCTTGTCTGTACCGAGTTCTTGTGTTTGTTGTTTAAGCTCACTGACGTAGACGGTTCGTTCCTTTTGTGTTTCCTTGTGGCGGATTCTACAAATGACTGGTGATACGAAGTCTATCACCGTGTACGATCCGTCATATCTCGGCGCTAGCTTTGCGAAACCCTTTGGCTGCCTTCGAAAAATGGTGCTCCTTCGCCCAGACCGTGTCCCCTATTGTGGGATTCCACTGCCTCCTTCGTAAATTGTAATGCCTTGCTTGGTCCTGAGCAGCTTTCTCCACGTTCCGGCGCACAATTTCTAAGATATATCTTGTTGGCCTTATGTTCAGGCGTTTCCGTCTGCTTTCCTGTGCCGATGGTTTCTCTGTCGTACAGGGCGCTGGGCAGCCGAGGCTCTCGAGTTAACCGCTACCATAATCTCCGGCCACTTCTCGTCCCAATTCCTCTGGTTTTGTCCTGCGAACTGGGCTATCATGGTTTTAACGGTACGGTTTGCTCTTTCTGTCAGATTTTCCTGCGGTGTATATGGCGCTGTGAAATGTTGCTTAATGCCCATATCGCTGAGAAATTTCTTGAATGCTCGGCTTGCAAACTGTACTCCATTGTCCGTTATTATTACCTTTGGGGCGACGAACCAAGCGATGATTCTTTCTCGGAACGCCTTTTGAAGTGTTTCTGCCGTTGCTGTTCGAAGTGGCACCAATTCTGAGCACTTTGAAAATCTATTTATCAGCACTAGCAGCATCTGGTTACCATGCTTTGATCTTGGCAATGGTCCGACAAAGTCTGCGCATACTGTTGCCCATGGCTCCTCGGGTATCTGCGTCAGCATCTTCCCAGCTGCCTGCATCTGGTTAGGTTTGTATTTAAGCCATGTCTCGCATTTTCGTACGTGTGCTCGGGCGTCCCTATGCATTCCCGGCCAGTAATATCGAGCCGCCAGCCTTTCAATCGTTTTGCGACTTCCACGTGTCCAGCGGCTGGTGAGTCCTGATTTTCCTTCAGGATTCCGAGAACACTTTTTTTCCAACCGTTCGCCGGTCAGTAAACCCAGTTACCGAGCGAACCGGTCTAAATTTAAATAGTTAGATCTCTCCGACAAACATGAGTAGGTGTCGCCACCTAATCTTATCAAGAGTGCAACTTGGTGACGAACCGATTTTTTTTTGTATTTTTCAGACGACTTCAACTAAAAATACAACAAGGTGCTCTGCTGTTTCCGGACGTTCGCCAAACATGGTTATCTCAAAAGTCTAACACATCTGCTCGAACTTCTGTTCAAACTTATTGCTTACCGACTAATCCAGCGCTTCCACTTTATGTTCAACCAATCGTTTTTTTAATACGTGTGATAGCCCTCACTTCTGCCAATCTCAGTGAAATTTCGAAAGATAAAACAACGCGGAATTAATACTGTTTCCGCGTTGTTTTATCTTTCGAAATTAATTTGAGGTAATTTTGCTTCCAAGTCATGTTCTTTTCCTATTATTAAAAGTTTTAGGAGAAGAATCGCTTAGTCAAGTTTCGATTTAAAAAAATTTTATTTAATAAAGGTTAACCTAAAAATTGTGCAAAACCCCCGTCCCTTATCTGAATTCACTTTTACTTATAGATTCAGAAACGCCATTTTCTACATTTTACATACTTTCTAACATTACACCCATGACTCTACAACCAACGACTGTAACAATTATTATACCCTTGCAGAGGGTATTATAATTTCAGTCAGAAGTTTGCACTGCTGTGAAGGAGACGTTTCCAACCCTATAAGGTATATATATTCTTGATTATAATCACTAGGAGAGTCGATCTAGCCTTGCCCGTCTGTCCGTCCGTTTCTACGCAAACTAGTCTCTCAGTTTTAAAGCTATCTGCATGAAACTTTTCCAAAAGCTGTATTTCTATTGCATGTAGTAAATTCGGAAAAATAAATGAAAAAAAAATTACAACTTTGCTGTTTTTTAAATTTTTTTTAGTTCTTTGGTTTAACAATTCGAATTATGGTTTAAATGTCATGAAAATCGGACGACTGTAACATAAAGCTACCATAGAAATAATAAAATATTAAACAAATTTTTTTTAATGTTTAACTTTTTTATTTTGTTTTTTTTTTAAATTAATTTGTTTGACTAATTAATAATTTAACAGTTCAAAATTATGCTTTTAATTTTATTAATATCAAAAACCGGTATCATATGTGTAGCTGCCATAGGAACTATCAAACAATTGACCTGAAAATCATCATAGCTTCAATGTTTTTAACCATATACGCAAGTAAATCATAATTTTGGTGTTTCCAAGAATATATAATTTTTTCAATAGCTGCAAGAAGAAAGTATGCTTCCTTCCTTGTATTTGAGTTGATTTTAAATTTATAGAAATACGGTTTAATTTTCTTAAAATTTTTCTTTTTTGATTTCAATGATTTTGATAAAGCACCATTTCGAAAAACTAAGTTTTTGAAAAGTTATACCCAATTATATTTGGTCACGATTAAGCCACACAATACTAAATAAATATGTTGAGAAGTTCAAGTAGGGGAGTAAGGATTTTAAATTCGGTTTGTCCTAAAATAATGTTTTATTTCTTAATAAAGTTGTGTCTAAATTTTAAGTTGATTGGAGAAAATTTGACTAAGGAAGTTTTTTTTGTGTTCACAGTGCTAGTGTACTATTGTTTGAACTTTACAACGTTTTTCCCACAACTCACGTTTTAAAAGTCGGTGTCACAACTTCAAAACTACTGCTCCGATCGAGCGAAGTACAGGGGTGTAAGGAAAGGTTTCTCTAGCAAGGATAGAGCATACAAGTTTTCAATTCTTGAAGGAACCCAACAGAAATGTTCATAATATACAATACATCGCCGTTTTTTTAAATGGTCGTCATTTTATTGATAATTTTTTTGGTTTGAATTGGATCCAAACGAATAATTACTTCCAGGATCTCCAAGAACAGCGGGGTCTTCTGCTGGTGGTAACGCATTTCTGAACTGATCGGCAGATATTCTGGTAAATAATATTCCAACACCCTCAATTAGAGCCAGGAGTACGCCTCCTATTATAGCACTACCCGCCATAGCTGGAACACCTACGAACAAGAACAAAATTTAGAGAGACATATATTAAATAAAAATCAGTTGGTATTTATTTTGAAGTTCTATTAAAATTATATTAATGTGCTTGTTATGTGAAAGAATAACAAATTTATTTACTGATCTTGCGTAAAAAAGTGAAATAATTCTTTTACTTGTCTGTCTGCAATATTACTTTAAAGCGATAAATAAAAAAAAATTATAATTGTGAACCCTTAAGAAAATATAGAGATTATCGTTGTAACCCTAAAGCAACATTTAAGCTACCACAACTATCGATTGCGGAGTTACTACTAAGCCGCTGATTATTTGTTTCTTAAAACATAACAAATTGTGGTACAATGATCGTAAGGTCCAATAATGCAAAGATAATCCAGTCTTCCTTGGTGTCGGAAGTTTTTGGTTGGCAATAACAATTTATGACATGGGTTTCTGGGTGTCTTATTAACGGAAACAAATTACATTTTCAATACGTTTCCGCATACTAGGAAAGAATGGCACCAAATGATTTTACAAATTGCTCGATGACAACAGAAATAAAAAAAAAAAACAATATGTTATATTTTAATGATTAGAGCGAGTAAGGTTTTTGCGCATAGAATGTTTGTAGTTTCTAGATACTTGTGGTTTTTTTACATATTCTATTATGTATGCTTAACAACTTCATATAACCAAATGAATACTATATTTACCGACACATTTTTTTCAAACTAACTACTTAAATTTTTGACTTTGTCTAACGTGTAAAATTTTCGTACCTAATATGTTTTTGGTCGCGGCATTTTTGTATGTTTTTTTTTTGGATTGTAAAAAAATCCTCTTAAAAGAAAAAATTTGCACGATCCGACATATGAATTTGTTATACGGATTATGTTTTCTAAGGACGCATTAGCAAAACCGGTACAAATGTTTCGGTCCCGGTTAAGGTTAATCCGGTTGCTATATATTTCGGTTACGGTTTCGATTAGGCAAAAAAAAAATTTGTTAGTTTCGTTTTCGGATTCGGTTACGGTTTTGATTAGGTTATACCGGTCAGGCATAACGCTTACGAAACCATGCTTGCAAGTGGAATTTTGATCATATTTCTTGAAGTTTTAGGAGATATGATGCATCGCATAATCAATGTTTGAATTAACACATACTTTGTTTTGCAAAAACGCTGTCCCTGATCTGTTTTGGGAGATTAGGCGGTACGCCTAATAAAATTCGGGTTAAAAACATACTTAGACGGCAGTCCAAGTACTGACCATCAGCATCGGAAAGCGGGCGCTAAATTGAAAATCAGCTGAGAATAGTCCGATCTTAATAAATTATAAGGCAATCAAACGGGCTCGCTTTTATAAGAACTTGTCCATACTTAAAACGGCAACGTTTAATTTTTTAAATTTTCTCCCCGAATTTTCCTAAGAGAAAAACAACTTTTGGAAATATTTCATGCAGATAGCTTTAAAACTGAAAGGCAATTTTGAGGAGAAACGGGCAGACGGAAGGGCGGACAGAGGGACGGACGGACAGACAGCTAGACGGGCAAGCCTAGATCAAGTCTCCTAGAGATGCTTATTAAAAATATCAGCCCTGTTCCAGTTTTCACTTCCGAAAGATTCACACGGATTCGAAATACCGAGGCCAGCTCCAGTTTTCACTTCCGAAAAATCCTCGCGGAATCGAAATTACTCTATGTTATTTCTTTGTTAACTTCGGAACAAATTTCACGGAAACGAAATACAAATACAAAATACATTTGTCTGGCGAAGTCAGATACGCCAGCATAGAAAATAATTATTTTAAAATACTTTGCGATAGGCCAACGTGTAAATTATATTTTTACATTTTTCGAACTTCCACCCCCATTACTCCTGAACCAATTGACGTTTTAAAAGTCTTAGAACGCAAAAAAATCCCTATAAAAGCAATATCTTTTGAGTGCCATGTTATTTTTTACGGTCAGACTTTTTTTTTGCGGCCAGCATTTGATTCAATAACAACAATTTCATGATGTAAGCTTTTAAGAAAAACCTTCCTCAAAAATAGAAAAACAAGATTTTATTTTGTTTTTTTGCGCGAATGCAGCAAAACATTTATTCAGTTTTTTAATTACAAAAATAATAATGTTTGTCTTTAACCTCCGCCGTATCCCCAACGTTTAACTTTGTTTGCGCACTTGGTGCTTGTATTTAAATTACTAGTTGTAGGGCGAGAGCGGGAGCCAATAAAGCTTTCGTCCGTTCGCTCTTGCGAATTCGCCCCGTCTCTCGCCACCGTAGCATAAGTTAGGCTCTAAGAGAAATTATTGAAATATAATAGTTAGTGATCAATCGAACATCATCGTAGCCACTCCTTTTCGTCGCGCTTTCGAAATGGTTCTTCACAAGTTTCGCAATTAAAATCGTCTCGAACTACTGCGTTCACAAGTTTTCGCGTTATTAATACAAAATAGTATTAAATTTTCATGGTGACCCCGACGTGATTAGCAGTAGAATTCGCGAGTTTTAATTTTTTTTCGGTGAAAAACTATAAACAATACCAACCAACATTACCAAAACCAATTTATTCGTGTCGGTTCGGCCAATAAATTAAATTGAACAATATTTCGTCGCTGGAATTTTTCTGCCGTTCCTGAAGTTGCGCCTGACGTTTCGGCAAATTTAATTGCTTAATTTGCTGCTGCCGCCAAATGGAAGTTAAGAAGGAAGTTGCAAATATCAAGTCGGCCATCCAGGTATAGAGTGCCAAAAGTTGAAAGTTAATCTGTCGCGATTTGTCAATTGTGTTTTGGCCCATCTTTCAACTTTTTGCATTCGTGTAAAAATCGGTAGATAGTGAGCATTCCAACCAAGAAATAAAATTTTGCATGTACTAGCAACCAAAATTCTACATAAACATAATATATTTCGCTTTGGCCAAAAAACAACTTTCGTCGTAGTTAGCACCAATTTAGGGTATAAATAAAAATAGCTGGAAAAAAGTGCAAATTGTGAAAAGTGTAGCTCTCAGAAAATTAGCGGCAATAACTTTCGCCGCAGTTTGTCCGAACATTTCCCGCGCTTTTCAGAATTTTCCCGCGCTTTTTCAATTTTTCCGCGCTCTTCATAATTTTGCGCGCATTTAAGCGTCAGGCTTATATATTCGTTGCCCTTAGTTATCGGTCAGTGTATCATTCTCCGTTAGCATTTGCATAGGAAGAGCCGCTAGCCGCGTACACATACACACGCACACCGACACCGCTGCTGCTATTTCGAGTTATCTTTTGTCGTTTTCATTCTCGATCGCTGCAGCAGTGCAATTTTCGGTCTGCCTAAACGTTTGTTCGTTTTTTCGGTACGCTTGAGCTTGAGCGGTAGCTTCCCTACAGTGCGTGCGTGCGGCATATACTGTCGCAGGGTTTATATAAAAAATATAAAAACCCTATTTAGATATTTTTCGCTGTAATTCTCTCGGCACTTAGCTCCCTTACACCGTGTGCGATCGGTATATTACTCGTTGATTTTTTATTATATTATTTAACAAATAAATAATTTAATAAAAATAAATATTTAACACCAACGATACCAACCAAATAAATACAAATAAACGCAATGGCAACTAAGGATATCGAAGAGCTTAAACACCAACGAGATGTTTGCATGAAAAGTATTAACCGAACTTATCGCCACTTAAAAGAAGCTAAATTATCTATAAATCCGGTCGAGCTTGAGTGTCGATTAGAGATTCTAAATACGCACATTGAAAATGCTTCCCTTTTGACAAAGTCATTGCTGATTTCAATTTTAAATAAGTCCAAGCAAAATAATATCGAGAAATCCGCTCCGCCAGCAAATCGCCCGCCTCAATGCCGTCTGCCAAGCGTTGCTCTCCCAACTTTTAGCGGAAAACACTCAGAATTTAAAAATTTTATAAGCCTTTTCGAAACTTTCGTTGACAAAGATGACACTTTACACGATATTGAAAAATTCAATCATTTAATTTCGTGTTTAGCTGGAGACGCTTTAGGAACAGTTAGGGCCTTTCAAGTCACTGCGGAAAATTATCCCAAAGCCCTTGCTAGCCTGAAGCGGGCGTACGATAATGATTGTCTTATTTTTTTTGACAACATATCGACACTTTTTTTGCAAAAAATTTCCCAGCCTTCAGCTACAGCCTTGAGAACCCTCATCGACACGGTCACAGCCTTGTATGACTCCTTGCTGTCTATTGGGGATGATAGACGTATTACTAATGCTATTTCAATACATCTGGTAATGAGCAAGGTCGATTCAGGAACTTAAAGAAAATGGGAAGAACAGTTAGATTATACTTCGCTTCCACTTTGGAGCGAATGTGCGGCGGCCCTCAAGAGGCGATACCAACACATGGTAGCAGAAGAGGCTTCCAAGCCCAAAACTGTTCAACAGACCCAATCTAACCCTAAGAAGAATGGAAATAGAAGTTTTTCGTTTGTCGCTGCCTGGAACGACCCTGTTCAATGCATGTATTGCAACTCAGCTGAACATCAGATTGGAAACTGCGCTTCCTTCGCAGCCCTAACAGTTCAGCAAAGATTCGATTTCGATAAAAGAGCACCCTAATGCATTAACTGCTTAAGAAAGGGTCACACTGTCAAAAAATGCAAATCGAACAGATGTAGAGTGTGCAATTCCTCACATCACACTTTGCTACACATATATGCCCCAAACACAAATCTCGCGTTGCCACCTCCTTCTCAGCCCACGCTCATGCAAGAGTCTCCATCCACGTCGCATGTTTTGCATGCGAATGCATCGGATCGAGTCATTCTTGCAACTGCTGTTGTGAGCGTCCAAACAAAAAGCGGCGAGTTTGTATTAGCTCGAGCCCTGCTCGACTCTGCTTCACCAATAAACTTTGTAACCGATGAGCTCGCTCAGAGGCTCAAAATTACAAGAGAGGACGTGTGCATGAGCTTGCGAGGCATTGGTGGAACTAATGCCCAAGCCACAAAAAAATACACACGATTGTGAAGTAGCGAGTAGGGAACAGCCAATTATCGTCCGATTTTTGGATTATGAAAAATATTTCTGGTTATCATCCGGATCAAGCGGTGAACACCAGCGGGTGGAGGGTGCCTGAAAATATTCAGCTGGCAGATCCATTCTTCTTCAAGCCCCAACAAATAGCTATGCTTATCGGCGCTGAAACATTCTTTGAACTTTTATCTATTGGCCAGATAAAGCAGGGGCCTGAATTCCCCATCTTACAAAAGACAGTTCTCGGCTAGATAGGGTCAGGGAGATGTGCCTCTCAAAATAATAAAAACGCTGAAAAAATGGTACCTCTCAGCTGCCACGAGGAAGCGTTGGAGTCAATTGACACAACCCTGCAGAAATTTTGGTCTGTGGAGGACTTGCCGCCCAAGGCTAAAGTCCATACTCCTGAGCAACAACTCTGTCAATAACATTTTGAGAATATTCTCAAAGATTGTCGTCCGGTAGATTTTCGGTTCGTTTGCCGTTTAAATCTGACCCAAATACTCTTGATTCGTCATACGAAGTTGCGAAACGTAGATTTTTGTCGCTAGAAAGGAAATTGTCAAAGGACCCTTCGCTGAAGAAGATGTATATTGAATTCATGGAGGAATATGTTTCACTGGGCCACATGTCCTCCACCAATGACAAAATTCCGAATACTCCGCACTATTTCATTCCGCACCAATGCGTTTTACGGCCACAAAGTACTTCAACTAAGTTGAGAGTAGTTTTCGATGCATCGAGCCGTACTTCCACGCAGGTAGCTTTGAATGACATCTTGATGGTAGGCCCAACTATTCAAGAGGAGCTGTACTCGACTCTGCTTCGGTTTAGATTGCATAAGTTTGCCCTTGCGGCCGACGTCAAAAAGATGTATCGCCAAGTGATGGTGGACGAAGCTGATCGTAACTTCCAGCTCATAGTATGGAGACGAGATCCTTCTGAGTCCCTGAAAATCTTTAAGTTGAACACCGTTACATATGGAACTTCGCCAGCACCCTTTTTGGCGATTCGGTGTTTAATGCGGCCAGGAGAGATGGCGCAAGCAACTCATCCAAAAGCCGCAAAGGTTATTCAGAATGATTTTTATGTTGACGATTTGTTGACTGGCGCCGGATGCGTTGAGGACCTGCAAAGCCTTCGAGACGAAGTTTCTCAGGTCTTGCAATAGGCAGGCTTTGAATTGGCAAAGTGGTTTTCAAACTGCCCAGAGTTCTCCGCATCTGATAGCACTGTAATGCCACTTATGGCAGACTCAGACGTAACCAAGACCCTTGGAGTGGTTTGGTTACCGGTTAAAGATTACTTTCATTTTCGGTTGGATGACTCTTTCCTGGATCTTCGAGCGACAAAACGAAATATTTTGTCGGTGACTGCTCGACTTTTCGACCCACTTGGCCTCTTGTGTCCTTTGGGCACAAAGGCAAAGATGTTGTTGCAGGAACTGTGGCTTCGAAAATTAGATTGGGACGAGGCGCTACCGATGCAGTTGCTCACGTCGTGGGAGACGTTTAAAGCGACGCTTCTGCAGCTGCCTAAAATTAAGGTATCGCGATTCGTCAACACAGATCCACAAGTCCCGATTCAAATACATGGTTTCGCTGACGCTTCCATGAGAGCGTATGGAGCGTGCATCTACATTCGGACTCAAACTGCTGAAGGTTTGAAAGTGTCTTTATTGACCGCCAAATCGAAAGTAGCTCCCCTCAAGACGAAAACTTTGACTCGCCTTGAGCTGTGTGCAGCTCACCTTTTAGCAGATCTCTATAATCGTGTCAGGCCATTGCTAAATTCTCCCATTGAGAATGTTTTCCTGTGGACAGACTCCGAGATCACTTTACACTGGATTAAAACCCATCCCTCGTCGTTGTCGGTTTTTGTTTCGAACCGGGTTGCAGAAATTCGGGAGTGGTCGGAGAAAGTGACGTAGAGGAGCTTACAACGTCCATTTGGTTCGGTGGGCCTTCGTTCTTGCTAGACTCAGAAAATAATTGGCCTGTAAATAAACATTTCGAACTGCCGGCTGATGTAATGTCGATGGAGCTACGCAAATCGGCAATAGCTCTCGTAGTCAGCCCAGAACCAAATTATATGCTTCAGAAAATAGAGTCCTTTTCGTCGCACCTGAAGCTTCTGAGAGTTTTCGTGTGGGTTTTACGTTTTATTCAAAGGTGCAGAAAGGTGTCGAAGCCCTTTGAAAAAAGTATTTCGCCAAGAGAACTGGATTTCGCTTTTGATAAAATTGTCGAAGTTGTCCAATTTCACGAGTTCAGGGACGACATAAGTAAAATTCGGAAGAATAAACCGGTAGCAACGAATATTCAAAAGTTAAACCCTTTTCTTCAGGAAAATAAATTAGATTGGTGCTCCTCGACATTGCTACGAGTTGGGGGTCGGTTATTGAATGCTCCTATCCCGTTGTTGCTGTCTAAAAGCTCACAGTTCGACAGATCCTATGTGTCATACCTGCACGTTACGAACTGTCACGCTGGCCCACGAGCTCTCGTAAGTCGTCTGCGCGAGAAAATTTGGCTAGTTAATGCTCAAGAAGTCTGCCGACGAACAGTTCGGTCGTGCATGCGCTGCTTTCGCTGTAAGCCGCAACTCTTGACGCAAATTATGGGAAACTTGCCAGCAGATAGACTTCGAGCTCTCCGCCCGTTCAATATTTGTGGCGTTGATTTTTGTGGTCCCTTCAGCACAACGTATCGTATCCGTGGTAAGCCACCGTACAAGTCGTACGTGGCCTTGTTCGTCTGTTTTGCGTCCAAAGCGGTCCACTTAGAATTAGTGTCTGTCCTAACCACTGATGCGTTCTTGTTGGCATTTCAAAGGTTCGTGAGTCGTCGCGGGATTCCGGAGAAGGTGTGGTGCGACAACGCCACCAATTTCGTCGGCGCAGATCGCCACATGAGAGAGTTCCGAGCCCGTCTGGAGGAGCAGGGGGCGGAATCGAAACATTCGCATCAAAAAAAGGATGCGAGTTTGCGTTCATACCGCCCAGAGCACCGCACTTCGGCGGACTATGGGAGGCAGGTGTGAAGTCTGCAAAGCACCTGTTCCTTCGGACGGTAGGCCAAGACCTCTTGACCGCGGAGGAGCTCGGAACTCTGCTCACCAGCGTGGAGGCCGTGCTCAACTCCAGACCCCTCGGCGCTCTAAGCAGCGACCCGAACGACGGCGAGGCCCTGACCCCCGGGCATCTGCTCATCGGCGGCCCTCTTCTGGCCCCACCATCAGCGGCGCTCCCGGACCAGATCAGCCTGACCTGCTTGAGACGATGGCGAGGTGTCTCGTCTCTCAGGCACAGGTTTTGGCAGCGATGGTCCCGGAAGTACATCTCCAGCCTCCAGCAGCGGTCCAAATGGCACCAGGGGGAGCCCAACCTCGTCGTGGGAGCGCTCGTCGTCGTCGCCCAAGACAACCTTCCGCCCCAGCAGTGGAGGATTGGACGAGTGGTAGTGGTGCACGCCGGCGCCGATAGCAAGGTTCGCGTGGCGGACGTCAGGACGCAGGACGGGGAATATCGGCGAGCTGTCCACCGACTGGCCCTGTTCCCCGTTCTGGGCTGAAGGACGTCGTCCCTTCAGAGGGGGCGGTGTTTGCGCACTTGGCGCTTGTATTTAAATTACTAGTTGTAGGGCGAGAGCGGGAGACAATAAAGCTTTCGTCCGTTCGCTCTTGCGAATTCGCCCCGTCTCTCGCCACCGTAGCTTAAGTTAGGCTCTAAGAGAAATTATTGAACATCATCGTAGCCACTCCTTTTCGTCGCAAAGCCTTCGAGGCGAAGTTTCTCAGGTCTTGCAAGAGGCAGGCTTTGAATTGGCAAAGTGGTTTTCAAACTGCCCAGAGTTCTCCGCATCTGATAGCGCTGTAATGCCACTTATGGCAGACTCAGACGTAACCAAGACCCTTGGAGTGGTTTGGTTACCAGTTAAAGAATACTTTCAATTTCGGTTGGATGACTCTTTCCTGGAACTTCGAGCGACAATACGAAATATTTTGTCGGTGACTGCTCGACTTTTCGACCCACTTGGCCTCTTGTGTCCTTTGGTCACAAAGGCAAAGATGTTGTTGCAGGAACTGTGGCTTCGAAAATTAGATTGGCATCGCTACCGATGCAGTTGCTCACGTCGTGGGAGACGTTTAAAGCGACGCTTCTGCAGCTGCCTAAAATTAAGGTATCGCGATTCGTCAACACAGATCCACAAGTCCCGATTCAAATACATGGTTTCGCTGACGCTTCCATGCGAGCACTTGGTGCTTGTATTTAAATTACTAGTTGTAGAGCGAGAGCGGAACCAATAAAGCTTTCGTCCGTTCGCTCTTGCGAATTCGGCCCGTCTCTCGCCACCGTAGCTTAAGTTAGGCTCTAAGAGAAATTATTGAAATATAATAGTTAGTGATCAATCGAACATCATCGTAGCCACTCCTTTTCGTCGCGCTTTCGAAATAGTTCTTCACAAGTTTCGCAATTAAAATCGTCTCGAACTACTGCGTTCACAAGTTTTCGCGTTATTAATACAAAATAGTATTAAATTTTCAAACTTGAATTCAAAATCAAGTGGTTTACCAAACAATACAGTGACACTTGTTCGTAATCATTCATTTCATTTCATTTGTGTGAGTAATTTGCACGGCAAAACTTGTATAAAGTTTATTAACCCATCCAACCGAAATTGGTCTTACAACACCAACATAGTCTGGTGCTTCAGGCGCCGGAATGCTTCCGCATCTACAAATATGTATATGCACACAATGGATCATAGATGTTGGTTGTAATGCTAGTTTATTCGGGTGTCTGCTAAACTTATGCAATTTACAAGTAGAGCAAGTTGAAAGTTGTGCGTGAATGGTACTAGCCGTCCTGGGGAGATAATATTTCGATAGGATATGAAAATGGAATTCCTTTGGACTTCTATGGGCTCTACGATGCTTCTTTTCGTTGACTTTCTAAAATTTGATCCGCTTTCCGTTATATCGTCTACTAAGCGTTGAGATATGCGGATCTTTTACTTTCTATGCAATTTTATTTATTTGTTGAATCTACAAATTTACTTTAATAGGGCCATTTGGTTGATGAGTGGTCTCTTTAGCTAACGGGCTGGTAAGTCATTTCTTCCTAGTCTTGTTTGTGTTCTAGTTTCGCAGAGATCGCGTGCCTGCTGGTTTGAGTGCGTTGATAATTTGGATAAGTATTTGGCTTGTAGTTGGCCAATTTCTTCATTCACTAATTGAATGTTTAAGGTTTTGTTGATGTCTGTGTTGCGGATGTACCAGGGAGCTGCGGTTATAGTTCTTAGCACTTTTGACTGTGCTCTTTGAATCAGCTCTATATTGCTGTTTCTGGCATTGCCACACAGCTCGCAGCCATATATTCAAGCAGGCCTTATAACAGTGTTGGTAAGCGGAAGTTTATTAGCCAATGCAGGTAAGTTGTTCGCGCTTTGCTTATATGTGATTCCTTCAGACACTGAGACACCTATCTAGGTGTACTCTAAAATATGTAACTTCATTTGTAGATGGTATCAATACGTTATTGAGTGATAATTACGGTAATTTTTTATTGTTAAGGGTGAAGGTAATGTGTTTGCATTTTTGCTCGTTTGCCTTCATGCGCCAATCAGATAACCATTTTTCCAACTGGGCTAAATGAGAAGCTAGTTATGCTGATACCTTAATTGGACATTTTGAGCGATTTATGGTACACAGGTCAACCATTTTAATTAAGAAAAAAACATCGCGGACACAGTTTTAAATTTATTTGAGGTAAGTTTGCTTGCAAGTAATGATATTTTCTTATTTTTTAAAGTTTTAGGAGAAGAACCGCTTAGTCAAGTTTCGATTTTAAAAAAAATTAAATTTAATAAAGGTTAACCTAAAAATTATGCAAAAACGTCCCTTTTCTGAATTTACTTTTACTTATAGGCTCAGAAACAGTTTTCTACATTTTACATACTTTTTAACATTATACCCTTGACTCTACAACCGGCGACTGTAACAATTATTATACTTTTGCAGAGGGCATTATAGTTTCAGTCAGAAGTTTGCACTGCACTGAAGGAGACGTTTCCGACCATATAAAGTATATTTTCTTGATTAGCATCACTAGGAGAGTCGATCTAGCCTTGCCCGTCTGTCCGTCCGTTTCTACGCAAACTAGTCTCTCAGTTTTAAAGCACCTACATGAAACTTTTCCAAAAGCCGTATTTCTATTGCAGGTAGTATATAAGTCGGAACACGCCGGATCGGACGACTATAGCATAAAGCTCCCATAAGAACATTCGGAAAAATAAATAAAAAAAATTATAACTTTGCTGTTTTTCATTTTTTTTTTTGGTTCTTCGACATATAATAATGCTTTATTATTTCAGAATTACGGTTTAAATGTCATCAAAATCGGACGACTGTAACATAAAGCTACCATAAAAATAATACAAATATTAAAATTTTTTTTTTTTTTAGTTTAACTTTTTTGTTTTGATTATTTTTTATTAATTAATTTTTTGACTAATTAACAATTTGACAGTTCAGAATTACGCTTTTAAATTTATTAAAATCGGAAAACGATATCATATATTATGTGTAGCTACCATAGTAACTATCAAACAATTGAGCTGCAAATCATCAATGTTTTTAACCATATACGCAAGTAAATCATAATTTTATTGTTTTCAAGAATATTTAAGTTTTGCAATAGCTGCAAGATATATGAAATTCAGCTTGCCGAAGTTTGCTTCCTTCCTTGTATTTGACTTGATTTTAAATAAGTATATTAGATATTCCAAAATAAAGTCAGATCTTAAATTTAAAAAAAATACGGTTTTAATTTTCTTAAAATTTTTCTTTTTCAATTTCAATGATTTTGATAAAGCAAAATGACTGCTTAGCTCACCTTTTCGAGAAAAACTAAGGTTTTGAATAGTAAAACCCAATTATATTTGGTCACGATTAAGCCACACAGTGTTCACAGTGCTAGTGTGCTAGTGTTCGAACTTTACAACGTTTTTCCCACAACTCACGTTTTAAAAGTCGGTGTCACAACTTCACCGATCGAGCGAAATACAGAGGTGTAAGGAAAGGTTTCTCTAGCGAGGCTAGAGCATACAAAAGTTTTCAATTCTTGAATGAACCCAACAGAAATGTTCATTATATACAATACATCGCCGTTTTTATTAAATGGTCGTCATTTTATTGATAATTTGTTTGTTTTGAATTGGATCCAAACGAATAATTAGTAGCTGGAATATACGGGAGCGGGGGTTTTTTAACGGTTTTATAATCAGTTGAATTTTTTCCAAATGCATTCACATACAAATTTCATAATCAGTGTACATGATATCCGATGGAACTCACTCGTTTTATTTGGTTTCTAAATATTCTCGCCAAATGTTCGGACCGATCCTTATCGTTTGAGAAAATGTACGAGCAATGAACCCGCATACCCCCGAACCCTAATCTCAACCCCAACCCTCTTGTGCGTTCTGATGACTGCTTGTGCGCGAAGGTGTGAAAGTAAGAAAGGGTACGAGAAAGTGAACCCGCATACCCACGAGCTCTAATCTCAACCCCCACCCACTTGTGCGTCCACACGACTGCTTGTGCGCTAAGGTGTGAAATTATAATAGTGATAGTTTTGATCAAAACGAGTAATTTTTAATTAAAAATCGTGACAACCGGTGGGTGTGCATATAACTTTTTCGGTTTTCCTCTGTTTTTGGGATAGTAGTGGGGACTTACGGGAGCAGCGAATCCGGCTTAACCTAGACAAGCACTACGGGTTCGGGGTGTCTTAGCTAACCGCTAACCGAAAAAAAAAGAAAGTTTGGTATCATTCGAAAGCATTTTTCAAGACCTTTCCAATGGTATACTTGTCACGATTCGTATATGTTTTCTTATAAAGAGACATAGATATATTTTTTTGTAACTAGTTCTTAAAAATAGAGATAGCTATAATAAAGTATATATGAAAATATAGCATAGTTATGTGTTTTAGTTTTATTGTGTTTGTGTATATATGTATGTAGAAAAGATAAAAAAGATATCAGTATATTTTTCATGTTCTGGATAGTATAAAAGATCAAGTAATCTTAGGTAAATCAATTAGTACACAACTGTTAGGTACTAGAGCACATCGAATCAAAACTAGCGCTGTTCAAAAATGGTATGCATATATATTGACGATAAATAAATCATAAAGTAATTTTTGTTGATTTCTTAGGACTTCTTAGAGACATTGAACGAATTGAAGCCTGTGATTGGTTATACAAAAATTGAAAATCTATGTATTGGATTGGAGTATAAGATCACTGGATGCAAGTTGAAAAAGACACCATATGGAACCAAAGTAGCTCTTTATTTAACAGGCAAGAACAACAAAGATGTTTGGATATTTTTACCTAAAAGTTATGTAAACAAATTTTGTACTAAGACACCTCATAGGAAATTAAATGAGAACGGAATTACTCATATAATATATAAAGGAAAAGATGTAAATAGATATAGTTGTGCGCAAATAGAATTTTTGTCAGTAAAAAAGAAAGAGAAATAAATGCATTTTTCCAATATAAAGTCCTGGGTTTCTAAATCCAACATCAGTCTTAAAGCAATCGTAAGAAACGACCACTTCTCCCTTAAAATGTACGCTCAACAAATTGAAGTCTTCTTGATGCAATTTGAAGACATGCTTTTCGAACAACACTTGGAGAGGCTTAAATACCTAAAGGCTACTCTGGAGGATTTGGAGGAAAAGGAGCTAATTCATTCTAAATTTGGATTCCATTACAAACTTTGTCCCTGGAGCGATGATGCTGCCACGTCTGGCATCTTAAAATTGTACTTAAACATTTTAAGTATTATTTTGTCATTGTATGAGAAGTAATTTTTCTTGAAATATTTTAAGAAAATTTTAAGTGATTTGTTTTTACTTTTAAAAAGGCCATACATCATGCAATAGTGACCGCAGGTATTAGAAAAATATCCCTGTAGTTGTTGCTTATTACAAAAGTATTTATAAGCGTTTGATCTTAAAAATGTTACGAATTCTTTTTTCTGGGGATATTGTCCATATGAATCGAAAAATTCTGCTGATCTGCGACTATTAAAATAAAATGCAATCCAATGAGTTCCGGGCTGATTTGAAGTGTCGGTGTTCGCAACAATTAGAGCAGGATATTTAAAAATGGTTTTGGGTAGCTGGTCCGAAGGAAAAACTCCTTTAAAAATTGTTGAATTTGTAAAGTATTCATTATAAAAAAGCGTTCGAATATTTCTATGATTATCAATATCAATCATGGAATCATATTCACAGTATACCAGACAAGTAACTGCTTCACTTAGGGGTTCTGAAAATCTTCCTTCGATTCGTATAGTGCCTTGTGACATCAAATTTGAGCATACAGTAGAATTTGAATGATCAGTAGTTAGGTCAAAGGCTAATATGAAACTGTCAGTATCAAACATTTCCTTGGTTATCTGTAGACCACGATCATAATGCTTTATTCCAGTCGATCTGAATAGCATATTATAACTTATAGAGCTTTGAACATTTTCAGCGTTCGAGTAATCAAATTCTAAGGCCTGGGAGGGAACTTGAACTCCGTTAACCATTAGGTTAAAGCGTTGCATTTTAAAATGTTCAAAATGAAATGGATCTAAGCCTCGGTTTCCTGAGTATGAGCGGTTTTTAACCATACTTAAAGCCAAGAAATTGGGTAGTTGCCCAATAACTGCGTTATCTATCTACTTTACTGAATGGGTATAAAGCATTTTTTGTTTGTAAAACATGATGATGAGCCAATAAAATGCTTGGGTTAACTGTTATATGATTCATAAAGAGTTGTGCTTCTAGTATCTTTAAATTTGATTCAGTTTCATTTTCCATTAAATAAAATGCTGTTTTTTCAATGTTAAAATTAATTCTTAGATCTACATTATTAAGAAGCAGTTTGCTTTGGTTAAAAATATCACCATGAACTTTCCCGAATAATTCGACCTTATTACTATTTTGGAAAATATTTTTCAGAGCTTCATTAGTGGCTGGATAAACGTATTTTCCTGCTGTTAATCTTCCAAAATTCGGGAAATAGCCTTGGGAAGCCAAGTGGCTTTCTGATGCATCACTCCCATAGTTTAAAATTGTTTGCAAATAAGCTCTATAATGATAATTATTATAACTCCGCGATACTAATATATTATTTAAATAAACTGAGGAACTTCAAAATATTGAATGTAAAATATTGTTTACTACACCGACAGCGTTTCCTTCAATGACGTTATTATAATTTTTTTTGAGTTGCACCACAAGCCGTAAATAAACACTTGATAAGTCTCGATATGTTTCACCATTTCCCAAGCAAACAAATTCAATTGAGGAGGCGCCGTCCAAGGATGCAATAGGATTGTATGAGACTTCTTCAGTTCTTAGAATAGAACTTTGCGTAGGGTGTAGTGTAAACAAATCTAGTTCGCTTTTCATACATTCAATATGGTTACTCATTTTACTTTAGAAAAAATATCACTAATATTCAATTTCCTTGATTTTTTTTCCTTTTTGATGGTGGTGGGTATGTTTACCTTGTCGTTTAGAAGTTAAATGATAACGATTTTTTCTCGACCCACGCTTTTTATTCCTTTTTCCGCTACCATTTTGAGAGCGTGTCATTTTATTTATTGCATATATCTAAAGGATAATATTCAATATTTTTAAATTGAATATTTCTTTCTTTTCCATTATAATGCATTACACGAAGACATCGAGGTCTTTTACAACCTACAGACCTTGGTTTGATTATGTCAGTATAAATAAAAATCAATCCATTTTCAGGTATTTTAGATTCAACAGGAACATTTGAATATCTAAATGTTTCAGCATTTACTAAGCTAACAATTTCAGTTTCTTCAGCTATATTTCTTTCTTTAGTAGTTGTTTTGTAAATGTAATTATTCAGATATATGTCCGTAATGCCTACCTCCCAGTATTCATTCATGTCTTGTGGTATATTTACAATATTTGTAAATGCACATTTTACATTATTAGGAAATACAATCATTGACAAACAACTCATTTGAATAACACATCTTTATATTGAAATTTCTGTTATTGATAAGATATCCAATTAATTTTGTTTTTCCCTATTTGCACCGGCTTAGTTCGATCCGATCTAGACAACTTTTCTCGTCCTGTTATATATTTTAAATCTTGAAATGGTAATGATACCGCTTTAATTTTTTTTAGCTTAACTCTCAATTTGCGTTGTTGATCACTAAGCTTTATTTTTGGTACTGCCAGTGTTTTGATATCCTCTTTTTCGTCTGAAAACGAAGTATCTCTTATTTTTCGTCTAACGTTCAATAAATTTCGTGTTTTAGTTGATTTAAAATCTTCTCCATCACTCTCGGTAGGTAAGTCCATGAACTCTATCTTTTTTGGAAGTGATACATCAGACTTAAACTTTTGTTGAACGTTTACAGAATTAGGAATTTTGTTTGATTTAAAATCTTCATCATCACTTTCAGGGGACCCACGTGTCGCATCAGACTTTGGTTTTAATTCAGAAGTCGTAGGTTTTATATCAATCCAATCTGTAGTTTGCGATTCAGTTGTTTTGGTTGACATTAATGGCGATTTTAGTTCATTTTGAATATTCCATGATTTGTTACGTTTTTTATTTTGATAGAAACTAAGTCCTTGTCTAATTTTAAGCCATTTATCAAAATCACTTATTTTGTTATTATTTAAAATTGTAAAAATTTTGTACTTATCAATTCATTTCCTTGAGAGATGTTTATTAATTTTTTAAAGGTGTGGGGGTTCATTAAAATTACTTTTTTTAAACTATGTTTGTTTTTAATCATTTTTTTAAAATTTTTCTAAAAACTCCTGAGGGCAACGAACTTAGTAGAATAGGTAAAAATCCACCTCCAATTCTTGGATATTAAACGGCGGTTTAAAATGAAAGAAATTAGGTGTCACAGTTCCAGCCGGCATGAATGTTAGTTCCTTAACAAAAACTTGTTTATTGTTTCCGAGTAAATATTGAAAATCTACTATAATGCTTGAATTTCGACTTGGAGTGTTCATGATTGAATGAGTTTTTTTAATCGACTGGGAGTGAGTTTGCACGGGCTTCCGCCTTTATATACCCGCAAGACAAGAACCAATTTTTAGTTTAAATAAAGTACTCTAACCCAATGGACATGTGTCTAACTAAACGAAATAAAACTTCCCGAAAGACTCAGGACCATGGCGTAATTTTCGGATTCGAATATTATGTCGTTCATAACTTAAAGTTGAAATGTGGCTTGTCAACTTCCAGAAAATTTTCTCCCATGGCTTGGATGCAGCAAAGTAAAAATAATTTCGTGGGATTTGATAAAGACGAATGGATGCAACTGCTAACATATAAGGAATATATTCAATTGAAGCTTGACCAGTATGACTTTTTGATGTCGGATTCAATTATTGATCACCCACGCATGTCTTCAATAAAGTGTACTTTTAGATTTAGGAAATCAGATAAGCAGTACGTTTTTGTAATTAATAAGTATGGTAACAAAATTGAGTTCGATTCGGAGTCATGGAGATCTTTATTACGATTGAGTATATTTTTTACAACATTTTTATGTTATGTTGGAATTCCATATCACGACAGCAAGTTATATATCTTTATCATAATCATATTATTCCTAAGTGTGCATCTTTGGAAAGATTAGATATTCAACTATCTGATTAAGATGGTTCCTACGATCCCGATGTTCAAATAGATTTAACTCGGTTATGTTTTGAAATTTCAAAAAAAATGCGTGCTGAAATAAAAATAAATCTCTTTTTAGGTTTACAGGTTTATAAGCAATCACTATTAACTAAGCAATCATTGTGTTCTAATAAAAAATAATACAAGCAAACCACCGCCTTAAGATGAGTAATCTACAAGTCGTTAATGAAATTCATAAGCCCGCTCGGAAAAACTTTAGACGCCGAAAATTTGTTCAAAAAGGGATAAATGATACGTGGCAAATTGATTTAGTCGAAATGATACCGTTTAGTAAAGAAAATGGAGGTTTTAGATATTTACTGAACGTTATTGATACGTTTTCAAAGTATGCGTTCGCTGAACCAGTTAAGACAAAGTCTGCACCGGAGGTAGCAGATGCAATGAAAATTGTTTTTATAAATAGTAAATGAACACCAAAAAACATTCATTCCGATCAAGGAAAAGAATTTTATAATTCCACTTTTGGGGAACTTATGATAAAATGTCATATAAATCACTATCATATGATACATATACACATCTCAAGGCTTCTATATGTGAGCGATTTAATAGGACCCTCAAAAGTCGTATGTGGAAAATGTTTAGTATTCAGGGTAAATACAAATGGATTAATAAAATCAAATTTCTTGTAGATCAATACAATAATTCTTACCATCGAACTATAAAAATGAAACCTGTAGATGTATGCCCTAAAAATGAGGAGTTAATTTTAAAATCAGTTTATAATATAAATTTTCAGTAGGGGATTTCGTTAGAATAAGTAAATACAAGGGAGTATTTATGAAGGGATATGAACCCAATTGGTCCACCGAAGTTTTTAAAGTTATAAAAGTTAAGTCAACAGACCCAGTAACTTACGATATAGAAGACTATATGAGTGTTCCTATTGAAGGGTCGTTTTATGAATAGGAACTTCAAAAAGTAAAGGACAAAAATGCTTACCTGGTGGAGAAAATACTTATAAGAAAAAAGAACAAAGTGTTCGTAAAGTGGAGCGGTTTTGATTCCAGCCACAACTCATGGATATCTGTAAATGATCTGCTTAAGTAATAAAACACTGAAAATAAATTTGATTTCACTTTATTTACATTTTTTATTTGTATTTTATTTTTTTTTTTACATTTTATTATTGTATTGCACAAGTATGGGAACACATTTTTTTATTATTATTAATTATTAGTTTGATCTCTGCTTAATATATGAGATATTTTAAAATGACCGTGGGCTAGTGTATTTACATTTTCAGTTAAAATATATTTCTTAACATCCATATAGTTAAGACTAATTTTATTTACAATTTCAGTATAAAGAATGTGAGACCTACTACGAATAACTCGCTGTGCTCCATAAAATGTTTTTTTTATGTCTAACACATTCGATATAATCTTCATGATTTAGTTTTTTAATAACTGATTTTTTTACACCTTTAATTTTTTTAATACATTCTATATCATTTCCTTCTCCCTCAACTAAACAAGTGTATGCCTTAGCCTTACGCCCAGCAAAAGAAGTCATAATCTTACCGGCATGTTCGTCCTTCATTTTTCCAGGTTCTTTATTATTAGTCAGAACTATATTAAATTGGTTTTCTATCTTATAGTTAAAGGTATCAAAGCGGTCGGGATTGTCCCTTATAGCTTGGTAAAAATTTTCTTTAGAAGATAATGAATCTGTATCCATATATATTATTTTTGTAGAAGGACTTTTAATTAATAGAGAGTTATAATAAAATTCATACATTAACCACTTTCATAATTCTAAAACAGTTACTCCTAGATATATGGGTTTATCATACATAATTTTTGATGGTGTTGATTCAATTGCTGCTAAATCTGAGTCGAATATTTCAATGCTATGAAAATCATGCCTAGCTATGCGCTGCCTAAAACCTGGTGAATTTTGTCGCGATTGGTAATGCCTTACTAAAACTACTTTTCGGCGCTTGGCCACGTTTTCCATGGTCTTCCCGTAAATAGCATTGTTCATAAGCTTAAAAAAGTTTTTCTCAAAATCATTTTCAGCAATTTTTCTCTGGTCTGTATTCAAATCAATATAAGGCTTCAGCCAGCATGATTGAGTAAAAGACAAAACTCTATGTCTTTTTTTTAAATTTAACCCTGCTCTGAGCAGAGTTGAAGCTGTTTTAAATGAATTATGTATTCACTTTTATCAGTTAGGTCAGTAATCAACTTTCCTTGCTTACGCCCTGGCCGAACTTTATTTTCTGGACAGAAAGGCAGGTATTTATGTAAGTCATGTCGATCGGAAGGGTACTCTAGATCAACTTATTATCCTATATTACCATCAACAGATATATTTTTATAGTCAAAAGATTCTACTTCTTCTTTGTCTAAAAACTTAAGCCCTGAAAGCGGTAAGGGCTGACTCATAGCCCATCCATATAAATTATTTGCATCGATATAACTTAGAAATTTTATTGGTTTTATGGGAACAAAGCCTTTTAAATATTTATTATTGGCCATGGAAAAACGCTGAATACATTGAGTTAACCCACCTCTTACTGCTCTTTTTAAAAAATTGAATTGAAATTAAATTATCACCATCGCTTATTAGGTTTATTTGTACATAAGTAAATTTAAGCATTGCATGATATTGATGGTGCGGTAACATAATTTACGGGTCCAACTTGTATATCTGTTGACAAATTTTTCTAAAATTTTCAAATACATCGGCCAAAATTAAAACATCACTTTCTAAATAAAGTTTTAAATAATCTTTTATGGTCTGACAGTTGAAAGATTCCCAAACTTTTAGTGCAAAATTATAATCGTCTATACTACATTTTTCGTCACTGAGAGAATTATAAAACCTATCAATACTAGGAAGTTGTGTCTCATTAAATTTCTCTGTGCTATCTATATAGTCATACGGGAACACATTCTTCCTCCTCATTTGCTTAAATTTTTCTCCCTCAAATTTTGTACTAAGAATTTTAAAATCTTTGTCTTCCATATAGCTCGCTAGTTTTTCCAAGCTTGAGTTTAAAAATCTAACTGAATCTATGTATCTAATTTTATATCTATTTGTGCTGTTAATATTTATTGTCTGCGTTAGTGCTATATATAGTTCTTTATTACAAGGTATTGGACTTAATTCCCCCTCTAGTTTTGTAATGAACAAATGTAGATCGTATTTCGATAAGTTATGAAAAACTACTGGGAAGAATGGATCACTTAACTTGTACTTAGGCTTACAATTCTTATGAATAGGACCTACGTATTGTCCAGTAAATTGGTTGTAGCATTTATCCAGATCGCCCGCATTTATTTCCATCTCACAGGCGGTGCAATTACCTTCTTGGGCGCGAACATCTATGGGGCTGACACTCGGTTTCTTGGGGGTTGACCAATATATGTTGTAGTTTTTTGTTTCGGAGCTGTACAAAATTTTTGCATGCAATCATCACCTGAAATTTTGATAAATTTTAAATAAATAAATCATTTAAAAAAATCGAATAGTTAATTAATTTGTAATATAGTTTTTTCTATTTACCGTCGTATGTCCACAAGTCATTTTGACTAGGATTATATTTGTGTACAACATAAAATGATGCTGCACAGGCAGTATGCTTCTGTACTTTTATTGTTGACGAAGATGATGGTGAATTTAGGCATGTTCTGTAACTTTCCAGAACAGCCTTAATATCGGCATATATCACCACCGGAGGAGATAATTTCTTGTGGTATCCTTTAAACGACGTTTTTGTGTTAGGCTCTGGATAAAACGAAGCCACTTTTCCGCATTCAAATTTGTTGTGAGTAGTGTTTTTAACGTGATAACACTGAAGACAATTTTCACAAAAGTATCCTCCCGATTTGGCTTTGGAGAATTGTGATGAACATAATGTAAACACATTTGTTATATAGGCGTAGTGCATCATATTTTGGTGTATATTATCGATACCCAATATATTTATGTGGTTTGGTCTTCTTTCTTTTGTTTGAACAGTTGGTCCAATAATTTTTTCGCCAGCTTCATCAATTTCATAAATGTTTATGCTGAAGTCCGCATTATTTTTCTGAAAATGTCGTACACCAAGTTTATCGATTGGAAATATAATTCCCGAAAAATTCAACGTTATTCCGTCATATATAATAATTTCAACATTGATGTTAATGTTGTAGTTTTTTGGTTTTGTCATTTTTTCTCTTGAATATTTCCTTTGTTGTGGTGTTGAGAAACTAGCATTCTCATGGGCTTTATTTGCTATGGATGCTAGTATGCACCACTTAAAACAAAATACGTCAGTATTCTGAACGTTTATAAGCGCATTTCGGGCTTTTATTTTTTTAGGAGCCTGTATGTAACCGCTAGCAGGAATATTTTCAAGTTTTATAATGGTGGTTTCAAAATAGTCAAAATTTTGAATAGCCCAGCCAGAGTCTTTTTCTTGGCAGTGAATTGCTCAATGTTAGTAAACATTCTATTGCAGAATTCAGCACATTTACAATATCTTCATAAATGTATAAAGATTTGTATGCAGTTTTAAAATGCTCTATTGTGCTAACTGTCTCTCCGTCATCTCTTTGTTTTACATATGTACCATATACACTCAAATTAAATTTTATGGCTCGATAATCTATCATACAATGCTTTATAATTTCAATTATATTTTTTTGACATTGTTGATAAAATTCATTTAAGTCTATCATATCTTTGACTGCACAATCAATTCGATATGATTTGACAGGAAACTTAGTCGTTGCTGTGAGCAAAATAATATTTACATTATTTTTAACTTCTCTGGTAGAAGCGTTTTTATGCTTGTCTGTCAACATATGTTGACGTTCCCTGGTTGACATATTGTAATGGTTTTTATACACTGAAAATAAGAGTTTATTTTTAGTCCATAGAAACTAAATTAGACAGCTGAGTGTACAGCGGAGCGGGACCCATGTCATCTCTAGCTCTTCCGGGAATTTGGGGAGTTTTTGCTGACCCTTCTGCCTAACATTACGTTAAGAATAATTTTTAGAGTCCCTTTCTGAAACTAAATAACCACACGATCATGGTTGAAATACTCAAGTCTCAAGACTCAAATCATTGAATAAAAGTAGAACTTTTCAGAAACCAGATAATATGCGTGAAGTCTTAGCTGTTGATTGACTCACGCGAATTCGCTACCCACCCTACCATGTCTTTAACCTTGATCGGATTATTAAAGAACCCAAATTGTAGTTGATCAAATATTTACATTCCCAGGTCGCACAAGTAAATCAACTACTCACTCATAATGTTCAATTTAGGCATTGTTACTACAAATGATTTATTAAGTCGGAGCTAAACCAAACAATTAATTGGGGTACAGTTAATGTTCTGCTTCATTATGATTTTTTTGTTCTCTTCTTTCTCAATTAAATTCATTTTTGTGTCTCTAACTAGTTAGCTATTTACTTATGAAATTATTAACTTTATTAATATTACACTTTTTTTTGTTTTTGTTGATGAACTTTATACACAATGTTGGATCAGTACGTAAACACACACACTGGCTGAAAAGGCGTAGAAATTGTATATATATGCAAAAAAAATGTATTAGATTAATAATTACAACAAAACATTTTCCTTTTTAAAATAATGCAAACACAATGCAGATTTATGCAGACGGTTATAGCCGAATTACGGATGGATAATCAAAACAAAAGAAAGAACCGTTATGAACGTAGCTGACTGCGCGATAACGGATCATCGATGGTGTATAAGCATAACACGTTCAGAACTAATATTTGGATTTAGCTAAAATTGATTCACCGTATTTAGAATACATTCTTTTGGGTACACTTACCCGCGTCCAATCCTCGTTGAAGGCCTTCAAGAATACATGGATGACGAGTTGATTAGTCCCGTGCTTTAGTGTATGGGGAGGAAGTTTTATTTAACTTAATGCAAATAAGTAGTTCCTGAAATTTGAATACGCATTATTTCCTTTGTTTTGCTTCGATTTGCACTGAAAGATTTATGGCATCACTTGCGCACTTCCAGACAGTGTTGTGTGTTTCCGTAACTAATCTGCGAGTGAATTCACAAAGCTGAAGAATGTATTGGTTGTCGTTTTGACTAAGGCACAGTCGGGTCTGGCCATAAACGATCGCGTAGGCTTATATGCACATATTGCTTAGGTATCTAAAGGTGAAGTGTATAACCCGAACGCATTAGCTGGGTTGGGGCTGGTAACTAGTCGGTCTCTACATGGCGGCGCTAGTTTTTTCAAATCCGCCCGTAAATGTTTCGTCCCTCGCCGGGGCTACTAGTGATTCTGTTTCTTTGCTTGCACGATCCTAGTGTAGAGAAAGACACCGGGGGAGTCTGTGTGTGGTGATAGAAATGCTGTGGCGCGCGGCTGATCGGCACAGAAGTGGCAGAGGACCGGATTTGATGGTCTCACTCTGGCTGATGGGAAGCGGAACGCTTATGCCGGTTTGAGGTTAGGGCGAACTGATGCAATTTTTGGGGCCCGTTCCCCAAGACTTGGTTTGGTATTTCAACGTAACCTGGCCGTTTGAGAAGGCACGATTAGTTGGCAGCCAGTGCAACCTAAACGGAACGGAATTAAAGCTGGTGGTTCCTTAGTGTTCTTTTTATGCGGCGTCTGCCGTTAATATTTACCATGTCGATTCCAATTGAAATGATTGCAAATGTTAATTAATTAACTGGAATTCGGAGGTATAGGATGCACTTGATTTTTATAGATTTAACTAATCATGTGGGCTGAATTGAGGATCTGGCCAATTGGTACGTCTGGTTATCTTCACGTTGCAAACGGAAAAGAAAAGGTTGTGGCCGAAGTTTTTTCTGGGAAACGTGGATGCAATTCGATACTGCACCAACAGCTGATCTCATTTTTTTCTTTTCGATACTCGATATACTCAAAATACTCGATATTATCGAACAGGGCTGCAGAGTAGTTGTGAATATCGTAAGGCGCGTAAACAAAACAAATATTTTTAAGCTAGACATTTAATTTGGTCAAGGCAACCATTACAACCACAGATAATCTGTCGAGTAATCGGAGACATGATTAGCTGGAATTATGATCGTATATCTTTGGCGTGATAAGTTCCGATTTCTTTTCCTGCCAACGTCTCTAATAAGTAAAATGCATTACCCAATTTTTTCTTTATTCTGCACTTAGAAAATGAATGAGCTAACTTTTTGTTATAATTTTGACTAAAGTTACTAAGGTTATAGTTGCGTTTGAAAACTTCTTGGCCTTCTCGGTATGTAACTGGTCTCGATCGGAGATTGTATTGCTTAACATTGGTTTCGTAGGCTTTACGACTATTTCTCTTAATTTCCTCGCGTAATAAAGCTAATTGGTCGGCTCTTTCTAGCCGAGTGGATTCTTCTAGTAGTGATAATTTCTTTAACAAGCTTTAATCCGATCCATGGTTAACCATGTTAAATCCGAATAGTGCTTTATACGGAGAGCAACCTATGGACTGATGTAATGCTGAGCGAAGCGCTGAAGAAATGCTTGTTAAATGTAGATCCCAGTCGGTCTGATCTTGACGGAGGTATGAACGTATTGCTGCTATTAGGGAGCGATTAACTCGTTCTGCCGCATTACTCTGTGGAGAAAAAAGTGCTGTGTAAATATGCCGAATACATTTTGTCAGCATTGTTTCAAATTCCTTAGCTTTAAATTGTGACCCGTTGTCACTGATTATAGTTTCCGGTACCCCAAATTCACAAAAAATTCGCTCACATAGAAACTTGTTAATTACTGCGGTCGTACCCTTCTTCAATGGGCAGAGCCAGTGATATCGGCTAAAATGGTCCAAAACAATCAATAATCCGGTATATCCTCTCTTATGCGTGGATACGGGCCAAGAAGGTCAATGTACAGACGTTGGAATGGTCTTAGAGAAACACTTTGCTCACCCATAGGCGGTCTCAAAATTTGGTTGGGAGCTTTGGTTTGCTTACACATTTCACACGCATTGATATAGTTTCGAACTTTTTTGGACAACCCTGGCCAGAAAAGATTTCGTCGTAACCGCTCGATCGTTTTTTGAATACCTCCATGCGCAGAAACAACACTATCATGTGCCTGCCAAATTGCAACTGCTCGAAGTTTTTCGGGAACCCAGAGTTTCCAGCTATTGGCTTCCTGCTCGGTATTTCCTGAGGGATGCTCTGTCCTAATGTAAACCAATTTTCCATGCACTCGTAAGTCTGGAAATTTATCAACATTTGCTTCCACCCTCATTCTAAGCTCTACATATTCAGCATCATTAAAAGAAGGCGATTCGAGATCGATTTCTGGACCAACGATTTCTATGCTCTCGATTTGATTATCGCACATCCGAGACAATGCATCCGGAACGATATTATCCTTTCCTTTACGATGAGTTGTGGAGAATTTAAATCCCTGTAACCTAAATATCCATCGTGATAGTCGACCTGTAACATTTTGCTGTCTCATGAGCCAAATCAAGCTTGAATGATCAGTGATTACCTCGAATTCTTGTAACTCAAGATAGCAACGAAATTTTTCAATGGACAGTATTACGGACAACAATTCACGTTCCGTGACACTATAATTTCTCTGTGCTTTAGAAAGCTTCTTGGACATAAAGGCAATTGGTCTTTCCTCTCCCGATTCTGACAATTGTACTAAAACTGAACCAATACCAAAATCACTTGCATCGCAATGGAGAAAGAATTTCTTCGCGAAGTCAGGATTATGTAATACCGGGGCAGAGGTAAGTTTGGCTTTTAGTGCATCCATGGCTTTCTGCGCTTCCGGTGACCACTTAAATCTGATCTGCGATTCGTATGAGTACAGACAAATGGGTTTGGAAATCCTCCGTGACCACGCATAGATCGTCTAAGTATCCAAACACACAATGCCGTAGATCTGGAGGAATCAAATCGTCCATGAGACGGCACATTGTGGATGGTGCATTGCATAAGCCGAAAGGCATTACAACAAATTGATATAATGCGCGTCCAGGCACGGTGAAAGCCGTAAGTGGCTTTGCTTCTTCAGTTAACTGAATCTGCCAATAGGCATCCTTTAGATCCAATTTACTAATAATATTGGCTTTAGGCAACCTGGAGAAAATACCTTCTATGCTCTGCAATGGATATGCGTCTTTTTTAGTTGCTTCATTTAATTTTCTAGCATCCAAACAAAGGCGGACTTTATTCGGCTTAATTACCATACGAATTGGTGAACTCCAAGGACTTGTTGATGGCTCTATTACCCCAAGCTCTAACATCCGATCTATTTCAGCGTACAGCTGGACTAACGGGATAGTGTCTCTGCTTAACTGGAGTGGCTTTCCCGACGTCTATGTGATGCCTTATTAGGGATGTGCGACCTAGGCCCTGTTTCGCAAAATTAGGAAACAATTCCATTACCGCTTCTAATTGTTGCCGCTGAGTCTCATTTAGTGGGTAGGAATCTTCGACCTGCGAACTCTCTACTTGCGAATTTTCTATGCATCCTATTATTTTGGGTGCCAATTCGAAAATTCTCCAAAAATCGATTCCTAAGATAAGTCTCTGCGCAATGGTCGGAATCACATATAGTTCAATATCTTGTGATTTCTCCTTATACGTCATTGTGACTTTTAAAATTCCGGAGACCTGATGCGGCTTAGCATCGGCTGTTTTAACTTGTGATACTATGGTTTTAAATCCTGAAAAACTACTAAAATCCTGCAAAGCTAAGTCTGATCCTATACAGCTAATATTTGCTCCGGTGTCCAGCAATCCCCATTCTGTAAAATTTAGAAAGGAAACACTTGCATAACTTCTTCTATCCGACCTATTCTGAAAAATGGTAGCTACTACCTTCTTTTGCTTATTCCTTAAATTAACATAATAGTTTTTCAAGCGCACTGTATTCCTCTTTTTGTGTTTTTCCTTTTCATAAAAAATACGATTTCTTACTAAATAATAATTTCTAAGCCGTTCTTCATATGGCCGAAACGCTTTTTGAACTTCACTGGATTCTTCCTTTTTTTCTAAACTCAATAAAATCTCGGGCTGAAGATCTTTTAATTCAGCGTTTAAATTTTCTAATTCCTTAATATTATCTGAATAATCAATCTGCTTATTGTCTACACTTGGGACACCCTCTGGTTGGTGGATGCCCCCGCCTTGCGGTTTTCCGAACGATTCTTACAGTTTAGGCAATTTGGCTTGTATACTTGCGGTTTTCCGCATCCGTAGCAAAACACGCGACGTTCTGCTAAACAGTCTTCCCATACATGGCCGGCTGTATCGCAATTCCAACAAATGATCTTTAAGGGTAATCGTTGCAACGCTGAGATGTCCTTTTCCTGCTCTTCGCTTTCGGTTTCTGTCAGTGGATACCCGTCTACCTCATACACACGCAATGCGGACTCCTTGGGCTTTCCCGAAAAACGAAATGATTTTCCCGCATCTTGCAAAAAATGTTCTCTCTTTTTTACTAATCGACGCAACTGTCCGATGGAATGTATTTCCTCAAAGAGTAATCTATCTTTCATATCAGTAAGCAAATTTCCTTGCACTAGTTCAATTAATTCCCTTTCCTCGAAATGAACAGACAGTTTGTCCATTAGCTTACAAATGGATTCGTAAAATGAGTCAAAGGACTCGATAGGATTTGTTCGCGCAGCTCCGAGATCGATCGACTTTCTTTATATAGAGCACGTAGGGCGAAGCAAAACTGTTCCCAGTCAAAGTTGTCTACTCGCGAACTGATGCAATTTTTGGGGCCCGTTCCCCAAGACTTGGTTTGGTATTTCAACGTAACCTGGCCGTTTGAGAAGGCACGATTAGTTGGCAGCCAGTGCAACCTAGACGGAACGGAATTAAAGCTGGTGGTTCCTTAGTGTTCTTTTTATGCGGCGTCTGCCGTTAATATTTACCATGTCGATTCCAATTGAAATGATTGCAAATGTTAATTAATTAACTGGAATGCGGAGGTATAGGATGCACTTGATTTTTATAGATTTAACTAATCATGTGGGCTGAATTGAGGATCTGGCCAATTGGTACGTCTGGTTATCTTCACGTTGCGAACGGAAAAGAAAAGGTTGTGGCCAAAGTTTTTTCTGGGAAACGTGGATGCAATTCGATACTGCACCAACAGCTGATCTCATTTTTTTCTTTTTGATACTCGATATACTCAAAATACTCGATATTATCGAACAGGGCTGCAGAGTAGTTGTGAATATCGTAAGACGCGTAAACAAAACAAAAATTTTTAAGCTAGACATTTAATTTGGTCAAGGCAACCATTACAATATACTGTTCACCACAAGTAGGACATAAAAGTTCTATTATTTGTTCAATACGACCTTTTTTGGGGTTACTGGACTGATGTTTCTCCTTATCCTTCTCCGCTCTCAATCGCTTTAGGGCATTAGCCGAAGTTGTAGGTTGATCCTCTGGAGCATTAGCCGGAATTTCCGGTATGTCATCTAGGACATTATCTGGAGTTTTAGAGCGGTTTACTAGTTGATGAATTGATCGCTTTTGATGTTCTTTCCGGTTCCCTCCAGCCATTAAAACGTTGAAAGCATTTCGCGGTCCTTTACAGTTACGGTAGTGGGCGTCAAATTCATAATTTTTTACAAGGGTAGAACAAAAGTCGCACCTCTTTCTTTTCGTATTCGACATTAAAACGTCGAAGGCATTCCGAGGCATAGAACACTTGGCATAATGAGCTTCAAACTCACTAAGCTCAATATCTTTGCAACACAAATCACAAGCAACTGATAACTCCATTTTGATATGGTTTTTTTTTTGTTTTGTTTTTTTGATAAATTGTATTATAATTTTTATATTTTATATAATAATTTGTTTTAAACAACGATTTTTTTTTTCACAGATAGGCGTTTAAACCGTTACAAAATAAATCTTATTGGTACACGCGATATCTCGAACCGGTCCGGATGAAATTATATTTTCAGAATGCAGTACTGAGGCATTTGAAGAACTGATCCTGAGCAATTTGAGTGGTGTCATTTTTATAGTCTAGAATGTTCACTTAACAGTTTGACATATACAGGGAGTGCATACAGGTATGTTTTACACCTAGAACCAATCCGATTGGTTCTTGAATATAGAAACCCGCCCAGACACCTGTCTAATGAATACCAGAGGTCAAATCAATACAAGGATGGATAACAAGTTATCGGGTGGTGAACGTGGTGTAGGAGGGTTCAGGTTGTAGGTAAATATTGATGGTGTATCAACCTTGTCCTTAGGTTAGGGTCAACATTTGCTTAAGATGTTGCATTGCAACCATGGACATTTCCCAAAGCCTTAAGCTGAAAGTAGCTGGAATATACGGGAGCGGGGGGTTTTTAACGGTTTTATAATCAGTTGAATTTTTTCCAAATGCATTCACATACAAATTTCATAATCAGTGTACATGATATCCGATGGAACTCACTCGTTTTATTTGGTTTCTAAATATTCTCGCCAAATGTTCGAACCGATCCTTATCGTTTGAGAAAATGTACGAGCAAGTGAACCCGCATACCCACGAACCCTAATCTCAACCCCAACCCTCTTGTGCGTCCTGATGACTGCTTGTGCGCGAAGGTGTGAAAGTAAGAAAGGGTACGAGAAAGTGAACCCGCAAATCCACGAGCTCTAATCTCAACTCCCACCCACTTGTGCGTCCACACGACTACTTGTGCGCTAAGGTGTGAAATTATAATTTTGATAGTTTTGATAAAAACGAGTAATTTTTAATTAAGAATCGTGACAAGTATACCATTGGAAAGGTCTTGAAAAATGCTTTCGAATGATACCAAACTTTCTTTTTTTTTGGTGTATATTATTTTTTATTATTATTTTTTTTTTGTCTTTGGTGGGGGTGCATATAATTTTTTCGGTTTTCCTCTGTTTTTGGGATAGTAGTGGGGACTTACGGGAGCAGCGAATCCGGCTTATCCTAGACAAGCACCAAGGGTTCGGGGTGTCTTAGCTAACCGCCGCTCCTGACGGCCGCTGTCGATCGCCGCTGCCGACCGCCGCGGTCGATCGCCGCTGCCGACCGCCGCTGCCGACCGCCGCTGCCGACCGCCGCTGCCGACCGCCGCTGCCGACCGCCGCTGCCGACCGCCGCTGCCGACCGCCGCTGCCGACCGCCGCTGCCGACCGCCGCTGCCGACCGCCGCTGCCGACCGCCGCTGCCGACCGCCGCTGCCGACCGCCGCTGCCGACCGCCGCTGCCGACCGCCGCTGCCGACCGCC
This sequence comes from Drosophila elegans, assembly GCF_018152505.1. Classification (NCBI taxonomy): domain Eukaryota; kingdom Metazoa; phylum Arthropoda; class Insecta; order Diptera; family Drosophilidae; genus Drosophila; species Drosophila elegans. The sequence goes on along the minus strand of NW_024545647.1, from coordinate 1,482,547 downwards.
GCTGCCGACCGCCGCTGCCGACCGCCGCTGCCGACCGCCGCTGCCGACCGCCGCTGCCGACCGCCGCTGCCGACCGCCGCTGCCGACCGCCGCTGCCGACCGCCGCTGCCGACCGCCGCTGCCGACCGCCGCTGCCGACCGCCGCTGCCGACCGCCGCTCCCGACCGCCGCTCCCGACCGCCGCTCCCGTAAGTCCCCACTACTATCCCAAAAACAGAGGAAAACACCCCCCACCAAAGAAAAAAAAAAATAATAATAAAAAATAATATACACCAAAAAAAAAAGAAAGTTTGGTATCATTCGAAAGCATTTTCGTGGGTTCGTGGGTATGCGGGTTCACTTGCTCGTACATTTTCTCAAACGATAAGTATCGGTCCGAACATTTGCCGAGAATATTTAGAAACCAAATAAAACGAGTGAGTTCCATCGGATATCATGTACACTGATTATGTGAATGCATTTGGAAAAAATTCAACTGATTATAAAACCGTTAAAAACCCCCCGCTCCCGTATATTCCAGCTATTATAATTACTTCCAGGATCTCCAAGTACAGCGGGGTCTTCTGCTGGTGGTAACGGTTTTCTGAACTGATCGGCAGATATTCTGGTAAATAACCAGTAATAAATACGCCTCCTATTATAGCACTACCCGTCATAGCTGGAACACCCACGAACAAGTACAAAATTTGGATTGACATAAATTAAATAAAAATCAGTTTGTCTTTATTTTAAAGTTTCTATTATTAAATTATATTAATGTGCTTGTTATGTGAAAGAATAACAACTTTATTTACTGATCTTGCGTAAAAAAGTGAAATAATTCTTTTACTTGTCTGTCCGCAATATTACTTTAAAGCGATAAATAAAGAAAATTATTGTTGTGAGAACTTAAGAAAATATAGGGATTATCGAGGTAAAACAACATTTTAGCTACCACAACTATCGATTGCGGAGTTACTACTAAGCCGCTGATTATTTGTTTCTTAAAAAATAACAAATTGTGGTACAATGATTGTAAGGTCCAATAATGCAAAGATAATCCAGTATTCCTTGATGTCGGAAGTTTTTGGTTGGCAATAACAATTTATGACATTGGCTTGTGGGTGTCTTATTAACGGAAAGTCATTAATTTTTAATACGTTTCCGCATACTAGGAAAGAATGGCACCAAATGTTTTTACAAATTGCTCGATGACCACAGAAAGTTTGTTTTACTCTTAAAATTATACGGCCCTTTGAAATTAAAAAAAAAACCAATATGTTATATTTTAATGATTAGAGCGAGTAAGGTTTTTGCGCATAGAATGTTTGTAGTTTCTAGATAATTATGTTTTTTTTACATATGTTATTATGCACGCTTAACAGCTTCATATAACCAAATGAATACTATATTTACCGACAATCTTTTTCAAACTTACTACTACTAACTTAAATTTTTGACTTTGTCGAACGTGTAAAATTTTCGGTAGGTATATGTTTTGGTCGCGGCATTTTTGTATGTTTTTTTTGGATTGTAAAAAAATCCTCTAAAAACAAAAAATTTGCACGATCCGATATATGAATTTGTTATACGAATTATGTTTTCTAAGGACACATTAGCAAAACCGGTACAAATACTTCGGTTCCGGTTAAGGTTAATCCGGTTGCTGTATATTTCGGTTCCGGTTTCGATTAGGCAAAAAACAAATTTGTTGGTTTCGTTTTCGGATTCGATTACGGTTTTGATTAGGCTATACCGGTTAGGCATAACGCTTACGAAACCATGCTTGCAAGTGAAATTTTGATCATATTTCTTGGAGTTTTAGGAGATATGATGCATCGCATATTCAAATTTTGAATTAAAACATACTTTGTTTAACAAAGGTCAACGCAAACCTTTGCAAAAACGCTGTCCCTGATCTGTTTTGGGAGATTAGGCGATACGAATAATAAAATTTCGAGTTAAAAACATACTTTATCACTGTGGACGGCAGACAATCAGCACCGGAAAGCGGGCGCTAAATTGAAAATCAGCTAAGAATAGTCCGATCTTAATGAATTATAAGGCAATCAAAAGGAATCGCTTTTATAGAGTTTGTCCATACTAAGAGCTTAAGAAAGTCGTTTGATTTCGGAGAACCCTGAAACTTTGAAAATAATCGGGTGTTGGGGCTTTTCGAAAGGTTGTTCAATTTTGAATTATAAGCGTATATGCTTAAATACATTTTACTATGATGATTTTCAGCTCAATTATTCGTCCCGTTCCTAAGCAGCTATACGATATCGTTTTCCGATTTTAATAAAACTAATTAATTAATTAAACTATTATTTTATCCGGAAGAATTAAAAAATAAAATTTTTATACATTTTAAAATTTCGATTTTTTCATGGGAGCTATATGATATAGTCGTTCGATTTTATTCAAATCTAAACAAAAAAATGTAGGAACAAAAATAAACTTAAAAACGGCAACGCTGTAATGTTTTAATTTTTCTCCCCGATTCCTAAGAGAAAGACAACTTTTGGAAATTTTTCATGCAGATAGCTTTAAAACTGAAAGACAATTTTGAGGAGAAACGGGCAGACGGAAGGGCGGACAGAGGGACGGACGGACAGACTGCTAGACGGGCAAGCCTAGATCAAGTCTCTTAAAGATGCTCATTAAACATATCAGCCCTGTTCTAGTTTTCACTTCCGAAAGATTCACACGGATTCGAAATACCGAGGCCAGCTCCAGTTTTCACTTCCGAAAAATCCTCGCGGAATCGAAATTACTCTATGTTATTTCTTTGTTAACTTCGGAACAAATTTCACGGAAACGAAATACAAAATACATTTGTCTGGCGAATTCAGATACGCCAGCATAGAAAATAATTATTTTAAAATACTTTGCGATAGGCCAACGTGTAAATTATATTTTTACGTTTTTCGCACTTCCACCCCCATTACTCCTGAACCAATTGACGTTTTAAAAGTCTTAGAACGCAAAAAAATCTTTATAAAAGCAATATCTTTTGAGTGCCATGTTATTTTTTACGGTCAGACTTTTTTTTTGCGGGCAGGAATTTATTCAATAAAAAAAATTTCATGATGTAAGCTTTTAAGAAAAAACCTTCCTCAAAAATAGAAAAACAAAATTTTATTTTGTTTTTTTTTTTTTGCGCGAATGCAGCAAAACATTTATTCAGTTTTTCAATTACAAAAAAAATAATGTTTGTCTTTAATCCTCCGCCGTATTCCCGTCGTTTAACTTGAATTCAAAATCAGGTGGTTTACCAAACAATACAGTGACACTTGTTCGTAATCATTCATTTCATTTCATTTGTGTGAGTAATTTGCACGGCAAAACTTGTAAAAAGTTTATTAACCCATCCAACCGAAATTGGTCTTACAACACCAACATAGTCTGGTGCTTCGGGCGCCGAAATACTTCCGCAACTACAAATATGTATACTGCACACAATGGGTTTTTTTTTTTTTGTTTACATATGTATTTTATTTATTGAATCTTCTCTGAATTGAGACTAACAATAAGTATATAAAATCTTAAATTAAAAAGGTATATCTGACAATCAAGTTGACTGACGCGGGATGTAAGGGCTCTAATAACTATTGCTGAGCTGGAAGGTCATTCCATGCTCTATCGTGTAATCGTCGGATATTGTAGTGTTGCATCTCACGGCGAAGGCTCTGTAAAGGCTCTTGTAAAGGTACGATTCAAGTATCCTGTGAGTGTTTTCCGGTAGTAACGTTCTGATTTTTTGCATAAGGCCATCGAGCCAGACTCGGTCGAAAGCCTGCGCAACGTCAAGGAATACCGCGCTGCAGTATTCCCGAAACTCGAATGCAGCTCGTATTTCTGTTGTTAATCTTTAATTGATACACAGACTGTCGCCGCGATCGGACGTGTTGTCGGACCGTGCTTAGTTTGTGCAAGCTTTCAAAAAGTGATAATTGGAAAAGTGCAAATCGAAAATAATCAAATTCCGCAAAGACCCTCGGGCACAAATAGGTAGATTGGTTTCTAACCAACCTACTACAACGCGAAAAAACGCTTCTTGCGATGTAATCGCAAGCACACATATTAATTAATTAATTAATTAATATATAGTGCATGTATGCACTGACCTACGCTTATCAGCAATAAGTAGCACAGCAGTGTCTTTAACCACTGCAACGGTAACAACAACAACAACAACAACAACAACGGCAGCAACGGTATCGACCAACCGTTTATTATCATCATCAGCAACTTCGCCATCGATAAACAAACCCGTAGCCAACACAAAAACGGCGTTCGCTGCGCTGCCCGAAAAATACACAATAAGCAACGAAAATAAAAGGCCGGCTGTGCAGACTGGTATGGATCGCTACATCCAAATCAAAAGAAAGCTGAGCCCCTAAATTCTAAGCGAAAAATAACCCGTGCCAATTATAATTCAGCTGAGACTGAAACGCCCATTAATACAAACAGATTTAAAATTTTGGAAGACGCAACTGACGAAGAGGTTGACGAAGCTACCGAAGCTGAATAGAAGAAACCGAAGCCCAACGACTCCAATGTAAAAAAGTGCGGCAACTGTGGCGGCAATCATACAGCCAACTACAGAGGTTGCCCAATATACAAGGTGCTAAAAAGTCGCATCCATCAACGAGGAACCACTGCCCGCTCCCACAACGCACAGCTCACAGCATCAAAATCAAATTCTGAAATCTTCTTTTCGACTGCACCCAGCTCCTCACTAGGACCCGTACCCCTCAACAAAAATGTGACATTTGCAAGCGCTCTAAAATTAGGACTGGCTCCTCCTGTATCTAAAACTTCATTTCCACAAGCAGCATGTCTAGAACACAACATGACACAACAACGTCAACCAACGGAGCAGACACAAAGCAACTTTGAAGCAATGATAGTTAGCCTGCAACAAAGCCTAATGGAGTTTATGTTGTTTATGCGCACAACTATGCAAGATTTAATGCGAAACCAAAATCTTCTGATTCAAATGCTGGTCTCACAACAATCAAAATAATGACGTCCCTACGAATTTCTACGTGGAACGCTAACGGCGTCTCACAGCACAAACTTGAGTTAACTCAATTTCTACTCGACAATCACATCGATGTAATGCTACTTTCAGAAATACACCTTACAAACAGATACAATTTTCAATAAAGAGGCTACTCATTCTATGGAACAAATAATCCGGACGGTAAAGCACATGGTGGGACTGGCATTCTAATCAGAAGTCGTATTAAGCACCACTATTATAACAAAACTGCTAAAAACTATCTACAGGCCACATCTATAAGCATACAACTGATTACCGGCAACCAACTAACTCTAGCCGCCGTATACTGCCCCCCTCGTTTCAATATAACCGAATATGAGTTTTTGCAGTTCTTCAACACATTAGGTGACCATTTTATAGCAGCAGGAGACTACAATGCCAAACACACACACTGGGGATCTCGCCTCGTGACTCCAAAAGGGAAGCAGCTTTACAATGCAATCATAAAATCCAACAACAAGCTTGACTATGTCTCTTCTGGTAGACCAACATACTGGCCGACAGACCCAAAGAAACTACCCGATCTTATTGACTTCGCGATAACCAAAAATATTCCCAAAAATCTAATAAGCGCCGAATGCCTTTCGGATCTTTCATCTGATCACTCGCCGGTCTTATTTCATCTTCTCCAACAACCAGGAACATTAGAACACCAGTTTAACCTGACCTCACAAAAAACCAACTGGCTCAAGTTTAGAATATATATTAGCTCACATATTGAGCTATGTCCTCACCTCAACGACGAAGCTGACATAGACAGCTTTGTAACTACACTGGAGTCCGTACTCGTCACTGCGGCTCGAGTTTCCACACCCCAAACCTCAAATATTCAATGCAAGCAAAAGAAGACAAATCTACAAATCGAACAGCTTGTCCTAGAAAAGCGGCGCTTACGTCGGGAGTGGCAATTCTATTGATCGCCATCTGCTAGGCAGAACTTGAAATACGCCTCACGGCAACTAACTAAAGCTCTAAAACAAGAAGAATCATATGCCCAGCGCCGTTATATAGAGCAACTGTCATCAACTTGCTCAAAACACTCACTATGGAGAGCCCACCCATCTCTTAGCCCACCGAAAGAAACCGTGATGCCTATTAGAAACCCCTCAGGCGGCTGGGCGCGCAGCGATAAAGATAGAGCCAGCACATTCGCCGACCACCTTAAAAATGTCTTTCAACCAAATCCCGCCACCAATGCATTCACTCTGCCGACTTTTGCATATGACACCCAGCTTCACCATGAGCCAATCGAGATTCGCCCATTGGAAATCGTTAGCATCATCAAAAACCATATGAACCCGAAAAAATCTCCAGGCTGCGACCTCATTACCCCTAAAATGATCACGGAGCTTCCATATTGTGCCGTTCGCACCATTACACATCTCTTCAATGCCATCGCTAAACATGGCCACTTTCCAAAAAGATGGAAAAAGTCAATTATTATAATGATTTCGAAGCCAGGAAAAGACCCCACAATCCCCACATCGTACAGACCTATAAGCCTACTATCATGCTTATCTAAACTCTTTGAAAAATGCATATTGACTCGGATAAACACATATCTACGAATCCAGAATGGAATTCCATCACACCAATTCGGATTTCGAGAAAAACACGAAACGATTGAGCAGGTCAACCGAATAACATCAGAAATTCGAAACGCGTTCGAAAAACGTGAGTACTGCACCGCCATATTTCTGGACGTCTCTCAAGCGTTTGATAGAGTTTGGCTAGAAGGCAATACAAAGGCAAGACAATGCTTCCCAGCAACACTCACAAACTTTTAGAGTCTTATCTACACGACAGAAAATTTGCTGTGAGATGTAACACTGCCATATCTGACGATTTTTCTATTTTGGCTGGAGTCCCCCAAGGTAGTGTGCTTGGGCCAACCTTATATGTCCTCTACACAGCAGACATCCCGACAAGCAGTCGACTGACAACATCTACTTTTGCTGATGATACAGCTATACTCAGCCGTTCAAAATGTCCAATACAAGCAACTGCGCAACTAGCTCTTCACTTGGCCGACGTTGAAAAATGGCTATCTGATTGGCGAATTAAAGTAAATGAACAAAAATGCAAGCACGTTACTTTCACCCTGAATAGACAAAACTGCCCACCCCTCACATTAAATAACACCTTGCTTCCGCAATCAAACGAAGTAACGTATCTAGGAGTACATCTCGACAGAAGACTCACATGGCGCCGGCACATTGAAGTCAAAAGAACACACTTAAAGTTGAAAGCCAGTAGCCTACGCTGGCTCATCAACGCTCGATCTTCCCTTAGCTTAGACTACAAAGTCCTGCTGTACAACTCAGTACTAAAGCCTATATGGACGTACGGCTCCCAGTTATGGGGGTATGCTAGCAATAGCAACATCGACATAATCCAGAGGGCTCAATCAAAAATCCTGAGAACGATCACCGGGGCACCGTGGTACGTTCGCAACGAAAACATACATCGTGACTTGAACATCCCACCAGTCAAAGCAGTTATCGCAGAACAAAAGGATAAGTACCTCACCAAGCTATCTTTGCACCCCAACCACCTTGCAAGAGGTCTAACAAGGTTGTGCAACCAATCCCGTCTTCGTCGCAATGATTTACCTACCCAGCGACCAACTTGAGGCACGCGCAACCAAAATTACAGTCCACTGTTAGTTAATGTTTAACTTTTAAGATTCGAAAACTTATTGTTAGTCTCAAAGCTAAGAGAAGTTTCAATAAAGTTAATAAAAAAAAAAAAAAAAAAATCTTTTAACTTGCTCTATTGTTCCATGGCTTTCTCGAAAGCCAAATTGATGCGCCGGAATAATGTTGTGCTCTTTCAGATATGGGATTATGCGCGTCAAAAGGCATTTTTCGAGCAGTTTTGAAAGACACGAGAGTAAACTTATCGGTCTATATGAGGCTGGTATTGTGTGATCTTTTCCTGGCTTTGGGATCATTATGATTACCGACTCTTTCCATTTTTTTGGGAAGTAGCCAAGTCGTGTATTCCCGTTAAAGAGTTTGCAAATTACCTCAACTGCACAGTTTAGGAGTTCAATTAGCATCTTAGGAGTTATTAGATCACCGCCTGGGGCCTTTTTTGTTTTTAGTTGCTCGCTGATGACTTTTGCAACTTCGTTTGTTTGGAACAGAATTGGCGCCGTGTCAGTTCCACCTCGAATTGACGGCGACGGTAGTGTGAATGAATTATTTGCAGGGTTTGGCTGAAAAACATTTCGAAGGTGTACGAGCTCTGTCTTTGTCGCTTCTGGCCCAGCAGCCTGAAGATCTCATACGGGAATTACTGTTTCGGCCGGCGCATTTAGATTTGGGTGGGCCCTCCACAGGGGATGCTTGGTGCTGGTGGGTGAAAGTTTCTCAATGTACTGGCGTTGTGCTTTTTCTTCTTCGTGCCTTAGAGCTCTGGTAAGTCTGCGTCCAGCTTCCTTAAGACAATGTTTTGAGGATGGCGATATGCTGGTTTGCCAAGCACGCCTCAAGCGTCTTTTCTCCAAAACAAGCTGTTCAATTTCAAGGTTAGTTTTGTGTTGGTGTGTGTGCCCATCCCTCCCTTGCGGTGTAGAGACTTTGGCTGCTGCGACGAGTACAGACTCCAGTGCATTGGCATAGCAGTCGATGTCCTCCTTGGAGTTGAGCTGTGGAGTTAGTTCGCTGTGGGAACTTACGTACTTTTTGAACTTCAGCCAGTTGGTTCGATGCGACGTCAGCCTGCAAGGGTGCTCGATTAATTCTGGGCTTTGAAGAAGAGTTATTAGCACTGGTGAGTGGTCCGATGATAGATCCAAAAGCGATTTTGCAGATAAAAGATTGCGAAAAATATTTTTTGTCACAGCAAAATCAATTTAATCAGGTAGTTTTCTAGGATCTGTTGGCCAGTATGTAGGACTGCCTGGTGAAACGTAGTCCAGTTTGTTGCATGTTTTGATGAGTGCATTATATAGTTGCCTTCCTTTGGAGACCACAAGGCGGGATCCCCAGTGTGTGTGCTTGGCGTTGTAATCACCTGGTGCTATGAATCGCTCTCCAAGTGAATTGTAGAAGTCCATGAATTGGTCTTCTGAGACTGTAAAGCGGGGTGGGCAGTAGACAGCGGCAATGGCAAGGTTGCTGGTGCCCAACTGTAATTTTATCGATGTAGCTTGCAGATAATTTTTTGCAAACCGTTGGTGAAAGTGGTGTTTGATACGGTCTCTTATTAAGATGCCGGCTCCGCCATGTGCTTTACCATCTGGATGATCGGTGCCGTAGAACGTGTATCCTCGTATTTGAAAGTTATATTTGCTGGTGAGATGCGTTTCTGCCAGCAACATAACGTCGATGTTATTTTCGTTCACAAATTGAGTTATTTCAGGTATATGCCGTGAAACACCGTTGGCGTTCCACAGAGTTATTCGGAGGCTAGGCATAATTTATTTGGACTGCTGAGCTGCAAGCATTTGTAACAAGATATTTTGGTTTTGCATTAGAGTTTGCATGGTGGTTTTCATGAAGGACATAAATTCCATCATATTTTGTTGGAAAACTGTCATCATAGTTTTCATGATACTTTGTGGCTGTCCCATGGCCTGCTGTATGTTATCAGTTTGCGGCTCTATGTGAGCTGTGCCTGATCTTAGAGCACTGGCGTAGGAAATGCTGTTGGTGGTAATTGAAGGGCCAAATGATGACCTGGCTGCTTTTGCGAAGAAAACTTCGGGTGTCGTTTGTGATTTCATGTAAATGTTCTGGTTCGCTCTTTGCATCCGACTTTTCATCTCCTTGTAGACTGGACAGCCTCTGTAGTTTGCTGTGTGCTTTTCTTGGCAGAGAGAGTCTTCCTTGTTCGCATGGCAGGGTTCGGAGCCGTGGCAGTTTCTACAAGCTACACAAACTGACCTGAGGGTGCAGTAAGTCCCAGTGCGTCTGTATTCCTGGCAGTTTGTGCATTGCACTGGCCCGTTCCGTTTGTGCGGCTCTTCTACTGTGATCCTACGGTGCAGAAGGTACTGCAACTTGTAGATCGGGTGCACTGCGTTTTTTTTCAAAGTTCTGCTGTCTGGCTCCAGCTCTACCTTGAAAAGTGGTTGCGGCTTCTTGTTTTTGTTCATAATGTTTATAACATTTTTGACGCAAAAGCCGTTTTCTTTTTTGTAAGCCTCTGTTAAGGATAGTAAATAAATACAACCTTTTTGTTTGAGTTCTGTATTGAAACTGTTTCATTTTATTTAAAACTTCTTGACAAGAAACTTATGTGAAAATCTTATTCTAATCTTAGCTATGGTCTACGCAGAGACCTAATCTTTTAGTCTGGGCGGGGGAGTTATTTATTTTGCCCCCGCACAAGAACTCTCGGTATTAGATAGCTCAAAAGGCCTGCTGTTACAGATTACAAGTGCATTTGAAAAACTGAACCCTTGTCGGGTCCCAGATCGTAAATTATGGCTCTTGATCGAATTACACAGTTCTACATGACATGTGCAGAGCTCATTAAATCTTAGACATAATATTTATCAGTGTTCGTCTGAACATTCTGGCAAGGGCCGGCAAACTGTGGTGTATGTGTTGTAATTACATAATTGATTCAATTGCAATATAAAATTAGTGGACTGTATTTATTCGATATATTTTATTTTGCAATATAAATTTAACACCTTGCACGGCTTGAAATGACTTATGTTTAAGGATTACAAAATTTGAATCTTTAATTTATTTATTTTTAATCAAAACATTCTTTAACATAATTTATTTATAACATAAATTGATTAAATATTAATTATACCGTTTGGTTTGGCAATGGCTTGTAATTGCCTTCGTACATTTATTTTTCTTATAAAATATACAGTTAATACAAGTATTATAATAATTGCCAAAATTAAAGAAGCATGTCCAGTTACATGATGGAAGTCTAATTCTTTTAATTCTAACTTGTGAGTCTTTAAATATTGTATTTCTTGTGTTAATCGATTGATTTTATCAGTATGATTTATTAAGGGCAATTCGAGCTGGTTCCAAACTATCTTCGGTGCATCATTAACCTCTCCAATATAAGACATAGAAAATGTTCCCTGATCTTCTAGCTGAATACTGTGTTGGGCAACTAATATTTTGTCATCAGTTCGAGCAGTACAATCTGACCTTAGCGTTAATATTCCTTGCTCAGGTAAATCCACTATTTCTATTTTCGAGTTGCTGCACTGAATTCTAGAATGGTTCTGAACCTTAAAAAGCCAACTGCTCTTCCTTTCTAACTCGACCCAATATGATTTAGTCTCAATCACTGATTTATATTTGCAATCTGATTGCTTATTTGGTTTGAGAGGCTTAAGCTCACAACTATTATCGTTAGCACTACTCCAAGGCCAACTTCCTTCACAAACCCTTTTATTAGATTGCCATCTTTGACACTTATTAATGGTTGGTTCTGTCATGAGGTGATAAGCATCTATTTCAAAATTGTAAAATAAGTACTGAGAATCGACATGTACTGTAATCATACGTTCATCTAGCCTAACTGGTACTGGGATAATTTTATAAAGCACCGAAGCATGTCTTCCAAACAAAGGTATTTTTGCATTGATAATTAACTTTTTATCTACAAATAACCCCCGTGCCGTGAGTAAAGTATAAACCTCTTTTAATTCTGTACCTGTTCTTTTTCCTGGCAGAATTAAATTCTCTGACAAACTGTCTTTTATTTGAGAAATCTCACTTTTCAACTGACTAGGTTTCAATATATTGGTATTAAGTCGACTATGATTGATGTCAATTAACAGGCTTATGACTCCGGATTGAATTTTTTCGTATTCATCTATAATGTTACTTAATTGTTTTGTTATCATGAAGAAGTTGATGGTCTCCTTGTACACATAATAAGATTCCTGCAATACCGCCGTCATGTTCTCAATTCTTTTATTCATTCCTTTAAAGTTTAAATTAACTTCTTCAGTAGATCTTTTCAAAATATTAGTCGTAGAATCAACTAAGGAAGTTTGTTTCCTACTTAACTCATTAAGATTATGTTGATTGCTTAATAAGTTTTTCATATTGTCCTCCATTTGTATCCTGTCGTCTTCATCCATTATCCCAAATAAAATGTGATAAAGCGATCCCATAAATCCAAACGGAGCTCGTTTATTTCTTGATTTCCCCTGATCCATAAAAAGTTTATTATTTTCTTCTAAGTCTGAGATCTGCCTTTCTGTGTTATTGAGAACTAAAACACACTGATCCTCAAAACTAAGAAGCCTTTCGCAAATTACTTTCATTTTTGGGATTAAATCTTTACCCTTTTTAATCATCTCGAAATAAGCGTCTATATTATAAAATATAATTAAATTCCAAGAGGAGGCTACAATCTCTACGTCACCCATTGGATCTAGATATATAGCCGAAGTTTTGTTTATTTTCTCAATTGCATATTTTGGCTGATCAACTTTAGCTGAAGCGTAAGAGAATTGACACAATATACATAATAACAAAGCCATTATAAAAGAAAGTTTCGATATTGTCGATGTACCTCTTGTTCGTCTTTCAGGTTTTGTTTCTTCAGGGTCAGATTCAACTTTGTCCACAGACTTAATTCCTTCTAAAGGACAAATTTTAGTGATTGGCCTAGTTACAAATCCATCTTTTATTTTTATTTCTACCACTCTGACCTTTTCATCTTTGCCCTTGTGGATCCTTTGCCTACTGGCCATCTGGCTGGATGAGAATTCTCATCTTTTAATAACACAATTTGTCCCTCTTCAATATTAGGACTGTCTCTCTTCCACTTGTGCCTCTGTTGCAGAGTATGTAAATACTCCTCTTTCCACTTAACCCAGAAATCTCTTTTAATTTTCTGGATTAGTTTCCACCTGTCTAAATTCCTAATTCTCTCATTTTCAATTGGTTCAACTATTTCTAGCGGTGGTCTACCAATCAAGAAATGTCCTGGTGTTAGGACTTCATCTTGATCAATTTTATTTTCATAGGTATACAATGGTCTTGAATTTAAGCATGCTTCTATCTGACATAAAAGTGTTGACATTTCTTCGTATGTCAGACTATTTTCCCCGATTACCCGTTTCAGATGGTATTTCATGGTCTTAACTCCAGCTTCCCAAATACCTCCGAAGTGAGGTCCTGCCGGGGGATAAAATGCCAATCAATTCCATCTTTTTCGAGCTGCGCGGCAATCATTGTATTTTCCTTTATTGCTTTAACTAAATCTTGATCTAATTTTCTTGAGGCTCCTACGAAATTAGTTCCGTTATCCGAATAAATATTTATACATTTATCAGCAATATCTACCAGAACTCTGGTAGCTAAATATGGTGCGGATGCAGTACCATATGTGACTGTTGTCAATTTATAATTTTTTTATTTTTTCATCTGGAGAGTTTCTACATAAAATGTACTGGTATTGCTCATCCTCATCATCAATCTTTATTTGACGATACATTTTTTCAACATCCGCGGATACCACATATTCCCATTTTCTCCATTTAACGATAATATCAAAAATATCCTTTTGAACTCGTGGACCAACCCACATTATATCGTTCAAACTTTTGTTATTAGTAGTTTTTGCTGAAGCGTCAAAAACTACTCTTAATTTGGTCGTCAAGCTCGAATCTCTGATCACGGCTTGGTGCGCTAAGAAATACTTACCTTCATTCTGCACTTCGACCATATGTCCTAAATTCATATATTCATTAATGAAATTAGTGTAGTCTGCCCTTAGTTTCTCGTTTCTTTTTAATTTTTTTTCCAGATTCATGAAACGAGCCATCGCTTGTTTCTTTGAATCCCCTAAGGTGACATCATCTTTAAATGGAATTGACACAATGTATCGCCCATCTGAATCTATCTTTGTAGTTTTTGTGAAATTATTTTCACATATTTCAGATTCGATATCATTTTTATCTTCATCCTCTACTTCCCAATACCGATCCATATCTTTTAATTCTATGGTGGTTGCTACAATTGTCTTCTGTCCCTTTGATTTTTTACATCCAGAGATAATCCACCCGAAATCGGTTTTTTGGCCGAGGAGGCCATTTATTTTGACCACTCCACTCTGTAGAATGTCAGTATATAGATCTGCTCCAATAATTAGATCTACACGCCCCGACTTATTAAAGTCGGGGTCGGCCAAATTATATTTTTCCCATTTTGTTTTGTCAACATTAACTTTGTGGGCTGGGAGAGCCCTCATAAGTTTTGGGAGTACTAATGCTTCAACTTTTAAAATTTTTTGGGAAGCATTACATTTAATTGAAAGATGAATTTTGTGCTTCGAGATGCACTTTCCTGTGGAGGATACTCCACTGATCTCTGTTTGAGATCGAATTTTTTGTAATTTTAAAATCTGCACAGATTCTTCAGAAATTATGGGGCTTTGAGAACCACTGTCAATCAAAGCTCTGAAATTTTCAAACCCTCCATTCGAGGATTTTATTTGAACGCGTGCTGTAGCAAGCAACGCCTGTTCGGATGTCCTGCAAGTGTTAACCTTTTCTAATTTTTGGTTAACGTTATAATTTATATGTAGCATGCTGTGGTGATTTTTCTTGCAAATAGAACATGAAATGTCGCTTTGACATTTTTTATTAAATGAGTGTTTCAGACATTTGAAACACAAATGAGCATTTTTTACTCTTTCCATCCTTTCTGATGGATTTAAAGCCTTAAATTTCTGACACTGGAATATAAAATGCCCCGAAATTTTACATATGGGACAATTATTAGTAGCTAATTCTCTTATATTGCTACTATATATTTTTTTTACAGGCTTTTCATCCTGAACTGAGCTTATCGAACTTAGCCGTTGCTCTAAAAATTCAATGACGTCCGATAACGCTTGAATCTCTTTAGTTTTTTTTAACATGGCTCTCATATAGTTGAAGAGCTTCTTTGTTAAACGTCCTAATTATTATGTGTGCAAACATAATATCCACTTCATCAGAAAGTTGTGCCTTCAATTTTATCATATGTATTGACTCGTTAATCGTGTCAATAAATATTTTTAGTTGCCTAACTGAATCAACATTTACGATTTGAAGATCCAGAAGGCGGTTTAATTGATCGGAAAAAATGTTCCTTTTATTTTCGTACCGCTTGGTTAATAACTCCCAAGCGGCCTCATAATTCTCCCCAGATCCCAACAATAAGTGAGAAACCACATTTCTGGCTTCTCCCTTAAGTGAGATCTTAAGGTAACTGAACTTAAAAGAAGGACTTAGATCCTCTCTTAAATGAATGAGTTCATTAAACAACTCATAAAACAGGTACCAGTCTTTGGAATCTCCATAGAACGTGCGTACCTGAATTTTAGGTAACGTTGGCAAATCATCAATTTTATGATTTCCAACGTTAACCTTTCCGGGCACAATTTGTTCGATTTTTTTTTTCATTGTGTTGGTTATTGACGAGATGGCGCACTCTAACTCGTTCAACTCCTCGTCATAACCCCTATCAGTGACATCTACTTGGTCGACTTGTTTAAGACCTACTATTTTTGTCCAATAAAATTCTAATTTCTGGACTCTAATCTCAAAAGTTGAAACATTGTCTAGCTTAATATCTTCAAAAGTTTCTTTTAAGTATTCCCGTACCTGTACTATTGCCCTATCTAATTTATTGACAACTTTAGAACTACTGGCCTCTAAGTCAACTTCGTCAGCTTTGTTTAAAACCCTATTTATCCTATCTTTTATGTTTGAGACATCTATCATCATTTTCTCATAATGATTCTTCTTGAAGTAGTCATGATCGACTACTCCAATTTGAACCAAAACCGAATGATTTTGAACACATTCGGACCTTAATTCCTCATACCGTTTCAAATATTCAAATGATAGACTAGGTAGCTCTTTAAGGGTATGAATTTGTTTTGTAATTTCTACTTGCCTTTTTATTAAGGCAATAGTTTCAGCGGACAACATGGTTTTGACTTTAGTTTTGGATATGTATATATATATAAATAAATTGCTGTTCGTTAAAACTCAAGAGCGTCTAAACGGATTTATCTTTTCTTAATATTAAAATGTTCGTAACTTATAAAATTAAATTTTAAGATTAACTTAGCTGGTGTCTTTGTTGTCGTCACTGCCGTTGTCGCCGTTGTAGTTGTTTGTTGTTGCTGATGCGCTTGTTGTTGCGGTTGTTGTTGCTGATGGTCGTTGTTGCTGCTGCTGCCGTTGTCCTTGTCTCTGTTGCCGCTCTTGTTGTTGATCCTGCTGGCCTTCCTTCAGTTGTCGTCTCTTTGAGGGTCTTCGTTGTTTTTAAAGATGATTTAAGGTATTTTTTTTTTTAAATCTTTTTATTTATTTATTTTTGAACAGTTAAGATTGGGTTTTTTTTTTTTAATATTTGTTTTTTGTCACTGATAGTTTAAAATATATATATATATATATATATATATATATATAGATATATATATACTTTTTTTCACTTTTTCGATGTGTGGCCTCGAATACGCCTGATTTTAATTAATCACTTTTTTTTTGTAAGGCCACGAAAACGCTTCAAAATAAAATTGTTCGAAGACAATTTATTATATATTTTTTTTTTAATTTAACTTGTCGATTTCTTGACCACAATTTCACAAAAAATTTTTTTTTTGTATTATTTTTGAAAATTGTTTTAAACAATAATAATAATAAACAATAAACAATAACTCTTATTTGACCTTTTGCTTTTAAAATTTATACTCTGTTTCTTACCATAAAGGGGAAAACAAGAGTCAATTAAGGTGCTGGCTTTCCTCTAAGTCTCTTACCACTGGTGGGGGAAAACTGTAGAGTTGCTCGTAGGACCAAAATGTTAAGGATAGTAAATAAATACAACCTTTTTGTTTGAGTTCTGTATTGAAACTGTTTCATTTTATTTAAAACTTCTTGACAAGAAACTTATGTGAAAATCTTATTCTAATCTTAGCTATGGTCTACGCAGAGACCTAATCTTTTAGTCTGGGCGGGGGAGTTATTTATTTTGCCCCCCGCACAAGAACTCTCGGTATTAGATAGCTCAAAAGGCCTGCTGTTACAGATTACAAGTGCATTTGAAAAACTGAACCCTTGTCGGGTCCCAGATCGTAAATTATGGCTCTTGATCGAATTACACAGTTCTACATGACATGTGCAGAGCTCATTAAATCTTAGACATAATATTTATCAGTGTTCGTCTGAACAGCCTCTATAATTTCAGAGGGGGTCACATCGGGTTCTATTCCCTTGAGGACAACTTGTAAGCCCTTGCAACTTTTCAGCTGGTACGTGTATTAATTCTTTTAGTCATCGTTTAGGTACTTCGACACTGCTCGGAAATCATTTTCGGTTTTGGTTTGAAGTTTGGTTTCGCTTATATTCCCTTTCATAAGCGGAATAACATGAAAGTTATCCTTCCCGACAAGCTCAACTATTTTATTGACTAGGACGTTGGAGATCTTCTCCCGAATAAAGATAGGTGGGGGCTTAAGTTTCTTTGGGGCTAATTCTTCGTACTCTGGCCCGAGATTTTCAGGGCTTTTGTTGGTACGGTTTATTTCGGGCATATTGCGGTCAGATTTTTTTGGGGGGGTTAGCTTGCGCTTGGAAATATTAATATAGCGATCCATGCCTGTCTGCATGGCCGAACCCGCTTGCGAAATTGTAATTTTTTCTACCGTAGCTTTGTTTTGCCGTTTGACCCGATTTTTGCACTGCAGAAGAAGAGAGTGAAGTCGTTATTGCATTGTTGGCGACGGAGACCGTTGTAGTTGACGTAGTAGTTGCTGTTCTTGTTGCACTAGGTGGCAGAAGCTCGGTTGGAGTTTTGCATTGCTCACTCCATGGTGTTTGAGCGGTGAAAAGCAGGGCGGGTGAGCAAAGAACTAGCTCTCTGGTTTTCGGCGGTTAGTAAGCTTGCACTTTCGGTTCTAGAGTATTACCCGTGAACGAGAAATAATCATTGTTACGGGCCAAAGAGAGACGATGTTTGTCTTGCTCTCTCTGAATTTTTTCACGGGCTTCGTCTTGTTGTTTTTGGCGTTGAGTGCGCTGATCCACGTTCTTACTCATTTATTGATAAAGCGTAATATTAATTAATTAATTAATGAAAACTTTAGTTTCCGATACGCGAATTAGCATCGCGAATCGCAAAACCTCGCGTTTATAAATTTTTTCGAACGTTTTCGATTTTGTGGCTTTTTGTTTTTCCGGAGCGTTAAGAAAACACGTCTACAAGCGACGGAAATTGAAAAGTCTGTTTGAGCAGGTGTTGGTTGTAATGCTAGTTTATTCGGGTGTCTGCTAAACTTATGCAATTTACAAGTAGAGCAAGTAGAAAGTTGTGCGCGACCCTATAAAGTATATATTCTTGATTAGCATCACTATGAGAGTCGATCTAGCCTTGCCGGTCTGTCCGTCCGATTCTACAAAAACTAGTCTCTCAGTTTTAAAGCTATCTGCATGAAACTTTTCCAAAAGCCGTATTTCTATTGAAGGTAGTATTAAAGTCGGAACACGGCGGATCGGACGACTATAGAATAAAGCTCCCATAAGAACATTCGGAAAAATAAATGAAAAAAATTATAACTTTGCTGTTTTTTAATTTTTTTTAGTTCTTGGACATATAGTAATGGTTAAATATTTCAGAACTACGGTTTAAATGTCATCAAAATCGGACAACTGTAACATAAAGCTACCATAAAAATAATACAAATATTAAAATTTTTTTTTTTAGTTTAATTTTTTTATTTTGACTTTTTTTTTATCAATTTTTTTTTACTAATTAATAATTTGACAGATATCATATATTATATGTAGCTACCATAGGCACTATCATACAATTGAGCTGCAAATTATCAATGTTTTTAACCATATACGCAAGTAAATCATAATTTTGGTGTTTTCAAGAATTTTAAGTTTTGCAATAGCTGTATTTGACTTGTTTTAATATAAGTATATTAGATATTCCAAAACAAAGTCAGATCTAAAATTTAGAGAAATACGGTTTTAATTTTCTTAAAATTTTTCCTTTTCTATTTCAATGATTTTGATAAAGCAAATTGTCTACTTAGCTCACCATTTCGAGAGAAACTAAGGTTTTGAAAAGTTATACCCAATTATATTTGGTCACGATTAAGCCACAGAATGCTTAATAAATATGTTGAGAAGTTCAAGTAAGGGATTAGGGTTTTTAAATTCGGTTTGTCCTAAAATAATGTTTTATTTCTTAATAAAGTTGTGTCTAAATTTTAAGTGTACTAGTGTTCGAACTTTACAACGTTTTTCCCACAACTCACGTTTTAAAAGTCGGTGTCACAACTTCACCGAAGGAGCGAAATACAAAGGTGTAAGGAAAGGTTTCTCTAGCGAGGCTAGAGCATACAAAAGTTTTCAATTCTTGAATGAACCCAAGAGAAATGTTCATAATATGCAATACACGCCGTTTTTATTTAAATGGTCGTCATTTTATTGATAATTTGTTTGGTTTGAACTGGATCCAAACGAATAATTACTTCCAGGATCTCCAAGAGCAGCGGGGTCTTCTGCTGGTGGTAACGGATTTCTGAACTGATTGGCAGATATTCTGGTAAATAACCAGTAATAAATGCGCCTCCTATTATAGCACTACCCGCCATAGCTGGAACACCCACGAACAAGTACAAAATTTGGATAGACATATATTAAATAAAAATCAGTTTGTCTTTATTTTAAAGTTTCTATTAAAATTATATTGATTTGCTTGTTATGTGAAAGAATAACGAATTTATTTACTGATCTTGCGTAAAAAATGAAATAATTCTTTTACTTGTCTGTCTGCAATATTACTTTAAAGCGATAAATAAAAAAAAATTATTCTTGTGAGAATTTAAGAAAAAATAGGGATTATCGAGGTAACCCTAAAACAACATTTTAGCTACCACAACTATCGATTGCGGAGTTACTACTAAGCCGCTGATTATTTGTTTCTTAAAAATAACAAATTGTGGTACAATGATCGTAAGGTCCAATAATGCAAAGATAATCCAGTCTTCCTTGATGTCGGAAGTTTTTGGTTGGGAATAATGGAATTATTGTCTTCCGTGTCTTATTAACGGAAAGTCATTAATTTTTAATACGTTTCCGCATACTAGGAAAGAATGGCACCAAATGTTTTTACAAATTGTTCGATGACCACAGAAAGTTTGTTTTACTCTTGAAATTATACGGCCCTTTGAAATTAAAAAAAAAAAAAAACAATATGTTATATTTTAATGATTAGAGCGAGTAAGGTTTTTGCGCATAGAATGTTTGTAGTTTCTAGATATTTATGTTTTTATACCCTTGCAGAGGGTATTATAATTTCAGTCAGAAGTTTGCAACGCAGTGAAGGAGACATCTCCGACCCTATAAAGTATATATATTCTTGATCAGCATCACTAGTAGAGTCGATCTAGCCATGTCCGTCTGTCCGTCCGTCTGTCCGTCTGTCCGTCCGTTTATATGCAAACTAGTCTCTCAGTTTTAAAGCTAACTGCATGAAACTTTCCCAAAAGTTGTCTTTCTATTGCAGGTAGTATATAAGTCGGAACGAGCCGGATCGGACGACTATAGCATATAGCTCCCATAGGAACAATCGGAAAAATAAATGAAAAAAAATTATAACTTTGCTGTTTTTTAATTTTTTGTTTAGTTCTTCGACATATAGCAATGGTTAAATAATTCAGAATTATGGTTTAAATTTCATCAAAATCGGACGACTATAGCATATAGCTCCCATAGGAACAATCGGAAAAATAAATGAAAATAAATTATAACTTTGCTGTTTTTTAATTTTTTGTTTAGTTCTTCGACATTTAGTAATGGTTAAATATTTCCGATTTACGGTTTGAATTTTATCAAAATCGGACGACTATAGCATATAGCTCCCATAGGAACAATCGGAAAAATAAATGAAAAAAAATTATAACTTTTCTGTTTTTTAGTTTTTTGTATAGTTCTTCGACATTTAGTAATAGTTAAATATTTTCTATTAACGGTTTAAATTTCATCAAAGTCGGACGACTATATCATATAGCTTCAATAGGAACAATCGGAGAAATAAATGAAAAAAAATTATAATTTTTCTGTTTTTTAATTTTTTGTTTAGTTCTTCGACATTTAGTAATGGTTAAATATTTCCAATTTACGGTTTAAGTTTCATCAAAGTCGGACGACTATAGCATATAGCTCCCATAGGAACAATAAAAATATATAAAAGACCTATCAAATAATTGAGCTTCAAATCATCATAGCTTCAATGTTTTTAAACATATACGCAAGTAAATTATAATTTTAATGTTTTCAAAAATATTTAATTCTTGCAATAACTGCAAGGGTATATGAACTTCGGCTTGCCGAAGTTTGCTTTCTTTCTTGTTTTTACATATGTTATAATGTAGCTTAACAACTTCATATAACCTAATGAATACTATATTTTCCGACACATCTTTTTCAAACTAACTACTACTAACTTAAATTTTTGACTTTGTCGAACGTGTAAAATTTTCGGTAGGTATATGTTTTTGGTCGCGGTATTTTGTATGTTTTTTTTTTGGATTGTAAAAAAATCCTCTAAAAAGAAAAAATTTGCACGATCCGACATATGAATTTGTTATACAGATTATGTTTTCTAAGGAAACATTAGCAAAACCGGTACAAATACTTCGGTTCCGGTTAAGGTTAATCCGGTTGCTGTATATTTCGGTTACGGTTTCGATTACGCAAAAAACAAATTTGTTGGTTTCGTTTTCGGATTCGGTTACGGTTTTGATTAGGTTATACCGGTTTGGCATAACGCTTACAAAACCATGCTTGCAAGTGAAATTTTGATCATATTTCTTGGAGTTTTAGGAGATATGATGCATCGCATATTCAAATTTTGAATTAAAACATACTTTGTTTAACAAAGGTCAACGCAAACCTTTTGCAAAAACGCCGTCCCTGATCTGTTTTGGGAGATTAGGCGATACGCCTAATAAAATTTACAGTTAAAAACATACTTTATCACTGTGGACGGCAGACCATCAGCACCGGAAAGAGGGCGCTAAATTGAAAATCAGCTAAGAATAGTCCGATCTTAATAAATTATATGGCAATCAAAAGGAATCGCTTTTATAAGAGTTTGTCCATACTAAGAGTTTAAGAAAGTCGTTTGATTTCGGAGAACCCTGAAACTTTGAAAATGATCGGGTGTTGGGGCTTTTCGGAAGGTTATTCAATTTTGAATTAAAAGCGTATATGCTTAAATACATTTTACTATGATAATTTTCAGCTCAATTATTCGATCGTTCCTAGGCAACTATACGTTATCGTTTTCCGATTTTAATAAAACTAATTAATTAACAAGAAAGGAAGCAAACTTCGGCAAGCCGAAGTTCATATAACCTTGCAGCAAGAATTAAATATTTTTGAAAACATTAAAATTAAGATTTACTTGCGTATATGTTTAAAAACATTGAATCGATGATGATTTGCAGCTTAATTATTAGATAGTTATTTTATATATTTATATTATTTCTATGGGAGCTAGAAATCGTCCGATTTTGATGAAATTTAAACCGTAATTCTAAAATATTTAACCATTACTATATGTCGAAGAACTAATATAAAAATTAAAAAACAGAAAAATTATAATTTATACGATATAGTCGTCCGATTTTTATCCATAAGAATTAAAAAAAAAATTTGTTTATACATTTTAAAATTTGTTTTTTTTTATGGGAATGATATAGTCGTCCGATTTTAGTCAAATCTAAACAAAACAAGAAAGAAAGCAAACTTCGGCAAGCCGAAGTTCATATACCCTTGCAGCTATTGCATGAATTAAATACTTTTGAAAACATTTAAATTATGATTTACTTGAGTATATGCTGAAATACATAGAAACAATGATGATTTGCAGCTCAATTATTAGATAGTTATTTTATATATTTTTATTATTTCTATGGGAGCTATATGATATAGACGTCCGATTTTGATAAAAATTTAAACCATAATTCTGAAATAATTAAACATTGCTATATGTCAAAAAACTAAACAAAAAATTAAAAAACAGAAAAGTTATAATTTTTTTCATTTATTTTTCCGATTGTTCCTATGGGAGCTATGTGCTATAGTCGTCCGATTTTAATGAAATTTAAACCGTAAATCGAAATTTTTTACCATTACTTTATGGTGAAGAACTAAACAAAAAATTAAAAAACAGCAAAGTTTAATTTTTTTTCATTTATTTTTCCGATTGTTCCTATGGGAGCTATATGCTATAGGCGTCCGATCCGGCTCGTTCCAAATTATATACTACCTGCAATAGAAAGAGAACTTTTGGGAAAGTTTCATGCAGATAGCTTTAAAACTGAGAGACTAGTTTGCATATAAACGGACGGACAGACGGACATGGCTAGATCGACTCTACTAGTGATGCTGATCAAGAATATACATACTTTATAGGGTCGGAAACGTCTCCTTCACTGCGTTGCAAACTTCTGACTGAAATTATAATACGCTCTGCAAGGGTATAAAAATGTAGGAACAAAAAAAAACTTAAAAACAGCAACGCTGTAATTTTTTAATTTTTCTCCCCGATTTTTCCTAAGAGAAAGACAACTTTTGGAAATGTTTCATGCAGATAGCTTTAAAACTTGAAGACAATTTTGAGGAGAAACGGGCAGACGGAAGGGCAAGCCTAGATCAAGTCTCCTAGAGATGCTATTTAAAAATATCAGCCCTGTTCCAGTTTTCACTTCCGAAAGATTCATACGGATTCGAAATACCGAGACTAGCTCCAGTTTTCACTTCCGAAAAATCCTCGCGGAATCGAAATTACTCTATGTTATTTCTTTGTTAACTTCGGAACAAATTTCACGGAAACGATATACAAATACAAAATACATTCGTCTGGCGAATTCAGATACGCCAGCATAGAAAATAATTATTTTAAAATACTTTGCGATAGGCCAACGTGTAAATTATATTTTTACATTTTTCGAACTTCCACCCCCATTACTCCTGAACCAATTGACGTTTTAAAAGTCTTAGAACGCAAAAAAATCCCTATAAAAGCAATATCTTTTGAGTTATGTGCCATGTTATTTTTTACGGTCAGACTTTTTTTTTGCGGCCAGCATTTGATTCAATAACAACAATTTCATGATGTAAGCTTTTAAGAAAAACCTTCCTCAAAAATAGAAAAACAAGATTTTATTTTGTTTTTTTGCGCGAATGCAGCAAAACATTTATTCAGTTTTTGAATTGCAAAAATAATAATGTTTGTCTTTAATCCTCCACCGTATCCCCAACGTTTAACTTGAGTTCAAAATCAGGTGGTTTACCAAACAATACAGTGACACTTGTTCGAAATCATTCATTTCATTTCATTTGTGTGAGTAATTTGCACGGCAAAACTTGTAAAAAGTTTATTAACCCATCCAACCGAAATTGGTCTTACAACACCAACATAGTCTGGTGCTTCGGGCGCCGGAATACTTCCGCATCTACAAATATGTATACTGCACACAATGGAGCATAGGTGTTGGTTGTAATGCTAGTTTATTCGGGTGTCTGCTAAACTTATGCAATTTACAAGTAGAGCAAGTAGAAAGTTGTGCGTGAATGGTATTAGCCGTCCTGGGGAGATAATATTTCGATGGGATTTGAAAATGGCATTCCTTTGGACTTCTATGGGCTCTACGATGCTCTTTTTCGTTGACTTCCCAAAATTTGGTCCGCTTTCCGTTATTGTCTACTAAGCGTTGAGATATACGGATCTTTTATTTTTTATGAAATTTTATTTATTATTTAACAAATTTACTTTAATAGGGTCATTTGGTTGATGAGTGGTCTCTTTAGCTAACGGGCTGGTAAGTCATTTCTTCCTTTGTCATTCCTTGTTTGTGTTCTAGTTTCGCAGAGATCGCGTGCTTGCTGGTTTGAGTGCGTTGATAATTTAGATAAGTAGTTGGCTTGTAGTTGGGCAATTTCATCTTTTACTAATGGGATGTTTAAGGTTTTGTTGATGTCTGTGTTGCGGATGTACCAGGGAGCTGCGGTTATAGTTCTTAGCACTTTTGACGGTGCTCTTTGAATCAGCTCTATATTGCTGTTTCTGGCATTGCCACATAGCTCGCAGCCATATTTTCAAGCAGGCCTTATAACAGTGTTGGTAAGCGGAAGTTTATTAGCCAATGCAGGTTATTTGTTCGCGCTTTGCTTCTATGTGCTTCCTCCAGATACTGAGACACCTATCTAGGTAGTCTCTAAAATATGTCACTAAAATATGTAATTGCGGTAAATTTTTATTGTTAAGGGTGAAGGTAATGTGTTTGCATTTTTGCTCGTTTGCATTCATGCGCCAATCAGATTACCATTTTTACAACTGGGCTGAATGAGAAGCTCGTTGTGCTGATGCCTTAATTGGACATTTTGAGCGACTTAAAATCGGCGAACGTGGATGACATAAGTCGCTAGTTTGAGGGTAAATCTGCAGTATACAGGAGGTAAAGGCTAGGCCCAAGAACGCTTCCATGTGGTACGCAGGTCAACCTCTTTAACTACGCAAAAAAACATCACGGAAACAGTTTTAAATTAATTTGAGGTAATTTTGCTTGCAAGTAATGCTCTTTTCCCATTTTTTAAAGTTTTAGGAGAAGAACCGCTTAGTCAAGTTTCGATTTAAAAAAATTTAATTTAATAAAGGTTAACCTAAAAATTATGCAAAAACGTCCTTTTTCTGAATTTACTTTTACCTTTAGGCTCAGAAACGCAGTTTTATAATTATAACTTTGCTGTTTTTTAATTTTTTATTAGTTCTTGGACATATAGTTATAGTTAAATATTTCAGAATTACGGTTTAAATGTCATCAAAATCGGACGACTGTAACATAAAACTACCATGAAAATAATAAAAAATTAAAAAATTTTTTTTTTTAATTTTCACTTTTTTATTTGGATTTTTTTTTTATAATTTTTTTTTTTTTTGACCTATTAATAATTTGACAGTTCAGAATTACGCTTTTAATTTTATTAAAAACGGAAAACCGTAGGAACTATCAAACAATTGAGCTGCAAATCATCAATGTTTTTAACCATATACGCAAGTAAATCATAATTTTAGTGTTTTCAAGAATATTTAAGTTTTGCAATAGCTGCAAGATATATGAACTTCGGCTTGCCGAAGCTTGCTTCCTTCCTTGTATTTGACTTGATTTTAAATAAGTATATTAGATGTTCCAAAATAAAGTCAGATCTTAAATTTAGAGAAATACGGTTTTAATTTTCTTAAAATTTTTCCTTTTCAATTTCAATGATTTTGATAAAGCAAAATGTCTGCTTAGCTCACCATTTCGAGAAAAACTAAGGTTTTGAAAAGTTATACCCAATTATATTTGGTCACGATTAAGCCACACAATGCAAAATAAATATGTTGAGAAGCTCAAGTTGGGGAGTAGATTTTTAATTCGGTTTGTCCTAAAATAATGTTTTATTTCCTAAGAAAGTTGTGTCTAAATTTTAAGTTGATCGGAGAAAAATTTACTAAGGAATGTTTTTTTTTTGCGTTCACAGTGCTAGTGTACTAGTGTTCGAACTTTACAACGTTTTTCCCACAACTCACGTTTTAAAAGTCGGTGTCACAACTTCAAAACCACTGCTCCGATCGAGCGAAGTACAGGGGTGTAAGGAAAGGTTTCTCTAGCAAGGATAGAGCATACAAGTTTTCAATTCTTGAAGGAACCCAACAGAAATGTTCATAATATACAATACATCGCCGTTTTTTTAAATGGTCGTCATTTTATTGATAATTTTTTTGGTTTGAATTGGATCCAAACGAATAATTACTTCCAGGATCTCCAAGAACAGCGGGGTCTTCTGCTGGTGGTAACGCATTTCTGAACTGATCGGCAGATATTCTGGTAAATAATATTCCAACACCCTCAATTAGAGCCAGGAGTACGCCTCCTATTATAGCACTACCCGCCATAGCTGGAACACCTACGAAGAAGAACAAAATTTGGAGAGACATATATTAAATAAAAATCAGTTGGTATTTATTTTGAAGTTCTATTTAAATTATATTAATGTGCTTGTTATGTGAAAGAATAACAAATTTATTTACTGATCTTGCGTAAAAAAAGTGAAATAATTCTTTTTCTTGTCTGTCTGCAATATTACTTTAAAGCGATAAATAAAAATAAAAAAATTGTTGTGAACACTTAAGAAAATATAGGGATTATCGTGGTAGCCCTAAAACAACATTTTAGCTACCACAACTATCGATTGCGGAGTTACTACTAAGCCGCTGATTATTTGTTCTTTAAAACATAACAAATTGTGGTACAATGATCGTAAGGTCCAATAATGCAAAGATAATCCAGTTTTCCTTGATGTCGGAAGTTTTTGGTTGGCAATAACAATTTATGACATTGGCTTGTGGGTGTCTTATTAACGGAAAGTCATTAATTTTTAATACGTTTCCGCATTCTAGGAAAGAATGGCACCAAATGTTTTTACAAATTGCTTGATGACCACAGAAAGTTTGTTTTACTCTTGAAATTATACGGCCTTTTGAAATTAACAAAAAAAAAAAAAACAATATGTTATATTTCTTAATGATTAGAGCGAGTAAGGTTTTTGCGCATAGAATGTTTGTAGTTTCTAGATACTTGTGGTTTTTTTACATATGTTAATATGTACGCTTACCAACTTCATATTACCAAATTAATACTATATATTTACCGACACATCTTTTTCAAACTAACTACTACTACGTGTAAAACGTGTAAAATTTTCGGTTGGTATTTGTTTTTGGTCGCGGCATTTTTGTATGCTTATTTTTTTCTGGATTGTAAAAAATCCTCTGAAAAGAAAAATTTTTCACGATCTGATATATGAATTTGTTATACGGATTATGTTTTCTAAGGACACATTAGCAAAACCGGTACAAATATTTCGGTCCCGGTTAAGGTTAATCCGGTTGCTATATGTTTCGGTTACGGTTTCGATTAGGCAAAAAACTAATTTTTTGGTTTTGTTTTCGGATTCGTTTACGGTTTTGATTAGGTTATACCGGTTAGGCATAACGCTTACGAAACCATGCTTGCAAGTGAAATTTTGACCATATTTCTTGAAGTTTTAGGAGATATGATGCATCGCATAATAAAATTTTGAATTAAAACATACTTTGTTTAACAAAGGTCAACGCAAACCTTTTGCAAAAACGCCGTCCCTGATCTGTTTTGGGAGATTAGGCGATACGCCTAATAAAATTTCGAGTTAAAAACATACTTTATCACTGTGGACGGCAGACCATCAGCACCGGAATAGAATAGTCCGATCTTAATAAATTATATGGCAATCAAAAGCAATCGCTTTTATAAGAGTTTGTCCATACTAAGAGTTTAAGAAAGTCGTTTGATTTCGGAGAACCCTGGAACTTTGAAAATGAACGGGTGTTGGGGCTTTTCGAAAGGTTATTCAATTTTGAATTATAAGCATATATACTTAAATACATTTTACTATGATGATTTTCAGATCAATTATTCGATCGTTCCTAGGCAGCTATACGATATCGTTTCCCGATTTTAATAAAACTAATTAATTAAACTAATATTTTATCCAGAAGAATTAAAAAAAATATTTGTTTGTACATTTTAAAATTTCGATATTTTCAAGGGAGCTATATGATATAGTCGTCCGATTTTAATCAAATCTAAACAAAAAAATGTAGGAAAAAAAAAACTTAAAAACGGCAACGCTGTAATTTTTAAATTTTTCTCCCCGATTTTTCCTAAGAGAAAGACAACTTTTGGAAATGTTTCATGCAGATAGCTTTAAAACTGAAAGACAATTTTGAGGAGAAACGGGCAGACGGAAGGGCGGACAGAGCGACGGACGGACATACAGCTAGACGGGGAAGCCTAGATCAAGTCTCCTAGAGATGCTCATTAAAAATATCAGCCCTGTTCCAGTTTTCGCATCCGAAAGATTCACACGGATTCGAAATACCGAGACTAGCTCCAGTTTTCACTTCCGAAAAATCCTCGCGGAATCGAAATTACTCTATGTTATTTCTTTGTTAACTTCGGAACAAATTTCACGGAAACGAAATGCAAATACAAAATACATTTGTCTGGCGAATTCAGATACGCCAGCATAGAAAATAATTATTTTAAAATACTTTGCGATAGGCCAACGTGTTAATTATATTTTTACGTTTTTCGCACTTCCATCCCCATTACTCCTGAACCAATTGACGTTTTAAAAGTCTTAGAACGCAAAAAAATCCTTATAAAAGCAATATCTTTTGAGTGCCATGTTATTTTTTACGGTCAGACTTTTTATTTGCGGGCAGGAATTTATTCAATAACAACAATTTCATGATGTAAGCTTTTAAGAAAAACCTTCCTCAAAAATAGAAAAACAAGATTTTATTTTGTTTTTTTGCGCGAATGCAGCAAAACATTTATTCAGTTTTTGAATTGCAAAAAAAAATAATGTTTGTCTTTAATCCTCCACCGTATCCCCAACGTTTAACTTGAGTTCAAAATCAGGTGGTTTACCAAACAATACAGTGACACTTGTTCGTAATCATTCATTTCATTTCATTTGTGTGAGTAATTTGCACGGCAAAACTTGTAAAAAGTTTATTAACCCATCCAACCGAAATTGGTCTTACAACACCAACATAGTCTGGTGCTTCGGGCGCCGGAATACTTCCGCATCTACAAATATGTATATTGCACACAATGGAGCATAGGTGTTGGTTGTAATGCTAGTTTATTCGGGTGTCTGCTAAACTTATGCAATTTACAAGTAGAGCAAGTAGAAAGTTGCGCGCGAATGATACTAGCCGTCCTGGGGAGATAATATTTCGATAGGATTTGAAAATAGAATTCCTTTGGACTTCTATGGGCTCTACGATGCTCTTTTTCGTTGACTTCCCAAAATTTGGTTCGCTTTCCGTTATATCGTCTACTAAGCGTTGAGATATACGGATCTTTTATTTTTTATGAAATTTTATTTATTTGTTGAATCTACAAATTTACTTTAATAGGGCCATTTGGTTGATGAGTGGTCTCTTTAGCTAACGGGCTGGTAAGTCATTTCTTCCTAGTCTCGTTTGTGTTCTAGTTTCGCAGAGATCGCGTGCTTGCTGGTTTGAGTGCGTTGATAATTTGGATAAGTAGTTGGCTTGTAGTTGGGCAATTTCTTCTTTCACTAATGGGATTTTTAAGGTTTTGTTGATGTCTGTGTTGCGGATGTAACAGGGAGCTGCGGTTATAGTTCTTAGCACTTTTGACTGTGCTCTTTGAATCAGCTCTTTATTGCTGTTTCTGGCATTGCCACATAGCTCGCAGCCATATTTTCAAGCAGGCCTTATAACAGTGTTAGTAAGCGGAAGTTTATTAGCCAATGCAGGTTAGTTGTTCGCGCTTTGCTTATATGTGCTTCCTCCAGACACTGAGACACCTATCTAGGTGTACTCTAAAATATGTAACTTCATTTGTAGATGGTATCAATACGTTATTGAGTGATAATTGCGGTAAATTTTTATTGTTAAGGGTGAAGGTAATGTGTTTGCATTTTTGCTCGTTTGCATTAATGCGCCAATCAGATAACCATTTTTACAACTGGGCTAAATGAGAAGCTCGTTGTGCTGATGCCTTAATTGGACATATTGAGCAACTTAAAATCGGCGAACGTGGATGACATCAGTTGCTAGTTTGAGGGTAAATCTGCCGTATACAGGAGGTAAAGGCTAGGCCCAAGAACGCTTCCATGTGGTACGCAGGTCAACCTCTTTAACTACGCAAAAAAACATCGCGGAAACAGTTTTAAATTAATTTGAGGTAATTTTGCTTGCAAGTAATGCTCTTTTCCCATTTTTTAAAGTTTTAGGAGAAGAACGTCCTTTTTCTGAATTTACTTTTACCTTTAGGCTCAGAAACGCAGTTTTATAATTATAACTTTGCTGTTTTTTAATTTTTTATTAGTTCTTGGACATATAGTTATAGTTAAATATTTCAGAATTACGGTTTAAATGTCATCAAAATCGGACGACTGTAACATAAAACTACCATGAAAATAATAAAAAAAATTTTTTTTTTTAATTTTCACTTTTTTATTTGGATTTTTTTTTTATAATTTTTTTTTTTTTTTTGACCTATTAATAATTTGACAGTTCAGAATTACGCTTTTAATTTTATTAAAAACGGAAAACCGTAGGAACTATCAAACAATTGAGCTGCAAATCATCAATGTTTTTAACCATATACGCAAGTAAATCATAATTTTAGTGTTTTCAAGAATATTTAAGTTTTGCAATAGCTGCAAGATATATGAACTTCGGCTTGCCGAAGCTTGCTTCCTTCCTTGTATTTGACTTGATTTTAAATAAGTATATTAGATGTTCCAAAATAAAGTCAGATCTTAAATTTAGAGAAATACGGTTTTAATTTTCTTAAAATTTTTCCTTTTCAATTTCAATGATTTTGATAAAGCAAAATGTCTGCTTAGCTCACCATTTCGAGAAAAACTAAGGTTTTGAAAAGTTATACCCAATTATATTTGGTCACGATTAAGCCACACAATGCAAAATAAATATGTTGAGAAGCTCAAGTTGGGGAGTAGATTTTTAATTCGGTTTGTCCTAAAATAATGTTTTATTTCCTAAGAAAGTTGTGTCTAAATTTTAAGTTGATCGGAGAAAAATTTACTAAGGAATGTTTTTTTTTTGCGTTCACAGTGCTAGTGTACTAGTGTTCGAACTTTACAACGTTTTTCCCACAACTCACGTTTTAAAAGTCGGTGTCACAACTTCAAAACCACTGCTCCGATCGAGCGAAGTACAGGGGTGTAAGGAAAGGTTTCTCTAGCAAGGATAGAGCATACAAGTTTTCAATTCTTGAAGGAACCCAACAGAAATGTTCATAATATACAATACATCGCCGTTTTTTTAAATGGTCGTCATTTTATTGATAATTTTTTTGGTTTGAATTGGATCCAAACGAATAATTACTTCCAGGATCTCCAAGAACAGCGGGGTCTTCTGCTGGTGGTAACGCATTTCTGAACTGATCGGCAGATATTCTGGTAAATAATATTCCAACACCCTCAATTAGAGCCAGGAGTACGCCTCCTATTATAGCACTACCCGCCATAGCTGGAACACCTACGAAGAAGAACAAAATTTGGAGAGACATATATTAAATAAAAATCAGTTGGTATTTATTTTGAAGTTCTATTTAAATTATATTAATGTGCTTGTTATGTGAAAGAATAACAAATTTATTTACTGATCTTGCGTAAAAAAAGTGAAATAATTCTTTTTCTTGTCTGTCTGCAATATTACTTTAAAGCGATAAATAAAAATAAAAAAATTGTTGTGAACACTTAAGAAAATATAGGGATTATCGTGGTAGCCCTAAAACAACATTTTAGCTACCACAACTATCGATTGCGGAGTTACTACTAAGCCGCTGATTATTTGTTCTTTAAAACATAACAAATTGTGGTACAATGATCGTAAGGTCCAATAATGCAAAGATAATCCAGTTTTCCTTGATGTCGGAAGTTTTTGGTTGGCAATAACAATTTATGACATTGGCTTGTGGGTGTCTTATTAACGGAAAGTCATTAATTTTTAATACGTTTCCGCATTCTAGGAAAGAATGGCACCAAATGTTTTTACAAATTGCTTGATGACCACAGAAAGTTTGTTTTACTCTTGAAATTATACGGCCTTTTGAAATTAACAAAAAAAAAAAAACAATATGTTATATTTCTTAATGATTAGAGCGAGTAAGGTTTTTGCGCATAGAATGTTTGTAGTTTCTAGATACTTGTGGTTTTTTTACATATGTTAATATGTACGCTTACCAACTTCATATTACCAAATTAATACTATATATTTACCGACACATCTTTTTCAAACTAACTACTACTACGTGTAAAACGTGTAAAATTTTCGGTTGGTATTTGTTTTTGGTCGCGGCATTTTTGTATGCTTATTTTTTTTCTGGATTGTAAAAAATCCTCTGAAAAGAAAAATTTTTCACGATCTGATATATGAATTTGTTATACGGATTATGTTTTCTAAGGACACATTAGCAAAACCGGTACAAATATTTCGGTCCCGGTTAAGGTTAATCCGGTTGCTATATGTTTCGGTTACGGTTTCGATTAGGCAAAAAACTAATTTTTTGGTTTTGTTTTCGGATTCGTTTACGGTTTTGATTAGGTTATACCGGTTAGGCATAACGCTTACGAAACCATGCTTGCAAGTGAAATTTTGACCATATTTCTTGAAGTTTTAGGAGATATGATGCATCGCATAATAAAATTTTGAATTAAAACATACTTTGTTTAACAAAGGTCAACGCAAACCTTTTGCAAAAACGCCGTCCCTGATCTGTTTTGGGAGATTAGGCGATACGCCTAATAAAATTTCGAGTTAAAAACATACTTTATCACTGTGGACGGCAGACCATCAGCACCGGAATAGAATAGTCCGATCTTAATAAATTATATGGCAATCAAAAGCAATCGCTTTTATAAGAGTTTGTCCATACTAAGAGTTTAAGAAAGTCGTTTGATTTCGGAGAACCCTGGAACTTTGAAAATGAACGGGTGTTGGGGCTTTTCGAAAGGTTATTCAATTTTGAATTATAAGCATATATACTTAAATACATTTTACTATGATGATTTTCAGATCAATTATTCGATCGTTCCTAGGCAGCTATACGATATCGTTTTCCGATTTAAATAAAACTAATTAATTAATTAAACTAATATTTTATCCAGAAGAATTAAAAAAAATATTTGTTTGTACATTTTAAAATTTCGATATTTTCAAGGGAGCTATATGATATAGTCGTCCGATTTTAATCAAATCTAAACAAAAAATGTAGGAACAAAAAAAACTTAAAAACGGCAACGCTGTAATTTTTAAATTTTTCTCCCCGATTTTTCCTAAGAGAAAGACAACTTTTGGAAATGTTTCATGCAGATAGCTTTAAAACTGAAAGACAATTTTGAGGAGAAACGGGCAGACGGAAGGGCGGACAGAGCGACGGACGGACATACAGCTAGACGGGGAAGCCTAGATCAAGTCTCCTAGAGATGCTCATTAAAAATATCAGCCCTGTTCCAGTTTTCGCATCCGAAAGATTCACACGGATTCGAAATACCGAGACTAGCTCCAGTTTTCACTTCCGAAAAATCCTCGCGGAATCGAAATTACTCTATGTTATTTCTTTGTTAACTTCGGAACAAATTTCACGGAAACGAAATGCAAATACAAAATACATTTGTCTGGCGAATTCAGATACGCCAGCATAGAAAATAATTATTTTAAAATACTTTGCGATAGGCCAACGTGTAAATTATATTTTTACGTTTTTCGCACTTCCATCCCCATTACTCCTGAACCAATTGACGTTTTAAAAGTCTTAGAACGCAAAAAAATCCTTATAAAAGCAATATCTTTTGAGTGCCATGTTATTTTTTACGGTCAGACTTTTTATTTGCGGGCAGGAATTTATTCAATAACAACAATTTCATGATGTAAGCTTTTAAGAAAAACCTTCCTCAAAAATAGAAAAACAAGATTTTATTTTGTTTTTTTGCGCGAATGCAGCAAAACATTTATTCAGTTTTTGAATTGCAAAAAAAAATAATGTTTGTCTTTAATCCTCCACCGTATCCCCAACGTTTAACTTGAGTTCAAAATCAGGTGGTTTACCAAACAATACAGTGACACTTGTTCGTAATCATTCATTTCATTTCATTTGTGTGAGTAATTTGCACGGCAAAACTTGTAAA
Organism: Drosophila elegans; assembly: GCF_018152505.1. Taxonomy (NCBI): domain Eukaryota; kingdom Metazoa; phylum Arthropoda; class Insecta; order Diptera; family Drosophilidae; genus Drosophila; species Drosophila elegans. Next base: position 1,447,700 of record NW_024545647.1, on the reverse strand, counting down.
AAGTTTATTAACCCATCCAACCGAAATTGGTCTTACAACACCAACATAGTCTGGTGCTTCGGGCGCCGGAATACTTCCGCATCTACAAATATGTATATTGCACACAATGGAGCATAGGTGTTGGTTGTAATGCTAGTTTATTCGGGTGTCTGCTAAACTTATGCAATTTACAAGTAGAGCAAGTAGAAAGTTGCGCGCGAATGATACTAGCCGTCCTGGGGAGATAATATTTCGATAGGATTTGAAAATAGAATTCCTTTGGACTTCTATGGGCTCTACGATGCTCTTTTTCGTTGACTTCCCAAAATTTGGTTCGCTTTCCGTTATATCGTCTACTAAGCGTTGAGATATACGGATCTTTTATTTTTTATGAAATTTTATTTATTTGTTGAATCTACAAATTTACTTTAATAGGGCCATTTGGTTGATGAGTGGTCTCTTTAGCTAACGGGCTGGTAAGTCATTTCTTCCTAGTCTCGTTTGTGTTCTAGTTTCGCAGAGATCGCGTGCTTGCTGGTTTGAGTGCGTTGATAATTTGGATAAGTAGTTGGCTTGTAGTTGGGCAATTTCTTCTTTCACTAATGGGATTTTTAAGGTTTTGTTGATGTCTGTGTTGCGGATGTAACAGGGAGCTGCGGTTATAGTTCTTAGCACTTTTGACTGTGCTCTTTGAATCAGCTCTTTATTGCTGTTTCTGGCATTGCCACATAGCTCGCAGCCATATTTTCAAGCAGGCCTTATAACAGTGTTAGTAAGCGGAAGTTTATTAGCCAATGCAGGTTAGTTGTTCGCGCTTTGCTTATATGTGCTTCCTCCAGACACTGAGACACCTATCTAGGTGTACTCTAAAATATGTAACTTCATTTGTAGATGGTATCAATACGTTATTGAGTGATAATTGCGGTAAATTTTTATTGTTAAGGGTGAAGGTAATGTGTTTGCATTTTTGCTCGTTTGCATTAATGCGCCAATCAGATAACCATTTTTACAACTGGGCTAAATGAGAAGCTCGTTGTGCTGATGCCTTAATTGGACATATTGAGCAACTTAAAATCGGCGAACGTGGATGACATCAGTTGCTAGTTTGAGGGTAAATCTGCCGTATACAGGAGGTAAAGGCTAGGCCCAAGAACGCTTCCATGTGGTACGCAGGTCAACCTCTTTAACTACGCAAAAAAACATCGCGGAAACAGTTTTAAATTAATTTGAGGTAATTTTGCTTGCAAGTAATGCTCTTTTCCCATTTTTTAAAGTTTTAGGAGAAGAACGTCCTTTTTCTGAATTTACTTTTACCTTTAGGCTCAGAAACGCAGTTTTATAATTATAACTTTGCTGTTTTTTAATTTTTTATTAGTTCTTGGACATATAGTTATAGTTAAATATTTCAGAATTACGGTTTAAATGTCATCAAAATCGGACGACTGTAACATAAAACTACCATGAAAATAATAAAAAAAATTTTTTTTTTAATTTTCACTTTTTTATTTGGATTTTTTTTTTATAATTTTTTTTTTTTTTGACCTATTAATAATTTGACAGTTCAGAATTACGCTTTTAATTTTATTAAAAACGGAAAACCGTAGGAACTATCAAACAATTGAGCTGCAAATCATCAATGTTTTTAACCATATACGCAAGTAAATCATAATTTTAGTGTTTTCAAGAATATTTAAGTTTTGCAATAGCTGCAAGATATATGAACTTCGGCTTGCCGAAGCTTGCTTCCTTCCTTGTATTTGACTTGATTTTAAATAAGTATATTAGATGTTCCAAAATAAAGTCAGATCTTAAATTTAGAGAAATACGGTTTTAATTTTCTTAAAATTTTTCCTTTTCAATTTCAATGATTTTGATAAAGCAAAATGTCTGCTTAGCTCACCATTTCGAGAAAAACTAAGGTTTTGAAAAGTTATACCCAATTATATTTGGTCACGATTAAGCCACACAATGCAAAATAAATATGTTGAGAAGCTCAAGTTGGGGAGTAGATTTTTAATTCGGTTTGTCCTAAAATAATGTTTTATTTCCTAAGAAAGTTGTGTCTAAATTTTAAGTTGATCGGAGAAAAATTTACTAAGGAATGTTTTTTTTTTGCGTTCACAGTGCTAGTGTACTAGTGTTCGAACTTTACAACGTTTTTCCCACAACTCACGTTTTAAAAGTCGGTGTCACAACTTCAAAACCACTGCTCCGATCGAGCGAAGTACAGGGGTGTAAGGAAAGGTTTCTCTAGCAAGGATAGAGCATACAAGTTTTCAATTCTTGAAGGAACCCAACAGAAATGTTCATAATATACAATACATCGCCGTTTTTTTAAATGGTCGTCATTTTATTGATAATTTTTTTGGTTTGAATTGGATCCAAACGAATAATTACTTCCAGGATCTCCAAGAACAGCGGGGTCTTCTGCTGGTGGTAACGCATTTCTGAACTGATCGGCAGATATTCTGGTAAATAATATTCCAACACCCTCAATTAGAGCCAGGAGTACGCCTCCTATTATAGCACTACCCGCCATAGCTGGAACACCTACGAAGAAGAACAAAATTTGGAGAGACATATATTAAATAAAAATCAGTTGGTATTTATTTTGAAGTTCTATTTAAATTATATTAATGTGCTTGTTATGTGAAAGAATAACAAATTTATTTACTGATCTTGCGTAAAAAAAGTGAAATAATTCTTTTTCTTGTCTGTCTGCAATATTACTTTAAAGCGATAAATAAAAATAAAAAAATTGTTGTGAACACTTAAGAAAATATAGGGATTATCGTGGTAGCCCTAAAACAACATTTTAGCTACCACAACTATCGATTGCGGAGTTACTACTAAGCCGCTGATTATTTGTTCTTTAAAACATAACAAATTGTGGTACAATGATCGTAAGGTCCAATAATGCAAAGATAATCCAGTTTTCCTTGATGTCGGAAGTTTTTGGTTGGCAATAACAATTTATGACATTGGCTTGTGGGTGTCTTATTAACGGAAAGTCATTAATTTTTAATACGTTTCCGCATTCTAGGAAAGAATGGCACCAAATGTTTTTACAAATTGCTTGATGACCACAGAAAGTTTGTTTTACTCTTGAAATTATACGGCCTTTTGAAATTAACAAAAAAAAAAAAACAATATGTTATATTTCTTAATGATTAGAGCGAGTAAGGTTTTTGCGCATAGAATGTTTGTAGTTTCTAGATACTTGTGGTTTTTTTACATATGTTAATATGTACGCTTACCAACTTCATATTACCAAATTAATACTATATATTTACCGACACATCTTTTTCAAACTAACTACTACTACGTGTAAAACGTGTAAAATTTTCGGTTGGTATTTGTTTTTGGTCGCGGCATTTTTGTATGCTTATTTTTTTTCTGGATTGTAAAAAATCCTCTGAAAAGAAAAATTTTTCACGATCTGATATATGAATTTGTTATACGGATTATGTTTTCTAAGGACACATTAGCAAAACCGGTACAAATATTTCGGTCCCGGTTAAGGTTAATCCGGTTGCTATATGTTTCGGTTACGGTTTCGATTAGGCAAAAAACTAATTTTTTGGTTTTGTTTTCGGATTCGTTTACGGTTTTGATTAGGTTATACCGGTTAGGCATAACGCTTACGAAACCATGCTTGCAAGTGAAATTTTGACCATATTTCTTGAAGTTTTAGGAGATATGATGCATCGCATAATAAAATTTTGAATTAAAACATACTTTGTTTAACAAAGGTCAACGCAAACCTTTTGCAAAAACGCCGTCCCTGATCTGTTTTGGGAGATTAGGCGATACGCCTAATAAAATTTCGAGTTAAAAACATACTTTATCACTGTGGACGGCAGACCATCAGCACCGGAATAGAATAGTCCGATCTTAATAAATTATATGGCAATCAAAAGCAATCGCTTTTATAAGAGTTTGTCCATACTAAGAGTTTAAGAAAGTCGTTTGATTTCGGAGAACCCTGGAACTTTGAAAATGAACGGGTGTTGGGGCTTTTCGAAAGGTTATTCAATTTTGAATTATAAGCATATATACTTAAATACATTTTACTATGATGATTTTCAGATCAATTATTCGATCGTTCCTAGGCAGCTATACGATATCGTTTTCCGATTTTAATAAAACTAATTAATTAATTAAACTAATATTTTATCCAGAAGAATTAAAAAAAATATTTGTTTGTACATTTTAAAATTTCGATATTTTCAAGGGAGCTATATGATATAGTCGTCCGATTTTAATCAAATCTAAACAAAAAAATGTAGGAACAAAAAAAACTTAAAAACGGCAACGCTGTAATTTTTAAATTTTTCTCCCCGATTTTTCCTAAGAGAAAGACAACTTTTGGAAATGTTTCATGCAGATAGCTTTAAAACTGAAAGACAATTTTGAGGAGAAACGGGCAGACGGAAGGGCGGACAGAGCGACGGACGGACATACAGCTAGACGGGGGAAGCCTAGATCAAGTCTCCTAGAGATGCTCATTAAAAATATCAGCCCTGTTCCAGTTTTCGCATCCGAAAGATTCACACGGATTCGAAATACCGAGACTAGCTCCAGTTTTCACTTCCGAAAAATCCTCGCGGAATCGAAATTACTCTATGTTATTTCTTTGTTAACTTCGGAACAAATTTCACGGAAACGAAATGCAAATACAAAATACATTTGTCTGGCGAATTCAGATACGCCAGCATAGAAAATAATTATTTTAAAATACTTTGCGATAGGCCAACGTGTAAATTATATTTTTACGTTTTTCGCACTTCCATCCCCATTACTCCTGAACCAATTGACGTTTTAAAAGTCTTAGAACGCAAAAAAATCCTTATAAAAGCAATATCTTTTGAGTGCCATGTTATTTTTTACGGTCAGACTTTTTATTTGCGGGCAGGAATTTATTCAATAACAACAATTTCATGATGTAAGCTTTTAAGAAAAACCTTCCTCAAAAATAGAAAAACAAGATTTTATTTTGTTTTTTTGCGCGAATGCAGCAAAACATTTATTCAGTTTTTGAATTGCAAAAAAAAATAATGTTTGTCTTTAATCCTCCACCGTATCCCCAACGTTTAACTTGAGTTCAAAATCAGGTGGTTTACCAAACAATACAGTGACACTTGTTCGTAATCATTCATTTCATTTCATTTGTGTGAGTAATTTGCACGGCAAAACTTGTAAAAAGTTTATTAACCCATCCAACCGAAATTGGTCTTACAACACCAACATAGTCTGGTGCTTCGGGCGCCGGAATACTTCCGCATCTACAAATATGTATATTGCACACAATGGAGCATAGGTGTTGGTTGTAATGCTAGTTTATTCGGGTGTCTGCTAAACTTATGCAATTTACAAGTAGAGCAAGTAGAAAGTTGCGCGCGAATGATACTAGCCGTCCTGGGGAGATAATATTTCGATAGGATTTGAAAATAGAATTCCTTTGGACTTCTATGGGCTCTACGATGCTCTTTTTCGTTGACTTCCCAAAATTTGGTTCGCTTTCCGTTATATCGTCTACTAAGCGTTGAGATATACGGATCTTTTATTTTTTATGAAATTTTATTTATTTGTTGAATCTACAAATTTACTTTAATAGGGCCATTTGGTTGATGAGTGGTCTCTTTAGCTAACGGGCTGGTAAGTCATTTCTTCCTAGTCTCGTTTGTGTTCTAGTTTCGCAGAGATCGCGTGCTTGCTGGTTTGAGTGCGTTGATAATTTGGATAAGTAGTTGGCTTGTAGTTGGGCAATTTCTTCTTTCACTAATGGGATTTTTAAGGTTTTGTTGATGTCTGTGTTGCGGATGTAACAGGGAGCTGCGGTTATAGTTCTTAGCACTTTTGACTGTGCTCTTTGAATCAGCTCTTTATTGCTGTTTCTGGCATTGCCACATAGCTCGCAGCCATATTTTCAAGCAGGCCTTATAACAGTGTTAGTAAGCGGAAGTTTATTAGCCAATGCAGGTTAGTTGTTCGCGCTTTGCTTATATGTGCTTCCTCCAGACACTGAGACACCTATCTAGGTGTACTCTAAAATATGTAACTTCATTTGTAGATGGTATCAATACGTTATTGAGTGATAATTGCGGTAAATTTTTATTGTTAAGGGTGAAGGTAATGTGTTTGCATTTTTGCTCGTTTGCATTAATGCGCCAATCAGATAACCATTTTTACAACTGGGCTAAATGAGAAGCTCGTTGTGCTGATGCCTTAATTGGACATATTGAGCAACTTAAAATCGGCGAACGTGGATGACATCAGTTGCTAGTTTGAGGGTAAATCTGCCGTATACAGGAGGTAAAGGCTAGGCCCAAGAACGCTTCCATGTGGTACGCAGGTCAACCTCTTTAACTACGCAAAAAAACATCGCGGAAACAGTTTTAAATTAATTTGAGGTAATTTTGCTTGCAAGTAATGCTCTTTTCCCATTTTTTAAAGTTTTAGGAGAAGAACGTCCTTTTTCTGAATTTACTTTTACCTTTAGGCTCAGAAACGCAGTTTTATAATTATAACTTTGCTGTTTTTTAATTTTTTATTAGTTCTTGGACATATAGTTATAGTTAAATATTTCAGAATTACGGTTTAAATGTCATCAAAATCGGACGACTGTAACATAAAACTACCATGAAAATAATAAAAAAAATTTTTTTTTTAATTTTCACTTTTTTATTTGGATTTTTTTTTTATAATTTTTTTTTTTTTGACCTATTAATAATTTGACAGTTCAGAATTACGCTTTTAATTTTATTAAAAACGGAAAACCGTAGGAACTATCAAACAATTGAGCTGCAAATCATCAATGTTTTTAACCATATACGCAAGTAAATCATAATTTTAGTGTTTTCAAGAATATTTAAGTTTTGCAATAGCTGCAAGATATATGAACTTCGGCTTGCCGAAGCTTGCTTCCTTCCTTGTATTTGACTTGATTTTAAATAAGTATATTAGATGTTCCAAAATAAAGTCAGATCTTAAATTTAGAGAAATACGGTTTTAATTTTCTTAAAATTTTTCCTTTTCAATTTCAATGATTTTGATAAAGCAAAATGTCTGCTTAGCTCACCATTTCGAGAAAAACTAAGGTTTTGAAAAGTTATACCCAATTATATTTGGTCACGATTAAGCCACACAATGCAAAATAAATATGTTGAGAAGCTCAAGTTGGGGAGTAGATTTTTAATTCGGTTTGTCCTAAAATAATGTTTTATTTCCTAAGAAAGTTGTGTCTAAATTTTAAGTTGATCGGAGAAAAATTTACTAAGGAATGTTTTTTTTTTGCGTTCACAGTGCTAGTGTACTAGTGTTCGAACTTTACAACGTTTTTCCCACAACTCACGTTTTAAAAGTCGGTGTCACAACTTCAAAACCACTGCTCCGATCGAGCGAAGTACAGGGGTGTAAGGAAAGGTTTCTCTAGCAAGGATAGAGCATACAAGTTTTCAATTCTTGAAGGAACCCAACAGAAATGTTCATAATATACAATACATCGCCGTTTTTTTAAATGGTCGTCATTTTATTGATAATTTTTTTGGTTTGAATTGGATCCAAACGAATAATTACTTCCAGGATCTCCAAGAACAGCGGGGTCTTCTGCTGGTGGTAACGCATTTCTGAACTGATCGGCAGATATTCTGGTAAATAATATTCCAACACCCTCAATTAGAGCCAGGAGTACGCCTCCTATTATAGCACTACCCGCCATAGCTGGAACACCTACGAAGAAGAACAAAATTTGGAGAGACATATATTAAATAAAAATCAGTTGGTATTTATTTTGAAGTTCTATTTAAATTATATTAATGTGCTTGTTATGTGAAAGAATAACAAATTTATTTACTGATCTTGCGTAAAAAAAGTGAAATAATTCTTTTTCTTGTCTGTCTGCAATATTACTTTAAAGCGATAAATAAAAATAAAAAAATTGTTGTGAACACTTAAGAAAATATAGGGATTATCGTGGTAGCCCTAAAACAACATTTTAGCTACCACAACTATCGATTGCGGAGTTACTACTAAGCCGCTGATTATTTGTTCTTTAAAACATAACAAATTGTGGTACAATGATCGTAAGGTCCAATAATGCAAAGATAATCCAGTTTTCCTTGATGTCGGAAGTTTTTGGTTGGCAATAACAATTTATGACATTGGCTTGTGGGTGTCTTATTAACGGAAAGTCATTAATTTTTAATACGTTTCCGCATTCTAGGAAAGAATGGCACCAAATGTTTTTACAAATTGCTTGATGACCACAGAAAGTTTGTTTTACTCTTGAAATTATACGGCCTTTTGAAATTAACAAAAAAAAAAAAAATATGTTATATTTCTTAATGATTAGAGCGAGTAAGGTTTTTGCGCATAGAATGTTTGTAGTTTCTAGATACTTGTGGTTTTTTTACATATGTTAATATGTACGCTTACCAACTTCATATTACCAAATTAATACTATATATTTACCGACACATCTTTTTCAAACTAACTACTACTACGTGTAAAACGTGTAAAATTTTCGGTTGGTATTTGTTTTTGGTCGCGGCATTTTTGTATGCTTATTTTTTTCTGGATTGTAAAAAATCCTCTGAAAAGAAAAATTTTTCACGATCTGATATATGAATTTGTTATACGGATTATGTTTTCTAAGGACACATTAGCAAAACCGGTACAAATATTTCGGTCCCGGTTAAGGTTAATCCGGTTGCTATATGTTTCGGTTACGGTTTCGATTAGGCAAAAAACTAATTTTTTGGTTTTGTTTTCGGATTCGTTTACGGTTTTGATTAGGTTATACCGGTTAGGCATAACGCTTACGAAACCATGCTTGCAAGTGAAATTTTGACCATATTTCTTGAAGTTTTAGGAGATATGATGCATCGCATAATAAAATTTTGAATTAAAACATACTTTGTTTAACAAAGGTCAACGCAAACCTTTTGCAAAAACGCCGTCCCTGATCTGTTTTGGGAGATTAGGCGATACGCCTAATAAAATTTCGAGTTAAAAACATACTTTATCACTGTGGACGGCAGACCATCAGCACCGGAATAGAATAGTCCGATCTTAATAAATTATATGGCAATCAAAAGCAATCGCTTTTATAAGAGTTTGTCCATACTAAGAGTTTAAGAAAGTCGTTTGATTTCGGAGAACCCTGGAACTTTGAAAATGAACGGGTGTTGGGGCTTTTCGAAAGGTTATTCAATTTTGAATTATAAGCATATATACTTAAATACATTTTACTATGATGATTTTCAGATCAATTATTCGATCGTTCCTAGGCAGCTATACGATATCGTTTTCCGATTTTAATAAAACTAATTAATTAATTAAACTAATATTTTATCCAGAAGAATTAAAAAAAATATTTGTTTGTACATTTTAAAATTTCGATATTTTCAAGGGAGCTATATGATATAGTCGTCCGATTTTAATCAAATCTAAACAAAAAAATGTAGGAACAAAAAAAACTTAAAAACGGCAACGCTGTAATTTTTAAATTTTTCTCCCCGATTTTTCCTAAGAGAAAGACAACTTTTGGAAATGTTTCATGCAGATAGCTTTAAAACTGAAAGACAATTTTGAGGAGAAACGGGCAGACGGAAGGGCGGACAGAGCGACGGACGGACATACAGCTAGACGGGGAAGCCTAGATCAAGTCTCCTAGAGATGCTCATTAAAAATATCAGCCCTGTTCCAGTTTTCGCATCCGAAAGATTCACACGGATTCGAAATACCGAGACTAGCTCCAGTTTTCACTTCCGAAAAATCCTCGCGGAATCGAAATTACTCTATGTTATTTCTTTGTTAACTTCGGAACAAATTTCACGGAAACGAAATGCAAATACAAAATACATTTGTCTGGCGAATTCAGATACGCCAGCATAGAAAATAATTATTTTAAAATACTTTGCGATAGGCCAACGTGTAAATTATATTTTTACGTTTTTCGCACTTCCATCCCCATTACTCCTGAACCAATTGACGTTTTAAAAGTCTTAGAACGCAAAAAAATCCTTATAAAAGCAATATCTTTTGAGTGCCATGTTATTTTTTACGGTCAGACTTTTTATTTGCGGGCAGGAATTTATTCAATAACAACAATTTCATGATGTAAGCTTTTAAGAAAAACCTTCCTCAAAAATAGAAAAACAAGATTTTATTTTGTTTTTTTGCGCGAATGCAGCAAAACATTTATTCAGTTTTTGAATTGCAAAAAAAAATAATGTTTGTCTTTAATCCTCCACCGTATCCCCAACGTTTAACTTGAGTTCAAAATCAGGTGGTTTACCAAACAATACAGTGACACTTGTTCGTAATCATTCATTTCATTTCATTTGTGTGAGTAATTTGCACGGCAAAACTTGTAAAAAGTTTATTAACCCATCCAACCGAAATTGGTCTTACAACACCAACATAGTCTGGTGCTTCGGGCGCCGGAATACTTCCGCATCTACAAATATGTATACTGCACACAATGGAGCATAGGTGTTGGTTGTAATGCTAGTTTATTCGGGTGTCTGCTAAACTTATGCAATTTACAAGTAGAGCAAGTAGAAAGTTGTGCGCGAATGATACTAGCCGTCCTGGGGAGATAATATTTCGATAGGATTTGAAAATGGAATTCCTTTGGACTTCTATGAGCTCTACGATGCTCTTTTTCGTTGACTTCCCAAAATTTGGTTCGCTTTCCGTTATATCGTCTACTAAGCGTTGAGATATACGGATCTTTTATTTTTTATGAAATTTTATTTATTTGTTGAATCTACAAATTTACTTTAATAGGGCCATTTGGTTGATGAGTGGTCTCTTTAGCTAACGGGCTGGTAAGTCATTTCTTCCTAGTCTCGTTTGTGTTCTAGTTTCGCAGAGATCGCGTGCTTGCTGGTTTGAGTGCGTTGATAATTTGGATAAGTATTTGGCTTGTAGTTGGGTAATTTCTTCTTTCACTAATGGGATTTTTAAGGTTTTGTTGATGACTGTGTTGCGGATGTAACAGGGAGCTGCGGTTATAGTTCTTAGCACTTTTGACTGTGCTCTTTGAATCAGCTCTTTATTGCTGTTTCTGGCATTGCCACATAGCTCGCAGCCATATTTTCAAGCAGGCCTTATAACAGTGTTAGTATGCGGAAGTTTATTAGCCAATGCAGGTTAGTTGTTCGCGCTTTGCTTATATGTGCTTCCTCCAGACACTGAGACACCTATCTAGGTGTACTCTAAAATATGTAACTTCATTTGTAGATGGTATCAATACGTTATTGAGTGATAATTGCGGTAAATTTTTATTGTTAAGGGTGAAGGTAATGTGTTTGCATTTTTGCTCGTTTGCATTAATGCGCCAATCAGATAACCATTTTTACAACTGGGCTAAATGAGAAGCTCGTTGTGCTGATGCCTTAATTGGACATATTGAGCAACTTAAAATCGGCGAACGTGGATGACATCAGTTGCTAGTTTGAGGGTAAATCTGCCGTATACAGGAGGTAAAGGCTAGGCCCAAGAACGCTTCCATGTGGTACGCAGGTCAACCTCTTTAACTACGCAAAAAAACATCGCGGAAACAGTTTTAAATTAATTTGAGGTAATTTTGCTTGCAAGTAATGCTCTTTTCCCATTTTTTAAAGTTTTAGGAGAAGAACCGCTTAGTCAAGTTTCGATTTAAAAAAAATTTAATTTAATAAAGGTTAACCTAAAAATTATGCAAAAACGTCCTTTTTCTGAATTTACTTTTACCTTTAGGCTCAGAAACGCAGTTTTATAATTATAACTTTGCTGTTTTTTAATTTTTTATTAGTTCTTGGACATATAGTTATAGTTAAATATTTCAGAATTACGGTTTAAATGTCATCAAAATCGGACGACTGTAACATAAAACTACCATGAAAATAATAAAAAAATTTTTTTTTTTAATTTTCACTTTTTTATTTGGATTTTTTTTTTATAATTTTTTTTTTTTTTTGACCTATTAATAATTTGACAGTTCAGAATTACGCTTTTAATTTTATTAAAAACGGAAAACCGTAGGAACTATCAAACAATTGAGCTGCAAATCATCAATGTTTTTAACCATATACGCAAGTAAATCATAATTTTAGTGTTTTCAAGAATATTTAAGTTTTGCAATAGCTGCAAGATATATGAACTTCGGCTTGCCGAAGCTTGCTTCCTTCCTTGTATTTGACTTGATTTTAAATAAGTATATTAGATGTTCCAAAATAAAGTCAGATCTTAAATTTAGAGAAATACGGTTTTAATTTTCTTAAAATTTTTCCTTTTCAATTTCAATGATTTTGATAAAGCAAAATGTCTGCTTAGCTCACCATTTCGAGAAAAACTAAGGTTTTGAAAAGTTATACCCAATTATATTTGGTCACGATTAAGCCACACAATGCAAAATAAATATGTTGAGAAGCTCAAGTTGGGGAGTAGATTTTTAATTCGGTTTGTCCTAAAATAATGTTTTATTTCCTAAGAAAGTTGTGTCTAAATTTTAAGTTGATCGGAGAAAAATTTACTAAGGAATGTTTTTTTTTTGCGTTCACAGTGCTAGTGTACTAGTGTTCGAACTTTACAACGTTTTTCCCACAACTCACGTTTTAAAAGTCGGTGTCACAACTTCAAAACTACTGCTCCGATCGAGCGAAGTACAGGGGTGTAAGGAAAGGTTTCTCTAGCAAGGATAGAGCATACAAGTTTTCAATTCTTGAAGGAACCCAACAGAAATGTTCATAATATACAATACATCGCCGTTTTTTTAAATGGTCGTCATTTTATTGATAATTTTTTTGGTTTGAATTGGATCCAAACGAATAATTACTTCCAGGATCTCCAAGAACAGCGGGGTCTTCTGCTGGTGGTAACGGATTTCTGAACTGATCGGCGGATATTCTGGTAAATAATATTCCAACACCCTCAATTAGAGCCAGGAGTACGCCTCCTATTATAGCACTACCCGCCATAGCTGGAACACCTACGAACAAGAACAAAATTTGGAGAGACATATATTAAATAAAAATCAGTTGGTATTTATTTTGAAGTTCTATTTAAATTATATTAATGTGCTTGTTATGTGAAAGAATAACAAATTTATTTACTGATCTTGCGTAAAAAAAGTGAAATAATTCTTTTTCTTGTCTGTCTGCAATATTACTTTAAAGCGATAAATAAAAATAAAAAAATTGTTGTGAACACTTAAGAAAATATAGGGATTATCGTGGTAGCCCTAAAACAACATTTTAGCTACCACAACTATCGATTGCGGAGTTACTACTAAGCCGCTGATTATTTGTTCTTTAAAACATAACAAATTGTGGTACAATGATCGTAAGGTCCAATAATGCAAAGATAATCCAGTTTTCCTTGATGTCGGAAGTTTTTGGTTGGCAATAACAATTTATGACATTGGCTTGTGGGTGTCTTATTAACGGAAAGTCATTAATTTTTAATACGTTTCCGCATTCTAGGAAAGAATGGCACCAAATGTTTTTACAAATTGCTTGATGACCACAGAAAGTTTGTTTTACTCTTGAAATTATACGGTCTTTTAAAATTAAAAAAAAAAAAACATCGCTGAAATAATTTAAAAAAAACTTTGTGATAATTTTTCTTGCAAGCATGGCTTAAAACCAAATCAAATATTGCGTTCACTTAGTGTTACGGTTACAACCAATATAACCATTTCGATTACGGGTTCGGTTTAAATGTTTTATTTAAGTTGCGGCTACGGTACCCCAACCAATAAATGTTACGGTTACCGGTAATGTACCGGTTTAAATAAAACAACATGTTATATTTTAATGATTACAGCGAGTAAGGTTTTTGCGCATAGAATGTTTGTAGTTTCTAGATACTTGGGGTTTTTTACATATGTTAATATGTACGCTTACAAACTTTATATTACCGAATTAATACAATATATTTACCGACACATCTTTTCAAACTAATTACTACTACGTATAAAACGTGTACAATTTTCGGTTGGTATTTGTTTTTGGTCGCGACATTTTTGTATGCTTATTTTTTTTCTGGATTGTAAAAAATCCTCTGAAAAGAAAAAATTTGCACGATCCGACATATGAATGTGTTATACGGATTTTGTTTTCTAAGGACACATTAGCAAAACCGGTACAAATATTTCGGTCCCGGTTAAGGTTAATCCGGTTGCTTTATATTTCGGTTACGGTTTCGATTAGGCAAAAAACAAATTTTGATCATATTTCTTGAAGTTTTAGGAGATATGATGCATCGCATAATCAAATTTTGAATTAAAACATACTTTGTTTAACAAAGGTCAAACTCTTTGCAAAAACGCCGTCCCTGATCTGTTTTGGGAGATTAGGCGGTACGCCTAATAATATTTCGAGTTAAAAACATACTTTATCACTGTGGATGGCAGACCAGCAGCACCGGAATAGAATAGTCCGATCTTAATAAATTATATGGCAATCAAAAGGAATCGCTTTTATAAGAGTTTGTCCATACTAAGAGCTTAAGAAAGTCTTTTGATTTCGGAGAACCCTGAAACTTTGAAAATGATCGGGTGTTGTGGCTTTTCGGAAGGTTATTCAATTTTGAAGTATAAGCGTATATGCTTAAATACATTTTACTATGATGATTTTCAGCTCAATTATTCGATCGTTCCTAGGCAGCTATACGATATCGTTATCCGATTTTAATAAAACTAATTAATTAATTAAACTATTATTTTATCCAGAAGAATTAAAAAAAAAATTGTTTATACATTTTTATATTTCGATTTTTTCATGGGAGCTATATGATATAGTCGTCCGATTTTAATCAAATCTAAATCTAAAGCACGAACTTAACGTCACTAGAAACGTTAGGTTCAATTCCTTTTATTTCCATTTGCAGCCTTTTGCTGCTTTCAAACTGGTGCCCTTTGGTTACGATTCGGTAGTTCTCCTCATTTAGAATATGCGTTTTGGTTTTCCTTGGTCGGTGAGATTACGCGAAACGTATGCTCGCCGATGAGGCGATTAATTGTGTTTACCAGCTCATTGCTTATTGTTTCACGAAGGTAAATGGGAGGCGGCATGGCCTTGGGGTCTTGATCGCCGTCCAGCAGTGCGAACTTATTTTCGTAAGGAGGGTTTTGGATCTTGGCCAATTTAAAAACGTTTTTTTGGGTTGCGTGCTAAGCTTACGCTTTACATTTACATAGCATAGGGCGGTTTGATGCATTTTCAGGTTGTAATGACGGTACCTATATGCTTAAGCCGGCATTTGTAGGTGGGTTACAATGTGTGTTGTGAGGGCGGAACTCACCGTTGTAACAGTGCTGGTAGATGATGACCCAGCTGACGTGCTAATGCTTATACTTGTATTGTTTTGGCGACATCTTGCGAAGTAATTGGCGACTGATAAGAATATGAAGATAAAACTCTAGGAAAATAATGTTAAAAAAGTAAGGTAGCAGTTACAAATCATAAAATTTAAGATTTGCCAACGCTATCTAACATTCTGGGTCCCTTGGGGACTCTAAAGACTGATACCTGTTTTTTTAGCCTAAGGCTAACTGACGCTAACTGTCATCACTACAACAGCTGTATCAAAAATAAAATCTATTTTGTTTAATTAAAAAAAAAATAATTTAATATTTTTATTGTTCCTATGGGAGATTTATGTTCTAGTCGTCCGATTTGTATTTGTATTTATTATAAAATTTCATCCTAACGCTACAAGTTATAAGTTAATGCGCTAACTTATAACTTATAAGTTAATGCGCTAGTCACTACGAGTTAGCAAATATTTAATTGTTACATTATACTTAAAACTAATTTTCATAAAAACTAACCTAAGTCGCCTTCTATTTTTACTTTAATTTACGTAATAGTGTTTTTAAGGTGTGTGAATAATTTTATCTTGAACTGCGTGGCACTGCTAATATTTTTAAGATGGTTTGGGAGCTGCATTAATTAAAAATTGTCTTTCGGATGTCAATGATCTAGGTCTTATGCAAGTAAGATTGTTTGCTCTTCTAGAGGATGTAAATTGAAGTTTTTCGAATAGATACAAAGGTTCTTTTTGGAAAATAATTTTTTGCAGAAAAATTAAGTTCCGCATCTTCATCCATTCATTTAGCGAGATATCGAATATTTTCAGCGAAAATTCTGATACATGAACTGTATGTGGCTGGTTGATTATATACCTGGCTATGCAATTAAATAGAACTTTAATTTTGTTCTTACTGGTAGTGTCACAGTTTGAAAAAACTTCTACTCCATAAAATAGCGCTGGAACAATGCAGGTTTTAGCTATTAGTAAACGTATATGGGTGGGCAGGCAATTTTTAGTTACGGATAATGTCCTTATTATGCCATATGTTTTCCCTACAGACTTTTTAATATGATCATTCCAGGTAAGAGTTCTGTTGAATGTAAAACCTAAGTTTACAGCTGTATCAACGTACTCAAGTGGCGTGCTATTCATACTCAGTGGCTGCAAATTGTTAAAAATTATCTTTCTTTTACTTATGACAAGACATTTTGATTTTGATGTGTTGATCCCAAGTCCATTGTTGCCGGCCCACTCATTTACACGTTCAAGTTCTCTGTTACAAACATCTATACATTCATTTATTCTGTTTAAAGGACGACTCACATACATTTGGACATCATCAGCATACAAGTGTACATTACATTCAGATAACGCATTGGGAAGGTCATTAACATATAAGGTAAACAATAAGGGACCAAGCACAGACCCTTGGGGTACACCACGATTAACATTTTCATATGAGGACGAAACGCTAGACAGTACAACAGATTGACGACGATTTTGTAGGTACGAAGACACAAGTTTGACAGAAGTTTTAGAAAACATAAACATATTACGTAGTTTTGCACAAAGGACATTATGGTTTACTGTATCGAAGACCTTACTAAAACTAAGAGTGTAACATTGTTTTCGTCTATTTGTTCCCTTATGTCGTCTGCAATTTTTATAATAGCTGAGGTACAGCTTCTGTTTTTCCTAAAACCAGACTGATTATTAGTAAGCATTTCATTGTCGGACATAAATTTATTAATTTGATCAGCCATGAGATTCTCAAATACCTTTGATAGGTATGGTAAAATGGAGATGGGTCTGTACTCATTATTTGATTTAGGAATCGGAATTATTTTTGCCGCTTTCCAACAGTCCGGAGCACACATAATATTTAATGGTTTTTAAATTGTTTGTTGTCCCAAGACAATGTTTCTCAAGAATGTTGTGTCTAAATTTTAAGACGATCAGAAAAAAATGGACGAAGGTACCTTTTTTTATCTGTTCACTAGTTCTAGTGCTCAGAACTTTACACGCTTTGTCCACAACTCACGTTTTGAAAGTCGGTGTCCATCGTAACTTCTAAGTTACTGCACTAATCGTTTTGAACACTTTTTCTTTACACAAGCAACATTTTCATTTACATTTAAAACAAAAATTTAACAGATTTTTTTTAGTAAAACCTGAGATTTTTCCTTTACATGATGTACCATTACTATTTACTAAATTCAATTTGAACTATTTTTTTGAAGATTTTAACAGTATCGTCAAAAAAAGTCCAAACCGTGATTCTTTTAATAGATTTAACCCTTAATCATAATAAGTAAAATCTTTTGATGGCTTATCTTAAAATAATATCACTAACCATACAACATATAGACTGGTCATTTCATACAACCAAAATGGGCACAAAATTTCTTAATCGGCAGGCCCCCGGGTTTTCAGCAGCAGGCCCCGGAGCTTCGTGTGCGTTCGGGTAAATGGTAAATACCACCATATTCTTAGGGTACCAAGTTTGAAAAATAGCAAAAGACAAAATATTCTTGATGCGTCGAAATGAAATAAAAGCACACATACTCCCGTGTATAAGAATGCATGATCACGCATGCAATGAGTGCAATGAGTCCGCGAGCATAAAAATGAGAGTAAGAATAAGAGAGCAAAAAACCCGAATGCACACGAAGCGCCGGGGGCTTGCCGATTAAGAAATTTCGTGTCCATTTTGGTTGTATGAAAACACCAGTCTACATGTATGTTGAATGGTTAGTGGTATTTATTGAAGAACAAGATGCAATATTATCCAATTTGTTAGATTAAATTAAATTTAACGTTCTCTTTTTGACATCAGATCAGCTACTTTTGCACAGATTCAAAAAACTACATATAAAAACAAGAAAGGAAGCAAACTTCAGCAAGCCGAAGCTCATATACCCTTGCAGCTATTTCAAAAAGTAAATATGATTTGCTATATGTTTAAAAGAATTGAAGCTATGATGACTTGCAGCTCAATGATTCTATAGTTTATATGACAGCTATACGATACCGTTTTCCGATTCAAACAGAATTAAAAGCGTAATTCTGAACTGTCAAATTGTCACAAATAATTTTTAAAAAATTACAAAACAGCAAAATTAAATTAAATAAATAAACTTTTTTTATATATTATAATTGTTTTCATGCGAGCCATATAATATAGTCGTCCGATTTTGATGAAATTTATACCAATATTCTGAAATATTTAACCATTATTATTTGTCGAAGAACTACAAAAAATTAAAAAACAGCAAAGTTATAATTTTTGTTTATATATTTTTCCGATTGTTCCGACTCGTTCCGACTTATGCACTACCTGCAATAGAAATACAACTTTTGGGAAAGTTTCATGCAGATAGGTTTAAAACTGAAAGAAAGATTGCGTAGAAAAGGACGGATAGACGGACATGGGTTGATCGACTCTCCTAGTGATGCTGATCAAGAATATATATATTTTGCAAACTTCTGACTAAATTATTAAACCCTCTGCAAAGGTATAAAAGTGTTTTCTGCTGAAATCGTCAAACAGCTGTTTCATTAAACAGCTGTTCCAGCTCCTGTTTTTTCCCAAGCTAAGTTTGTCCAAGTTTAGCTTTGCCTAGGAAAAGCGGAAATACGAACTAACAAGCAATGAATTGTCTAAACTTCTTTATTTGGAAATATGTTGGAACCAGTGTTTCATTCGCCATTCGAAAGAGCGACTACCCTGATTTTTTAGAAATACAACAAAATATTCAGCAGGCTCTGGATTGCCGAACTGTTGAAATTTCAGTCAGTTAAATTTGCATAGAAAAGCTGACCGAATTTCAACATTTCAGAGATTGTCATTAAGGGAATACCCAAATCTTTTTACGTTAAGGTGTAGTAGTTAATTTAAGTGTAGGTGTAATATTTTACGAAATGAGGCTGACTTAATGATTTAAAGGTTATAAATTGAAAAAAAAAAATAATAAATGCGAAAATACATGGCTTTTTTTAGACATAAATTATCCAATTCCGTACCATTTCTTGCAGCTAAAATTCCTCCAGTTGCAGCACCGCTTATGATGGAGTTCCATGGATCTTCTTTTTTCCTAAAGTGCACGAGTGTGCAGTCGATAGTACTAAACATACCACCCCACACAGCAAAATTGCCTGCGATAACGGGTGAACGAGTTTTTATTGCAATTATACTTCCGATCTAAAAAACAATTTCTATATTCAGATTTATGCCATGACATTTTAGTGACTTATCAAATAATACGTTGCAGATTAAACATTATATTTAAAAGTTACAACACTTACCAATCTTCTGTTTATGCCAGCAGGTGCATTACGAAACCCTTTAATAGCTTGGAACACTCCACCTCCAATACATCCCATAGCAAAAGCACCCCCACAATCGTCTACAATTCTATATGGGCAAGGTTCTCGGGCGTATTCTTCCATTTCTTTTATTTAGTTCGAATACGACCAACACAATTGTTTAAATAAATTGTATCGGGTTATAATTGCTTACAATTTCTTTCCCATGTGCATAGAGATAGTAAATAGTTTTTTATTATTTGAAACGAGTTAATTCTAATGTGCGTCAAGCTAACGTCCCTTAATAGGAGCCCATTGTGGAACGCTGAGAAATGGAACTAGCGCCACAGTGGTACGAACAGAACATTTTCAAAGGGGTCTTTCAGTTGCATCAAACTGTTTTAAAGCATTTCCCTGGACTTATTTAATCAAATGCTACAGAATAATCTTTAAAAGGACATTTGAGCTGTCGAAAATAATGGTTACACATATTCCGCATTCTGCATTCATCCATTTGCGAGATGGACCGTAAGGTTAGGTCGGCTAATCGTTTTAGCCCATTCCCACAGAGCAATCCAGGCGAAACGGTTGGGATTTTTGATGGATGGTGGACTGGTGTTCCCACAGAGTCACCATCAACCTTCCACCATCCACCTTCCACCATCAACCGACAACCAAAACTTATAGAGTGCCAATAAAATTTTTTGAGGGGGTCTTTCATATTTCAAACTCTTTTAGAAGTACTTTTTCCGGCCCTTATTTTATTTTAATGATCTGGATTAGTTAAATGGTTATCTGAATGCGTAAATAATGGCTTGTACTCAAATTAATGCTTTGGAGCAGCGTTACCCTCCTAAGCCTAATTCGACTATGCCTCTGGTTCACAGAAACAGAGATAGCCTCCATGTCAATTCAATTTTTTTCGAGCCAAGTCCTTAAAGTTGCACAGAAAAAATATCGGCTAGAGACGTGCGTTTAGAAACGTAAATTCCACCATCAAGGAATAACCGTGAAATTTTTAGCACGGCAAAGCCTTACGGAAACAGATGGTCGATAGTGCTCCGTGGGACTAGGCCATTAGTTCTAGTTGAATGAATATGCAACACAAAAATCTTGACGTAACACAATTTGATATTAGATGTGAACCATAGGCGTAGTCGAAAGAGATGTGGGGTTAGGGTGCACATACTCCCCCTTTCTTCCCGTCAAATCCGGTTATTTTTGAAGGTTAAGTACTAACTCACATCGACCAGCGTAAAAAGTTTATTCTGTCTAGTGTGACCGAAGTTTTGTTGTTTCGGTTTTATTGTCAGTCAGCTGAGCTTGTGGACAAACGGAAATTAATTCAAATTTAACCCGCCAGCCTGCAACTATATTTAGTCATTATCAATACTGTAAATGTATATGTAATATTTAACAATGTAAAATAATATTTTGGACCGCGTTCAACAAAAGTGTCACATAAGGGAATCGGGAATATTTTGTCGTCAACATTGTATTGTTGTAGTAAATTTTGCTGAGTTTTTTGTGGTTTTCCGTCCAATTTTTGATCCGACAAATACTATACTCTGCCAGCTCCAATCTCAAAAGATTAAATTTTGTATTCTTTCCGCCGGGGCCTGGCGTACGTTCACCCAGAGAAATCTGACAGCGCTTGCAATTTTCTGGTATATTTTTCGTCGATCTGAGTACTGGGGTGAATATAGGCACTGACGAAAAGTGTACGTCGGACATTTACCTCTCGCTCTCTCTCATAGCTAAAGTACGGATTTCTTAAAAATATTTTGGCTTTTTTTTCCGAAATGCCGAAGAAACATAAGCGAAAATGCGTTACGTGTGGCTAAAAAACATTAAATTATGACATTAAGGTAGAGTTTTAGTGTTAATACTCATATTTATATAAATATACAGACACGGCTTGCGAAGACTGGGAAAATGTAACAGTATTATTATATTGGTCACATTAGGACATATGATATGACATATGATATGATATCATTGAATAACTGTTTTTCTTGATTTGTCAAAAAAGAAATAACAGTTGTTTGTGATTTTTATTAAAATATTCAAATTCACATTTGATTTTTTAAATAAAAATCGAAAATAATTGTTATTTTAAAAATTGATTACATAAATGCAGCCTCTGATCAGCATTCGTTGCGAGCAGACGCGTTTTTTATTTCGTTATGACTCCATTTACGTGCTCTGAGTGCAGTGTTGCCGTTACGCCTGCGCAGCTTCGCGGATTTAAGGCGGTTCGATTTTTATCGCTTTGTCATCGCACCTTCCACACATCGTGTGTTGATTTTTCTGAAGAGGCACTAAAATGCCGAATCTATTATGGCAATGTGATAGCTACGTAGTGAGCAATGATTCGCACCCAAAACCAGACGAGATCATTGAGGAACGTCGTGAACTTAAGTTTTAATTCGCTTTTCCCGAATCTGTGGAGGCCCCGGGTAATGTTAAGATTAACCAGCGGACATGGCGTACGTTCACCCAGAGAAATCTGACAGCGCTTTGCAATTTTCTGGTATATTTTTCGTCGATCTGAGTACTGGGGTGAATATAGGCACTGACGAAAAGTGTACGTCGGACATTTACCTCTCGCTCTCTCTCATAGCAAAAGTACGGATTTCTTAAAAATATTTTGGCTTTTTTTTCCGAAATGCCGAAGAAACATAAGCGAAAATGCGTGACGTGTGGCTAAAAAACATTAAATTATGACATTAAGGTAGAGTTGTAATGTTAATACTCATTTTTATTTAAATATATACAGACACGGCTTGCGAAGATTGGGAAAATGTAACAATATTATTATATTGGTCACATAAGGACATATGATATGACATATGATATGATATCATTGAATAACTGTTTTTCTTGATTTGTCAAAAAAGAAATAAGAGTTGTTTCTGATTTTTATTAAAATATTCAAATTCACATTTGATTTTTTAAATAAAAATCGAAAATAATTGTTATTTTAAAAATTGATTACAAAAATACAGCCTCTGATCAGCATTCGTTGCGAGCAGACGCGTTTTTTATTTCGTTATGACTCCATTTACGTTGCCGTTACGCCTGCGCAGCTTCGCGGATTTGAGGCGGTTCGATTCTTATCGCTTTGTCATCGCACCTTCCACACATCGTGTGTTGATTTTCTTGAAGAGGCACTAAAATGCCGAATCTGTTATGGCAATGTGACAGCTGCGTAGTGAGCAATGATTCGCACTCAAAAGCAGACGAGAGCATTGAGGAACTTCGTGAACTTAAGTTTCAATTCGCTTTTCCCGAATCTGTGGAGACCCCGGCTAATGTTAACATTAACCAGCGCTGGGGACTTATTGGGTGAAAAACCAATACTAACATCTACCCCTACCAAGCTACCATCAAAACACCACATTAATTGACGTCACGGGCACTGACGTCATTAGCGGTTCACTTTCGTGCGTTATTTATAACTGCAGCTCTCAGCTTCACCAATAACAACAAATGCATAAGCTAGTGCCTAATTTACACGCCTTCTACATCGTTATTTTCGCAACAACAACAATATCAGATGAACTCTTCGGGTCCTCTCCGGCACGCTCATTATCCAGCTTCATAAACTCAGTCGCAATTGACGGCCGTTTTGTGTGATATACGCAGTGTACATATAGCGCGCGCTCATACTGGCGCTCTATCCACCTCCTGCTGCCTCGCCGCTTCGCCTTACTCATGGATGGCTGAGCGATTGCATTGAATTATCACTCTATTCGCACCTATATTTTCAACAACAACTACATCGGATGACTGCCCTTTTCTTTATGCAGCTCCCTACTTAAAAAATCCGCTCCTATACAGCGCTCTCTTCAGAGTTGCGCTCCCTTTACCTTCCGCTGCATCGGCGCGTTGGAATGGATTGCAACTCTAACTTTTGTAATGATAATCTCACCCTACAAATACGTATCCAGACTGAAATATTGCGTAGGGCTCTGAATGGCTCTTTCGGACTTGCGACGCAAAGGCTGCCTCATGACTTCCGTTATAAAGCTATGGCAACGGTTTCAGAGAATTTGTCAGACAAAAGAATTGGAAGTAGTTGCCTTAAAATTTAGTTTCAAAATATATCTGGAATGAGAACCAAAACTCAGTCCGTCTTCATGAGTACATCCAACAGTGGCTATGACATATTAATATTGGTTGAAACCTGGCTCAACCCTAAATTCAACTCCAGCCACATGAAATTATTATTGCTGACGATTGTTATATTATGGGCCTCATTCAAATAAATATCATTTTTTATGATTTATGAGGTAATCCAGTGGATGGTGATAGATATAGACAACATAAAAAGGAATTTGAATTTCTATATAAATTTCTATATAACCAATTCATTTCCGATATTGAAAATAGTTTAAAGTTCAGTCCAAATGTGTTCTGGTGCTCTATTAATTCAAAGATATCTTCTTCCATACCGTCAACTATGTCATATAACAATGCTACCGCAAACTCTGGGACGAATATGATAACTTATTTGCTTCCTTTTTCTCGGCTAATTTTCAACCTACTTGTGGCTGGTATCTCATTTTGACGGCTCCACAAAGCCGGACATTGATGGAGTTTCCTCTTTTTTTCTTAAAAAATGCTATCATGTCTTCCCCAACCCCTGAAGATTGTAAGGACTTTTTCATAGGCTGGGATAGGCTTCAGTCCGGTCAGAGTCCTCTACAGTTTAATTTGTA
Organism: Drosophila elegans; assembly: GCF_018152505.1. NCBI lineage: Eukaryota > Metazoa > Arthropoda > Insecta > Diptera > Drosophilidae > Drosophila > Drosophila elegans. The sequence continues at coordinate 1,423,386 of NW_024545647.1, read as the reverse complement.
GAAACACAGGAGAAAAAAACGGGACTGGGAGTTGCCGGCCTCGTCGTCCGTGTTGCGTAGAGAAAACAAAACCTCGGAAACGCAATACGAAAGAAATCTACGTAATACGTAGATTTAACTTGCGGAAATTTTGACTGGGCCGTACGCGGAGCGAAGGGGAGGGCGTAGCGAAATCGACGGAAATTAGCCCGTCCGGCAAGCGTTCGGATTGCGCAGAGTAAACCTCGGAAACGAAATACGGGAGCTTGTCCGACGTGAATGGGCATGCGGCCAGCTTTGGTGTCCGTGTTGCGTAGAGAAAACAAACCTCGGAGACGCAACTCAGAAGCCTCAGTGGCCCAAAAAGCCCCTCCGTGAAATTCACAAAATTTTACTAACCTGTCCCTAACCTGGACGTGAGTAGGAAAGCGGAAACCTGGGCAACCCGAAAAAGCACTCCCCGAAGTTCACTAAATTTTATTAGCCTGTCCCTAACCTGGACGTGAGTAGAAAGGGCCGGCGGTAGTTTCCCGCGCTTTTCTCCTTCTGGTAAGTGTTCGTATTGCGTAACGAAAAAAGGCCTCGGAGACGCAACTCGAGAACTTGCCCGACACGAGTAGCACGTGGGTAGCTTTGGTGTCCGTGTTGCGTAGATAAAACAGACCTCGGAAACGCAATGCGGCAGCCTGAGCAAACCGGAAAAAGCACTCCCCGAAGTTCACTAAATTTTATTAGCCTGTCCCTAACCTGGACGTAAGTAGAAAAAGCCGGCGGTAGTTTCCCGCGCGTTTCTCCGGTCTCGTAAGCGTTCGTATTGCGTAGAGAAAACAGACCTCGGAGACGCAACGCGAGAACTTGCCCGACCTGGAGTAGCACGTGAGTAGCTGGTGTCCGTGTTGCGTAGATAAAACAGACCTCGGAAACGCAATGCGGCAACCTGAGCAACCCGAAAAAAGCTCTCCCCGTAGTTCACTAAATTTTATTAGCCTGTCCCTAACCTGGACGTAAGTAGCATAGGCCGGCGATAGTTTCCCGCGCGTTTCTCCGGTCTCGTAAGCGTTCGTATTGCGTTGAGAAAACAGACCTCTGAGACGCAACACGAGAACTTGCCCGACATGGAGTAGCACGTGGGTAGCTTTGGTGTCCGCGTTGCGTAGAGAAAACAGACCTCGGAAACGCAATACGGCAACCTGGCCAACCCGAAAAACACTCTGCGAAGTTCACTAAATTTTAATACCAGCACTTGGGGTTTTTTAATTTCACAAGTTTATCTTCCTTCTTTTTATTCTTTTATTCTCCCTAACCTTCGCACTCAGTACTGTCTGTCTCTGATCTCTGCTGCTTATCTTTCTCCGGAGCTCCAACACGCTTGTTTTGCGCCTTACAGCACGCTCGCGCCATAAGCACCAAGCTTGCCTTTAACAGCACGCTCGCGCTTAACAGCCCGCTTGCGCCATCAGCACTAAGCTTGCCTTTAAGAGCACGCTTTGGGCTTCACAGCACACTCGCATTTTTACGGGTGATTGCGATAACTTATCGATACTATCGACTTTCGACCCGACTGACCAGCTGACTGATCTTGCTGATCAACACTGGCAACCTCGCGCGCTAATATTTGAAGGATAGGTTTTAAGCTTAAATCTATATTTGGCAACTTAACATGTAATGAGAACTTAACATAATACTGCCTTCAATGGCTGAGATGCTGGGTACTTAAGTGGGGAAGATGTGAGGCGCCTTAAGCGTCCTCCCTATTTGGGGCCGCCACTCGCGTCGCCTCAGGTTGTAGTGTCGACTTTGTTCCTGAGAAGCTATCAGATTGGTTTCCAGGGCGGTGCGGAACGCTTCCTGAAGCATTTTGGTTCGTTCCGTTGGGTCCAATGGCGAGGCATGTAAGTCGGGAGCGACCGCATCGAAGAGGGTACCTAGCAACCTAGGCTCCCGACCTTGTACTAGATAAGCCGGACTAAACCCCGTGCTATCTGAGATGCTGGTGTTTATGGCGAGGGAGATCTTGGGCAGTAGCTGGTTCCATGTCCGATGATTCTGATTCACATATTGTGCTATCATTGTCATGATAGTACGGTTGGCGCGTTCCGTCGGATTTTGCTGGAGGGAGTACGGAGCGGTGTATTCCAGTTGAATACCGTTGTTCCGGCAGAACGCCCGGAAGCTTCGGCTGGTGAATTGCGTGCCATTGTCGCAAATCAACCTCCTGGGGGCTCCAAAGCGAGAGAGGATCCTTTCCCGTAATCCGAACTCCAGTTGGGCGGCAGTGGCCTTCTTCAATGGGATGAGCTCTACCCATTTGGAGAATATATCGATGAAAACCAGGAGCATGGTGTTTCCCCGCCAGGTCCGGGGAAGGGATCCAACGAAGTCGGCTCCGAGGAGCGCGAACGGCTCCGTAGGTTGGCGAGTGAGCATCATGCCGGCTGGTTTACGCTGACTAACCTTGTACTGTTGGCAGGTCAGACAGCTAGTGACATACCGTACCATGTCCCGATGAAGTCCAGGCCAGAAGTAACGCTGAGCGATCCTCCTAAGCGTCTTCCGGATGGCCAGGTGCCCGGCGGAGCGATGGTCGTGGCACTCTCCTAAAACGCGTTGACGCTGTTCTCGGGGTACGCACAGCTTCCAGGGGTTGCCTACCCTGTGGGATGCCCTATGATTCTATAGAGCTGTCCATTACCCAGGGAGTAGTCCGGAAATTTCTCGGGACGTCTTTGGACCTGCTCCTGCATCTTTCGTAGCCATTTGCAGTGGCACTTAAGTTCCGCGAGTAACTGGAGTTTTCCGAGTGGTTGCCAGGAGAGGGCGTTGGCGACCTCTTTGTATTTACCCTTCCGGTAAAGTACGTTGATCTGGTACTATTGGTGTTCCAATGCCCACCGGGCTATCCAGCCCGAGGGATTGTTAATGGAATTAAACCATTTAAGAGTTAGGTGATCCGTGATCACGTCGAACTTATAACCCTCCAGGTAGCAACGTAACTTTCCTCCGCCCGCTCGAGTCGACGGCTCACGTAGGCGATTACTCGTTCGTCGCCCTCAATGTTCTGGTTGAGGACCGCGCCGAGTCCTTTGTCGCTGGCGTCCGTCTGAAGCTGGAACTTATACTCAAAATTTGGGCAGGCCCATACAGGGGCGGACGTCAGTCGCGCCTTAAGTGAATCGAATGCCTGCTGTTGGGGTTCTTCCCAGGTCCACTTTACTCCCTTCCTCAGAAGACGCGACATTGGTTGTACTAAAGAGGCAAAGTTTTGGACAAAACTTCTGTACCAAGATGCGATTCCCAGATGGCGTTCCAGGATATGGTTGATGCGCGGAAGCGGGTAGCGTCGGGTATGGAGTGTGCGTTGAGTTGACGATACTGACGATACGTGTTGACGGGACCGGCGTAGATTTAACTTGCGGAGATTTCGACTGGGTCCTACGCAGAGCGAAGGGGTGGCGACGGAAATTTGCCCGTCCGGCAAGCGTTCGGATTGCGCAGAGTAAACCTCGGAAAGCACTTGTCCGACGTGAATGGGCACGCGGACAGCTTGTAATGCAATGACGTTTACAAGCCTCTCCCTAACCTGGACTTGAGTAAGAAAAGCCGGCGATAGTTTCCCGCGCGTTTCTTCGGTCTGGTAAGCGTTCGTATTGCGTAGAGAAAACAGACCTCGGAGACGCAACACGAGAACTTGCCCGACATGGAGTAGCACGTGGGTAGCTTTGGTGTCCGCGTTGCGTAGAGAAAACAGACCTCGGCAATACGGCAACCTGGCCAACCTGGCCTGCGAAGTTCACTAAATTTTAATACCAGCACTTGGGGTTTTTTAATTTCACAAGTTTATCTTCCTTTTTTTTATTCTTTTATTTCCCTAATCTTCGCAATAAATATACTTAAATATAATTAAATATACTTAAAAATACTTAAATATACCTAAAATAACTTAAATATACTTAAAAATACGTAAATATACTTAAATATACTTAAATATACTTAAATATACTTAAATATACTTAAATATACTTAAATATACTTAAATATACTTAAATATACTTAAATATACTTAAATATACTTAAATATACTTAAATATACTTAAATATACTTAAATATACTTAAATATACTTAAATATACTTAAATATACTTAAATATACTTAAATATACTTAAATAAACTTAAATATACTTAAATATACTTAAATATACTTAAATATACTTAAATATACTTAAATATACTTGGCACTCAGTACTGTCTGTCTCTGATCTCTGCTGCTTATCTTACTCCGGAGCTTTGGCTGATGTGGCCGTCTGCTGTTTCCTTCCGCTGATTTTTCCTGGTGGTCTGTTTTGTTCAACAGCCGCAAAAGAAAGAGAACGATCTCAGCGGATCACTGTGCCACGTCGATACGATTGCTTTGCGCTTTACAGCACGCTCGCGCCATCAGCACTAAGCTTGCCTTTAACAGCACGCTCGCGCCGTCAGCACTAAGCTTGCCTTTAACAGCACGCTGCGCGCTTAACAGCACTCTCGCATGTTCACGGGTGATTGCGATAACTTATCGATACCATCGACTTTCGACCCGAGTGGTCAGCTGACCGATCTTGCGATCAACACTGGAAACCTTGCGCGCTTATATTTGAAACTAGAATAACTTAGGTTTTAAGCTTAAATCTATATTTGACAACTTAACATGTAATGAGATGATGAGATGCTGGGTATTCAAGTGGGGAAAATGTGAGGCGCCTTAAGCGTCCTCTCAAGATGATCTTCTCTTTTTCGCTTTCTCAAGGTAAATTTATAGCTAGATGGAAAATTCTACCGGTTCAGAATGACAATATTGCAAAGCTATTCAAGAGAAGTGAAGTTATAAAATTCCTGATATGTACTGTTATTGACCCTAGTCAGCACGGGTTCATGCCTAGTGGTTCTACGAACTCGAATTTAGCTGGACAAAGATTATACTGACTCCGCCAAAGCTTTTTACAAAGTTGCTCACTCTGCCTTGCATTCAAAACTTTCCAAGCTTGGTATTCATTGTTCTTTTCTAAGTGAATATCGTATTATTTGGTGAACCGATCCTATCATGTTGAAGTCAGCGGGTTTGTTTCTACCTCCTATGAAGCAACCTCTGGTCTTCCTCAAGGTAGTTCTCTTGATCCTTTGCTTTTTATTATTCTCATTTGTTTGTACATTTAATCTGCCAAGTATCTTCTTTATGTGAATGACCTTAAAATTTACATGCCAGTGAATTCCTTAAATGACAGTTATTTGTGGTGTATTCAGAAGAACTTGCATCTCAATCTAAATAAAGCTTATGTTGTTCGCTTTAGTAAATGTATCTTGAATATTCTTTCAACACATGTTATTAATCTGCACCTATCGATGTTATGGATCTTGGGGACCTCTTGACAGTACATTTTTCTATATTAATTATTTAAGCCATATACTGCCGAAGGTATATGCAATGTTCGGATTTGTCAAAAGAAACACTGTACTGTTTAGGGACCCATACTCAAGGCTGACAGTGCGTTCAAGGGTCGAAAATACTTCCTTTATTGGAACTCTTCAGGTGTTGTACATATTAATTGAATTGAAAAACTGAAGAAAAAATACTTAAAAGTTGCATTTCAGCCGTTACACTTTTCGGAACCTTTGCCAGCGTACACTAGCCAATGCTGCCTACTGCATACCTGCAATCTTGTAGACAGGCGTTCGAAAGCGTGCCTGTTCTCAATGGTTAAATAATTGGTAATATAGATAGTCCCTTTCTATTAAACTTAATTAAAGTTAACGTGCCAGCCAGGAGTCTTCGTACCGTTGTCCTATTTAACGAAACTGCTGTGAGGACCAATTATGCACGGACTGACCCAGTTTTAAGAGCTTTGAGACTGTTTAGCTTCTTGCCAGTGAGTATTCGATTGGGCTTAGGATCCAAGAAAGATGTGCTTAGGCAATTGCTTAGGGAATATTTTTTAATTAGTACTCAGTTTTAAAGTTAAGTAGCTGATATGCCAGATAAGGATTGATCCATTGCCGTATAAATAGATAAAAGTCACATAATAACTATTATTCTTTAAAAAAAATCAAAATATAAGAGCTTTTTAATTTATTATCTTTAAATTGATTTTATGTCACGGAAAATTAAATTTTTATCAAACGGCAATCGTTAAATATTCGAGAACCTTAGAGATGAGCAATTAAGCGATAGTTTTTTTAAATATCTATAATAGTTTGGTGATGTCAGATCGGTTCAATTGGATGAGCGCTCATCAACGGTTTAAAGGCAAACGTTTTCTGAATTTGCCTCGTAAACTATCATCTTAACGCAAAAAAACATGAAATATGTATTAAATTAGATCTCAAACTTTAATTTCAAGTTTTTTTTTATTAAGTTCATGTTATATAATTTATTGTCAAAAACAAAAATAATAACGGTTTTTATGGTTTTAGAACTAGTGGAATGGTTCGACGGGAGGCTTAGCTGAGGCCACCAGGCGGGTCGCAGGTTGCGGATAGCGAACGGTCTTCTGGGAAGGTTAGTTGCGAATAATCGCAAGCAAATAAGCAACCACGGACCGATGGAGGTATACCGACAAGACGCAGACAGCTGAAGAAGCAGGACGCTCTTCCAGCCCTAGGACAGCCCGGAGGACTGGACGACCCCAACAGGCGTGGCCTGCCAGGGTCGAAGGTAAAGTGGTACCTAAGGTATCTCATGCAGGGCATGACACCGGAGGAGGCCTTGAAGAAGGCAAAAGAGCCGAGGGAGCAGCCGGCATTGGGGGCAGCACCGGCTGGCAAACGGCTGAACACCAGCCGCACACCACCATCAGATACCCCCAAGAGGTCTAGGCACGGCACAGGGGCTAGTGAGACGTCCTTACGGGTCCCTTGGCAAGAGGGGCCTAGCACATCAGCAGCAGCAGCGGCAGAAAAGGCAAAGGTGCAGGCCAACCAGCAGCCGACAACCGCCGGAGGACGACCCTCCAGCTCGGCACCACCGGTCATCGGACCCCGTCCGACATACGCGGAGGCTGCCAAGAAAGCTAGGCTCACCAGGGTGGCCAGCCTGACCGCGGGGGAACTATCCGGGCTCCAGGAATCGGTCATGGACGAGATGCTCACATCAGCGTGGAGCGGTCCGGTCGTATTCAGGGGAATCCACTTCAGGGTGGGTTACCTGATTATCGACTGCCTGAATGAAGGCACAGCTGAGTAACTTAAGGTTGCCGTACCTCAGCTGCGGACGTGGAAGGGAGCACCCCTAGAAACCCGCACGGGAGCAGACATCCCGGCAGCTTACAACGCCAAGTTGTTCTGCCCGGCGAGCTCAGACCGGACCAATGAGGAGATACTAGCCTTCATTGGTTTCCAAAACCGTGTCGAGACGGACGCCTGGAAGGTCATCTCCAGGAAGAACGACGGAGCTGGCGCATCGTAGGGATGGACCAGACCGGAGGGGATGAGATAGTGGAGCGTGACCACAAGCTCAACTTCCGGTTTGGCCACGTCTCCGTGAGCGGTCTGAAAAAGACTAAGAAAGCTCCGGAAGAGACGCCCAATGACGACATCTGTAAGGCTGTCGAGAATTCCCTCGAACCACTGAACGTGGAGCAGAAGTTGCAAAGTGGGGAGCAGGATGGACAATCCATCACCAGCATGGATATTGGGAACGACCAAGGGGATGGGGCACCCTATGTCATCCCAAGAGCTGGCCCAGGAGCTCCTCCTGGGCGACAGCAGTGAAGAAGCCGAGGTTACCGTGATAGACGGTGGTGGAGAGACTTGCTCTCTCTCCTTGTACAGGAGCCATGGTGGCACCATGGCATTAAAGGCATGTACACGAAAGACACTAAGGTAATATGCGATCCAGGAGGATTACCTCCCAGATCATGCATCGTTATAAGGAAAGATATCAATTATAGTATCTTTTCAGAGTTCATGAGCAGAGACTGCGTCGCCGTAACCATCAACGGCACAGAAGCTGCACCGAAGCTAGCAGTGGCCTCCGCCTACTTTGCCGGGGAGGAGGCCTGTCCACCGCCAGGAATACCCGGGCTAGTGGACCACTGCCGGACGAACAAGATCCCCCTCATCATAGGATGTGATGCCAACGCACATCACGTGATCTGGGGTAGCACGGATGTCAACAACAGAGGTGAGCAATTACTAGAATTTATTTTAAATAATAACCTAGAGATCTGTAATGTCGGCGCCAGGCCGACATTTGTTACTAGGGTACGAGAAGAGGTGCTAGACATAACTCTAGTAACCAATTCTTTTAAACCCCACATTAAGAACTGGCATGTGTCACCAGAAGAATCAATGTCCGACAGGACAATTTTGTTTGAAGTAGCCTTCAAAACAAAAAGATGTAACCCTAAAAGAAACCCCAGAAAAACAAACTGGGACAAATTCAGGTCAACTCTAGAGCTCAATATTTCCAACGAACCGTCAGGATACCCTAGACATCCCTTGGAATTAGACAGAGCGGTAGACAACCTGGACCACAAGATAGTAAATGCCTTTGAAGACAGTTGTCCTCTAGGTAGACAGAGGCGGGAAACAGACGCACCATGGTGGAGTGCTAGTCTTGAACGACTACGAGTAACCACTCGGAAGCTCTTCAACAAACCAAAAACTGATAGAAACTGGGAACTATACAGGCAAAGCCTGACGCTCTACAACAAAGAGATCAGGAAGGCCAAACGGAAAAACTATAGGAACTTCTATGAGGCAATAAGTAACGTCAACGAGGGCGCGAGACTGCAAAAAGCAATGGCTAAAAGTGCAGCGGATAGTAATTTAGCCCTGAGGAAAGGGAATAACACCTTCACCTCCACGGATCGGGAGAAATTAGAATTGCTATTTGGAACGCATTTCCCGGGGAATACTCCCACTATGGGAAACGCAAGGCGCGATCAACATAGAACCCCTAGGACAGTAGCCAGTGACCGGGCAGCAGCCAAATCTATAGTTACGCCCGAGAAACTCAAATGGGCTATTGGAACCTTCCAACCATTTAAATCACCGGGATTAGACATGATCTCTCCAGCTTTCTTACAGCAGGGACAGGAACTACTCCTAACCCGCCTAAGAAGACTAATGGTGAGCAGCCTAGCCCTTGGGTATATCCCAAGTGCATGGTGCAGCGCTAGGGTGGTCTTCATCCCCAAGATCGGGAAGAAAGACATCACCAGCCCAAAGTCCTTCAGACCTATCAGCTTAACTTCGTTTTGTCTTAAAACGCTGGAAAAACTGGTTGACTACAACATCAGAAGAACAGCTCTCAGAGACTGTCCGCTGCAAAACACACAGCATGCATATAGAGCAGGCCGTTCAACAGACACTGCACTTTATCAACTATGTCGCACCCTAGAAGGGGCAATTGACAGCAAAGAAATAGCTATTTGTGCCTTTCTAGACATAGAGCGAGCCTTCGACAACACATCACATGATGCAGTTCGAGCTGCCCTGTCCAGAAGGAACATAGACACTACTACGAGCAAATGGATTGGCAACCTACTTGAATCCAGGCAAGCAACATGTACACTGGGTTCGGAAAGAGTGACAATTGCTACCAGCAAAGGCTGCCCGCAAGGAGGAGTACTGTCCCCTCTGCTATGGAGTCTGCTAGTAGATGACCTTCTCAGCAAACTTGCTGGAAAAGGAATTCAATGTCAGGGATACGCCGATGACATCGTGATAATCGCCAGAGGCAAATTTGAAGCGACACTCTGCGACATCGTCCAACTCGGACTAAGGACAACGCTGGACTGGTGCAGGGAGGTTGGACTCAACTTAAATCCTGCTAAGACAGTCATCGTTCCTTTCACAAGGAAGTACAAACTACAGAGAATGAGACAAATCTCACTGCTAGGAACTCCTATAGAAACTAGCCGAGAGGTTAAATATCTAGGAATCACTTTAGATAGTAAACTGACTTTCGCTTCCCATGTCCAAAAGACATTGGAAAAGTGTTACAGAGCACTCTATACCTGTCGGAAAATTGCTGGGAAATCCTGGGGAACCAGGCCTCAGATAATACGATGGCTATACTTAATGATCGTGAGACCAATCCTCACTTACGGAGCACTTGCATGGGGCAAACGAGCTAAGCTCATCAGCATGCAAAACCAGCTAGGAAAACTACAAAGACTTACCTGCGTATGCATGACAGGGGCAATGAGGACCTGTCCTACAACTGCCTTAGAAGTTTTGATGGAGCTAACACCACTCCACTACGTGATTGATATCCAACGCAAAGCTACTCTCCTGAGAATAAGCACTGAGGGCACAGGTAGTGGTTGCATTCTAAATAACAGGGACGCGACTAATCAGTTAGGTGAGGTGCCCCTAATACTCCACCCTAGGGATGAATTGACAGCCAAATTAATCTTCGAGCAGAGCTTCACAGCACACCTAGGCAATAAGAAAGATTGGACCACATTGTCTGAAGTGCACCCTATGGCTAAACACACCATAACATGGTACACAGATGGATCCCTGACACAACAAGGCACGGGCCTTGGAGTGGTAGGGCCTCGCATAAAATACCACGAATCTCTTGGCCAATATACCAGCATATTCCAGGCTGAGGTATGTGCCATTGGACGTTGTGCAGAGCTCAACATACAGCGTGGATACAAGGAAAAGGACATATCGATCCTTTCGGACAGTCGAGCAACAATTACTGCTTTACATAGTAACAAAATCACCTCGAAGCTAGTCCTAGAGGTGAAGAGTAAGCTAAATATATTGGGCAGCCGAAACAGGCTGGCCCTCAGATGGATTCCGGGACACAAGGATATATCCGGAAATGAACTTACCGATAAAATGGCAAAACTAGGAGCCGAACAGCCCCTGATAGGATCAGAGCCCTACTGCTCATAGAGAGGCACACTATAAAAGAATACCTTAGGAAAGAGGAAGGCGCCATGAGGCAAGAACGCTAGAGGAATACCCCAGGCCTAAGGCAAGCCAAAACTCAAATAAATAACTACAACAAGAAGAGGATCAAGGATCTTATTCAACTAGGGAAAAATTCACTTAGGATCGTTACCGGATTACTAACCGGGCACTGTAGACTGAAAAGTCACCTAGGTAAGATGGGAATAACCAGCAGTAGAACTTGCAGATCCTGCGATATAGAGGACGAAACCTCTAAACACATCATCGCAGACTGTCCGGCATTGCCAAGTATAAGATGTAAAATCTTAGGAACCAGAACTCTTACACCTGAGCTCCTAGGAAGAATCAATCCACTAAAACTCCTCGACTTTATTCGAGGAAGTGGGTTGATATCTGAGCTGTAGGCTCTGAATGGGGTACAATAGATCTTACAGGTCGCGGATCACTAAACACCCCCGATACTAATAATGTATTTGTTTCCAAAAAATCGGTCTTTTCGCAAACTTACACCTATTTATTCGTTAAAAGGAACACAAAATACATGGATCCTTAAAATTTGAGAATAGTCCCCCATAAAAAAATTCCGTTTACGGTGATTATTGATGCTTTTTTTTGATGGCAGTTGGTGGCATTCCATGGAACCAAAATTACAAGATTTGAAAAAAAATCCCAGCCATTCCACTGGCGTGTGCTCTATGGGAAAGGGCTATTAGGCAACTAGTAGCATATCCCTTTATAGCACCATAATTACAAAAAAATAAGAAACGCTTTAGTCGAGTATTCTATTCGATAACCGTTACTCAGCGAACCAGTTTAAAATGAATAAATATGGGTTTTTAGCAGTAACCATACAACATATAGACTGGTCATTTCATACAACGAAAACGGACACAAAAATTTCAAAGCGGTGGGCTTCCAGCAGCAGGCTTCGTGTGTTTTCGGTTTTTTTGCTCTCTCATTCTTATTCTCATTTTTATGCTCGCGCACTCATTGCCCGAGTCCAGTCGTTCAGTCGCAGAGAGGCGCATTTTAAAGAAGGCTGCCCTGCGCTTGAATTGGTCGTTGTTCATAGTGGGTTCGCTCGTTAACTGCGTTAAATAGCCTTGTATGCGTTCACTGACTCATTTTGGGAGAGCGGGAGTGAAAATGGCGAACGACTTTGGTGTGGGTCAGGGTTTTACTTTAGTTGCTGCAAAAAGTCGTAGAATAGGAATAGGAGTTCTGTAATCATTTATTAGTACTTAAATAAGTTAAAGTGAGTAGTTATTTATTGTGTAAAGTTAGTTGTATGTATATTAGGCTTTATTTTATAAAAACAAGAAAAGAGTGCACTGTAATGTTATAATTTATATTGGGCTTTATTATTCCGTCCGTTTAGATCGGGACTCATTTTTAGAATGCTCACTTAAGACTTATGTTGGCTTGGCTTACAATTCATATAGCTGCACGAGCAGCGCCGCGGCCAACGCTTATGTATCTCAATATATATGTTAATGTATACGTAAGTGTATTTAGGCGGCGCAAGCAGCGGCCGCGCATGAGAGAGAGAGTGTTATGCTCACATAGTAACCGAATGGTCGGCCGCGCATGCAGACATGCCGACTCAGCCTTTAGGATGTGCATAACATTGTTGTGTGGGTCGAATTGCTTTGCACTTGAAGTGCTGGGAATATTCGGACATAAACAAATGCTACAATGTTACAGTGATATAAGCGGTACAGTGTGTACCCTATATATGAGCATACTACATCTCCCTTCTTTTGAAAAATAACGTAATCTATGGAGTTATTTTGTTAATTATTGTGTTAAGTATATATATATATGTATGTTTATAAAAATTAGCAAATTAGTAAAACTTTTTTTTTTTGTTATTATTATTATTATTTTTTTTTTTAATATAGTAAATATTGTAAAACTTAGTGAAGTTGAAACTTTGAAAATTTATGCGACTATTTCCTACTATTTATTATAAAAATTTTTGTGTATTTGTATTCCTATATTTTTATTATAGTAAAGTAATAAAATTTTTTATTGTTTTTTTTTTAAGAGAAAATTTTGATGTTATTTTATTTTTTTTTTTCTAATGAATGGCCATCTTTCAAAATTTATTCTATAAAAATTTTTAATCTATCTTTATGAACTGTCTGTGTTTTGCATTTAAAATAGTTATATTATTATTGGATTCTATCTTCTTTACCGTATATGGTCCTGAATAGTTATATTATTATTGGATTCTATCTTCTTTACCGTATATGGTCCTTATGGCCAGTTTCATTTTTTAATAAAACCTGGTCTCCTATTTTTAATTCAAAGTCTAAGCTATTTTTGTCGTATCTATCTTTTTGTTTTTGTTTATTAGTTTCTAGCATTATTCTGGCTCTTTTATATGCCTGTTCTAATCTAAATTTAGATTCCTTAGCATAATCTTCTATATTATATAATGGTTCTATTCTATCTATGCTATTGAAATGTTTTGATAAGTTTGGAGTTTTCCCAAAAACTAGTTCGTATGGACAATAATTATGTGCCATAGAGGGTGTTGTGTTAAAGCAGTATACGAAGTATTGTAGCCATACATCCCAATCTGTTTTATCAACTGAGATGTATGAGCGTATGAACTCGTTAAGTGTTCTGTGGCTTCGCTCCACTGTTCCGACAGTCTGGTGATGGTGTGCACTAGAATTTATGTTTTTGATATTTAAATTTTTACATAAATCTTCAATTATTGAATTTTTATATTCCGTTCCCATGCCCGTAATTAACGTCTTCATTGGACCGTACTTCAGAATAAAATCTTCGAATATAGCTTTTGCTATCGTTTTTGCACTTTTATTTTGAATTGGTATTGCTACAAGGTATTTTGTTAAATCGCATATTAAAGTAACTGCGTATTCATTCCCTTGTTCAGACTTAGGTAGTGGACCGATCGTGTCCACGATTACCCTGTCAAAAGCTGTTTGTGGTGTTTCCGTAATGGTTAATGGGGTCTTTGTATGCGTGATTATTTTCGCTTTTTGACATTTTAGACATTTTCGTACGTACTCTGTAATATATCGAGTCATTCCTTTCCAAAAGTAATGTCTTTTGACCTTGGCCAAGGTTTTAGAAATGCCAGTATGACCTCCTTGAATTGGTTCATCATGGTATGTAGACATAATTGCTTCTTTTTCTTTTTCAGAATTTATTAGGGTCACCGGGTTGAGTAGCGCTACTCTCAATGATTTTAATGTTTTATTGCCCATTTCCTTGAAATTATCTATTGAAACGTATTCAAAGATATTTTCCCACGGTGTCACTTTGAGTTGGCTGATTTGATGTATACCGGCTTGCTTCTCAAGCCTTTGGAAAAACTGACCTAAGTCAAGGACTCCATTGGTATATAAATCATTGCATCATATCCTGCAGTAACTTTTTTCCCATGTTTAAATAAACATAGCATATTTTTTACGTGCAAGGTCACTACTTTACGTACTTCGTCATTGTTTATGACTCCGTATACGTTGGGCTTTGAAGCTTTTTCTAAAGATTGCCTAGGCAAGACTATTTCTTTTTCTCCTGCGCAGGATTTCTATCTACTTTGATTTCTTGTAGTGACTTTATGTATATTTCCGGTTATATTTTGTAGTTCTTTGATGATTATTCTTGATAACGCATCAGCTACGTAATTGTCTTTTCCCTTTACTCAACGGTGAAGTTGTATTCTTCTAATTCTAGCCTCATACGTGTCAGTTTGGAACTTGGGTTAGTCATTGAGAACAAGTATGTTAACGGTCTGTGATCGGTTTTGATAATGAAATGTTTGCCATAAATGTATGGTCGAAAATGTAATATTGCTCAATGTATTGCAGCTAGTTCCTGCTCGGTAGTACACTTATTACTTTCTCCCTTGGTAAAAGCTCTTGATGCATATGCAATGGGGTGAGTCCGTTATGGTTTTGAGTTAAAACCGCTCCACATGCTTGCTTACTTGCATCAGTAATTATACAAAATTCTTTACTAAAATCTGGATATTGTAGCAAAGTAGGTTCCATAAGTTTTGTTTTTAAATATTCGAATGCGTTTTGGCATTCAGATGTCCATTCAAAAGGAACATTCTTTTTACATAATCGTGTTATGTGCGTGAATAATCGGCGAAATTTTTTATGAATCTTCTGTAGTAATTGCAGAATGCTACAAAACGTCTAGCGCTGTCTGCATCGTGTGGGACTGGATAATTCAGTATGACGTCATATTTCTTGTCATCTGGAAGTATTCCTTTATCTGTGCACTTATGACCTAGAAAAATCACCTCATGCATAAAGAATGAACATTTTTGTGGATGTAACTTTAGGTTGTATTTCCTACATTTCTCAAAAACATCTGTTAAGTTTTTAATCACATGTTTTTCGGAGCAACCTATAACTATTATTCATCCATATAAAGGAATGCTTGTGAAGGTTCAAGTCCAGAGAATGCAATAGTCATCATTCTCTGAAATGAATTTGGCGCTATTTTTAAGCCAAAAGGTAATCGTGTGAATCGATACGAGCCATTGCTCATTGAAAAGGAAGTTATGTCCCTTGAGCTTTTTTCAAGTTCTATTTGATGAAATCCTGACATTAAATCAAGACATGAAAAGTATTTTGCTCGACCTAGTTGGTCTAAAATATCATCAATTCTAGGGAGTGGAACTTTATCGGACAGTAATTTTTTATTAATCTGACGATAGTCAATTACTAATCGCCACTTTTTTTCTTCGGAACTTGGAGCTGATTTTTTAGGGACAAGCAATAATGGGCTATTGTATTCCGATACTGAAGGTTCGACTATCCCGTCGGTGATTAATTTTCCGACTTGCTTTTGAATTTCGTTCACCTGACCATGTGGGCTTCTATAGTTTTTTATGTAAACGGGTTCATCATCTTTCAATCTCAGTTTTTGTTTGTAGAAATTATTTGTGCTAATTGGTTCGGATTCTAATCCGAATATGTCATTATATTTTTTGCATAAATTTGTGAGTTGGAATTTGAATTGTGGGGGAAAATTTTCTGACAATTGGGATAATACAGACTTTTCTCTATTTTATATGTTCATCGACTACATCATAGTTCAACAGTGATTCATATGCTAAATTATCCGCACTGACCACTTTATCTTCGTTTGT
Organism: Drosophila elegans; assembly: GCF_018152505.1. Classification (NCBI taxonomy): domain Eukaryota; kingdom Metazoa; phylum Arthropoda; class Insecta; order Diptera; family Drosophilidae; genus Drosophila; species Drosophila elegans. The sequence goes on along the minus strand of NW_024545647.1, from coordinate 1,407,358 downwards.
TGTATTCAGTAGTCTTATGAAGGCATTTTGTCTTGTAGCTATTGTACTTGCTATATAAATTCCGTGCTCAATTTCTTGAGTTGGAATTAATACACTGTCCTCTTTTGAATTTAATTTTATTTTTCTAATGGTGATCTTGCTGGCAGAAGAATTGAGTTATTGCCAGAACTGTATTCTATTGGAACATAAATTGGAAATTTTAAATTGTTTAATAAAGTCAATCTTCAGATGGCTGAAAATCTAATTGACAGTTGTATTTTTTAATAAAATCAATTCCTAAAATGCCATCACAAGGGACGGCTAAGTGTAAGTCTACGATATGAAAATCGTGTGGAATTATGTACTTGGTAGTATGTATTTCAATTGATGTTATGCCTTTGGATTTAGTAATTTCTTGGCTTATTCCCCGTATATCTATTATGTTATTATTTTGTACGTTTTAAAATATATCTGAATTTTCTTTTACTATAGATATTTCGGCCCCTGTGTCTACCAAAAAGACAAGTTCTTTTCCGGTAGCCACATGGGTGAGACGAATATATTCTGACTGAGAATAATAGTATGGACCGTTACTTTTTCTACTGTTGAACATTTAAAGGGGGTTCGGAGTTTCCCGACGTGTCATTGGCTACTCTTACATTGCTTGTATTGTTGTTATTGTAGCCTCCGCTCGAGTTGCCACGGCCCCTTGAGTTTCCTCTGTATTTGCCGCGCTGTATATAATTGTTGTAGTAGAGGACCGAATTTGGTTGTCCAGTTGCTTCTGTGCAACTGTTTACGAATATTAACTGCTTCGTTCATTGTGTTGAAGTTGCCGGCTTGCATGATAAGTTTTACCTTATCAATCGTGCAGTCTTTAGTCATTGCTTTTACTGCGTGCTGTGTGGAATAACTTCCTGCTAGTTCTAGTGTTAAGCCGTCTGTTATGTATGCACTTTCTAAAGTCTTCGTCATCTGCCCAATTTCTGATGTGTATTGATTAGCAGTTTTATTTCGTTGCTGTAGATTCATTAGCTTTGCTGACAATACCTCTACAGTTTCGCCTTTGACGTTGCTTTTTAACTTGGCAATTACTTCACCAACCGTTGTTTCGTTTCCAATTAGATTTCTTGCTACGCCCTTTAGTTTTGTCTTTATTATAGAGACAGCTAGGCTTTCGTGTTCGCCTTTTATTGACTCTATAATATGCAATGAATGAATATCAATGAAACTGGTTAAGTTTTCTGCTTTACCATCGAAAACTGGAATAAGCTTTGATGTAGTGTTAATGAAGTCGATATTAGTTTGCGTCATTTCGAAGTTATTGTTCTTAGTTATGTTTGCGCTTGAGTCTGATTCTGAATCTGTTTTATTATCTGCGTTTGATAATAAAACGGCTGGGATAGTAGGATTATTTAAATCTTCTTCCTTAATTTCCGCGTTAAAATTTTCTTGCTCCGTTTGATCTAAACCAGTTGACTCTTCCAATGTTGATTCTTCATCGGTTTCAACTGTTATTGCGGTATTAAGAATAGTAGGTACAGAGATATCCAAATTGAATTTTTCTTTTATCAATATTAGGTTTTCTCTGAGCCTTTGCAAAAATTTTGATACCCTTGACCAATGAAGAAGTTTATAATTAAAGACAACTTAGGCATTGACATAAATGCAGTCCATGTTGCGTTACTTTGGTCGTTTACAAAGTATTTTGTCCAGTTCTTTGATATTTTGTTCGTGTGCTTCCTTCTCCTGTGGGGTTGTTGCTATTTTCCTGTAGTCCTCAGTAATCGTCTCTGTTGCAGGAGTTTTACCCTATTTCCACTCCTTTTTCTTTTGTGGATGGGTTTGCTGGACTCCTGTCGTGCCCTGTACTCAGCTATTGTGAGGGGGCGAGGTCCTTCGTTGGGACACAATTCGAGGGCCTCTTGTAATGTTGGTGCGTCCCTTTGCTCAACAGGAGCAGGTGCCTCCCACGACGGTGCAGAGGGCGGACTGCTTTCCGCTCTCATATGCTTCCTTCGTTGGTGTAGCCGGCGGTCTGCCTACCACACTTCAGTTTCCATCGTTGGTGCAGAGGGATTTGCCATTCCTTCCACACATGTCCTGGTCAATTTCCTTTATTTTTCTTCCTTCCTTTTTTTTTCTTTTTTTTTTTTGTGTTGATTTTTTTTATTGTTTCTGTAGTCCGGGCCTTTTGGGCTCAGGCGGCGCCGGTGCTGGTCATCGCACAGGCTAATTACTGTTTTATTTTATTTTTTATAATTTGGCTGGAGATTTCGATTGACGATTTTCGAGGGCGGCTCGGGAGAACCTAATTTTGGACAGCCGAAGATTAGGGATCGGCTTGCATCGTCCACATTAGACGGCCACACTTTTTAAGCACTGGCCCTAATTAGCCAAACTCGCCGATTTACGCATTTTGGGGCCAAAATAACGAAAATTACACAGCGCGCAAAGACAAAAATTAAACCGTCTCACTTTCTACTCGCGCATGTCGCCATGTAAAGTTGGTTGTATGTATATTAGGCTTTATTTTATAAAAACAAGAAAAGAGTGCACTGTAATGTTATAATTTATATTGGGCTTTATTATTCCGTCCGTTTAGATCGGGACTCATTTTTAGAATGCTCACTTAAGACTAATGTTGGCTTGGCTTACAATTCATATAGCTGCACGAGCAGCGCCGCGGCCAACGCTTATGTATCTCAATATATATGTTAATGTATACGTAAGTGTATTTAGGCGGCGCAAGCAGCGGCCGCGCATGAGAGAGAGAGTGTTATGCTCACATGGTAACCGAATGGTCGGCCGCGCAGCATTTAGGATGTGCATAACATTGTTGTGTGGGTCGAATTGCTTTGCACTTGAAGTGCTGGGAATATTCGGACATAAAAAATGCTACAATGTTACAGTGATATAAGCGGTACAGTGTGTACCCTATATATGAGCATACTACAATTGGTCATAAACTTATAAATAACAGTGATTTTTAAAAATATTAAAGCCGTTGGGGACCCTACCTAAAGGGCCCCGGAAATTAAGAAGACTATGGAAGGCAAAATACGTACCTGGCGGACCTAACCTGGTCGTGAAGAGCAATTCGTCCAGCAGCAGCAGCAGTGATCCGTGGCAGCAGCAGCAGTGATCCGTAGCAGCAGCAGCAGTGATCCGTACCAGCCGCAGCAGCGATCTGTAGCAACGATCAGCCTCAGCAGCAGCAGCGATCAGCAGCAGCCTCCAGCGGCTGCCTCCGAGAGGGCCACATACGGCAATTCTCTCGGTGAATCCGTTCCGGGAACGAATACCCGCGCTGACTGAGTGGTCATCTCTAGGACCACCGACGCACTGCCTCCGGCCCTTCTGGCGCAGACGCGAGCTATCCTCTTGACCATTTGACTCCGTGCGTACTCGCGCTGGTTTTTGCTGCTAGCGGTCTTTTTTTCTTGCTGCCGCTTCGACCAGGCTCGACCTTAACCAACGTTCAACTCTGCGGTAATAAGTTTTAGTTATTAATTTATGAAATCATACAGTCAAAATTGTTTCAAATACTCACTGTGAAATCTAATCTGGAACTAGAGGATTAATTCCGCACCCTAGCCGCGCGTCCAACTACGTTTAAATTGGGTCACGAAATTTAATGACTTGTGGGATTTATTTAGCATACTTATCTTTCAGCACGTCCCTTCTTTTCCCTTGGAGCTCCTCAGGATTAGGGGACCCGGGTGGGCAAACGCTTCCAAATTGGCGCCGTGTACTTCATATCCGCGGCGACTTTGCCAAACACCTATAATTTTTAGCGTCTAAAAATTTTCCCTCAGTTGTTGCGGCTTTGACCACTTCTCATCTGGGCGACGGTCTGAGATCGGCCATACGTGTAACTAACGAAAAAAGTAGATTATGAGTAAAAATTGAATCTGAATGTATTTTATATTTTATTCGCATGTTATGCCTCCAGCCAGCCCACGAACGGTGGCTTGCATGAGCCACATGCACATGAGCCAATTGCACCAATGCGAACTGATGGAGAAAAATCATTCAAATTTTGTAGGGAAAAAGGGAGGCGTATCCACTAGAGGAAAGACAATCGCTCCCGAGGCACAGTGCACAGGATTTAGCTGTGAGTTGGCGGGAACATCCTTTTCGAAAAAAATCGTAGGATTTGCATCCCAGGTCGTCCGTGCAATAAACACGAAGGATTAAACCAAAAACTGTGATAAAACTGTAATATGGTTATTGGGTACATATTTTTTTTTAATAACGTAATTTTAATGAATGTTTGGTTTTGGGTTACAGTGTAGTTGCTGTTTTTGTGCAGATCCTTGGGTTTTCTTAGTATTTGTGTTTTCATGTCATATTTAAACTTAAATGTGTGATCGTGAACCGTGACGTCGTCACGCGCTGCTCGACCACCGCGACTGGGATGAAAAACGCAAATTTAAAGGAAGTCCTGTGCGATCCTGCAAACAGCCGAAGTCCTTAACTGGCGACTTTCAGCACGGCTGAAAGTTAGTCCAGTTGACGAGCGGCTTGTTCAGGAGAGTTCCGACGTACTTGTAGTCGTAAGACGACTGGCGCGGAGTCTACCGGCTGGTGATTGGCTCCATCTCCCCTGATTGAGGTTGAAAAGAATAAAGAAAAAAATTAGGCTTGAGGGATTGTTTTTGTGAGGACTTTATGATTTGTGTGAATTTGTTTAGCCTTAGGTATTTGTTGGTTATTAATATATTTTTTTAATTATTTCTTATTTATTCATTGTTTATTAATGATTTAATTTTTTTTATATTTATTTATTATTATTATTTATTGGCCTTGCAATATAAGTTTTGATTTCGTGTTCACATTCTTAGTATTTATGTGCATATTAACTGGTGGCATTTATTTATTATTTATATATTATTTACTGGTATTGAGCATAATTCACTTATTTATATATTATCTTCGGTTTTTAGTTGTAATCATTGAATTTGGGGATATTTGGGTTTTAGAAATCCTGTTAGGGGTTACAAATATTCAGGATGGAAAAGCGACAAGGCAGCAAACGTGATCCCCTGCTTCGGTCTAAGGGTTTCCACGCGAGGAGGACGAGAAATTGTGGTCCACGGATGTGGAGAACGCTACCGAGGACTCCGCCAAGCCGTTTACGCGAGGGATTGCACCGAGAGCAACAAGTGCCACCGGACCCCGAGCTGCAGCAAGACTTATGGCAGCATCAGATCCTGGATCCTGGGCGATAAAGATGCAAAGCTCCACGATCCTTTTCTGGATTCTGCAAGGTCGGCCGTTAATGTGGCTTTGCCACAGGCGGCGGAGACCCATCGAAAGGCCCAAGAATGCGGAATCAATCAAGCGTTGAGGGACGAAATTCGAGGGGCTTCCTGGAAATGATGAAGCTGATGAATGACGTTTTAAGGCCCCTGGAGAGCATGTCGAATGAGCGAAGGCGTCCAGATTCAATGATCACCGCTGGAGCAGGAGCCCATGGCCAAGCCCCGCAAGGTGCGGTGCCAAAGCGAACACAGGTCGCCGGCATGGACGGTTACCGGCCACCTCCGCCGAGGGTGCCACCCAAACCGCCGAGGAGGCCGTTAAATTTCCAGGAGGTGGAGAGTAGCAGTCCAGGGTATCCTCCGGACCATGGAAGGTCGCGCCGAAACGATGGCGCGGGCCGAAGCTGGTGCATTGAGGACCGCAGGGCCTCAGAGTTCCGCGAGGAGCCGCGCCTGTATGACAATGTTAGACCGGTAGCCGCCAACCGGCAATGGCGAATTGAGCGGTGGGGCGTACCCTTCGAGGATGAACGGAACTCGGTGGAAGATTTTCTATTCCGGTTGGAGTTCCTGCAGGGTAGTGCCAATGCCCGTGGGAAGAGGTGCTCCGAAACTTCCACGTGCTGCTTACAGGGCGGGCTCGAAAGAGGTACTGGGTGCACGTGCGTCACTGCAGGGTGGACAGGTGGTCCCACCTTCGAGCCTCGCGGATGGATAGGTTCCGATGCCACCAGACAGAGCACGATCGGACCACCAACTTCTGCAGAGGGAGTAGCAGCCCGGGGAAGGTGTTGAGGATGCAGCACGCGGTGCAGCAGTTAGCGTCCCGACTAAAAATGCCACTGTCAGAGCGACAGTTGGTTAAGATAATTAAAAAGGGCTATCGAACTGGCTCCAGCAATAATTGGCCACATCGATCCCGAGACCGTGAAGAAGGCCGAAGAAAGGCACGCTAAGGAGATGGATAATTACGCTGAGGTCGAGGATGACGACGAGGAGAAAGCCGATCCCGAGTCCTGGACGCTTTCCAAAGCCGATGAACAAGAACTGAAGGAGATCAAACAGCAGTTCTTGACTTTCGAGAGTGACCACCAGTCTGGAGAAGCACACGATTGAGCTGATAGACGGAGCCAAAGTGTTCAAGGATCGACCCTATCCGATGTCTCCCGCGAAGCAGAAGGTGGTCGAGGACGAAGTCGACAAGATGCTAGCGCTCGGAGTCATCGAGGAAAGTAACAGCCCCTCGAGCAACCGCACTACCGAAGTGTCAAGGTCTGGAAAACACCGGTTCTGCTTGGACGCACATAAACTTAATGATGTGACCATTAAAAATGCTTACCCGTTGCCCAGCATATACCAAACGTATTACATTTCCAGCGTGGATTTGAAGTTCGCTTTCTGACAGATTAAGTTGGACACGAAGAGCAAGGAATACGCAGCATTTACGGTTCTTGGTCGGGTCCTCTTTACCAATTCCGTGTGATGCCTTTCGGACTCTGTAACGCATCACAGAGGCTGGTAAGACTCATGGACCGAGTAATTCCAGCTGAGATCCGCTTTAATGTGTTTGGCTACTTGGATGACCTAGCGGAGACATGAAAACGCACATGAAGTATCTTCGCCGAGTCGGAATACCTGAAAGAAGCTGGGTTAACCATAGGTCTGAGTACGTCGAAGTTTTGCTTTAAGTTTTTGACCTACCTCGGGTTCATAGTGGGTGGAGGACGTCTTCGGATGGAACCAGGGCGTGTAGCAGCTATTAGGCGGATGCCTGAGCCAAGGACCATGAAGGAAGTGAGAGCCTTTCTTGGAACCGCTGGTTGGTACCGTCGGTTTATAAAGAACTTCGCTGTATGTTGAAGGAGTGGCGTTTACGTGCAACACGGATCATGCCAGCTTGAAGTGGCTTATGTCCATGGTCAGGTCGGCTGGCTCGGTGGTCATTGCAGCACCAGGGATATCATTTTAACATCAATCACAGGAAAGGAAGCGAGAACGTCGTGGCAGATACCCTTTCGCGTTGTGTTGAAGAGCTAACGGTGGACCCGTCAGAGTTGTTCGGCTTCGAGACCACCGAGTGTGGTTTAGAAGGCATTATTGGGGGATTGGCGAAATATTTCAGATGAGACCACAAAAAAGTTGGTTCATTTCAACCATAGATCATTAAACATAACATTCAAAACAAGTGTCCTCAAAAGTGTAAACAAAACAAAAGCCAAGCAGCTGTTTTTGTTTCTGCCCGATCCCCTAAAAAGCAATCGTCGGAACGGTATGCAGGTACCATCCGCTCGAAAAACAACAACAAAAGCTGATTTAAGTTGAAATTTTCTCGACCATTGCAGTCGTGTCACTTAAAACACCTAGAAAAGTGGTGTTTTAAGTGACACGACTGCGTTATGCCCTGAAATAAACGCACACATTCCCCCTGCGTGAGAATGCATGATCACCCATACATACAAAGACCAATTCAAGCGCAGGGCAGCCTTCTTCAAAATGCGCCTCTCTGCGACTGAATGACTGAACTCGTGCAACGATTGCGCGGGCATAAAAATGACAGAGGAAAAAACCCGAAAGAACACGAAGCGCTGGGGCCTGCTGCTGAGAGCCCGAGGGGCCTCCCGCTTTGAAATTTTTGTGTCCATTTTTGTTGTACGAAATGACCAGTCTATATGTTGTATGGTTAGTGGTTTTAGTCTAACATGGGCGTTAGATTGGGCTTGGCCACATAAATAAATAATAAACTTGCGATGCGTTGGCATATCTGTTATACACTTTTCATAAATGCAATATACCCTTTTCCTTTACGAGTAGTGGGTATAATAATGATTACGAGTGAGTTTATGGGGCTGATCAAGATATTCCTTATATCAGGGGTACCAAAGCCCATTGCTCATGCCTCCTTTTGGTAGTTGCATTGCTCATTGATATAGGACTGGGGTGCTCACGCCTAAGCACAATGATTACAATTATTTTTGGAGCTATGTGAGGGCAGGCACGATAGGTACGCTTTCTGGGCACAATTTTATATAAACTAACAATTTTTTGTTTCTTCCTTGCGGGGCCATTCGTTGCTGTTAAGACCGAGGCAAGGCCACAATAATTTCATTGGGTTTGTTTTTTTTTGAATGGCTGATTTAAATAAAATTGGTCTTTTCCTCGGCTCTACATTGACTTTGTTACTTCTGTTCGTGACCTTTCTTAAATGTGTAATGCACTGCATGCCAAAAGCCAGTTTGAGCACCCCGTATATAGAGCAAAGTAATAAACATATGGTGCTCTCAGGATAGCGAAGGCCAATTGCAAGAACAAGTTTGCCTGCTCTCCTCATTCTCTGCATTCGCTTCCTCTGTCGCCGAACAGAGCAACAAAAATATCATAGGATTAAGCGTTAGCCGCGCAAATCCGTAAAATTTTGTATTAGATTGCCAGAAATCACTTCTTGTCTTCGTTGGTGGCAGAATGGTCGATCTCGAATCGATGAATTTCTTCTTCGCAGAAAATTTTCTTCGTCATTTTATTTATTTTTGCTCATTGAAATTTTTTTAATAAATTTGTAAACTTGAAATGAAAAAATCAGACCATCGTTGCTTAAAAATAGGGGAAAATCCCCGTGTAATTGAGCGTTTTTCCTGCCACAGATTAAGCACGCAACCAATGTGTACGGACTTCCAACGATCAGGTATGCAGGAAACAAATATTTTATTTCCCTAAGCGAAGCATTACTTTACTGAGGTCTTACTCGAAATTGCGCTATCTCAAGTAAACCATGTTCATAATTCTTTAGGACGTTTACCGGATTTACGTTTTTTTGTCAAATCCGGAAAGAGTTTGTGTTTTAAGAACATTGCCACTTACGCAACCTGAATATCCCTATCACCCAGACTTAAGACTTAAAGACTTAAAGGAAAAAAATATTGGAAAGACTGCTTCCGTAAGACAAACTTTGGTATATCTAACTTTGACGGGTCCGAACTTTATTCATGCACTAACATGGCTGAGGCCATTAATATAATTATAATGCATTGAACTCATTTTTCCATTCTGTTACACTATCCGTCTAACTTCAAAAAACCTCTATGGTTTAATAAAGAGTTTTCACGTCTAAAAATGTAAAAGTCCAGACTTTATAATAAATATAAAGCGTGTGGGTCGCAAGCCGCCTTTTCCAGATATTTAAGTGCTTGGTCAAATTTTACCGTAGGATCCAGTTTTCACAAGATCCAAAACAGCTTTATAATTTTGTTAACACAAAGCGTAAATTCGCCTCTTGCCCAGCATCGCTATCGTTTTAAAATTCCAACGCAAACACTGATCGGGGAATTGGCGAACTCAGTTTTTCCAAACGACATATTCAGCTTCGTCCAGTACACATCAATCTTATTTATAAGCCATGAAAAAGCCTAAATAAATTTTTTGTCCGAATTTAAGAGAAAACTCCGTTCTCATTGATCTGCAAAGGGTAAAGCCAGTTTACGCACCGGGTCCTGACGGTGTTCAGGCTGTGTGCTGAGATACTGCGCAGAGACCCTGTGCAGACCACTACATAAATTGGTTACCTTATCCCTAGAAACCTCTGACTTCCCACCTATTTGGAAGGAGTCATTTATTATTCCCCTTCATTAAAAGGAAAATAAGCTGTCCGCAAGCATTTCGAAAACATTATAACCCCCACTTGCAACATCTTTTTAGGTCGAACCCGTGCCAACACGGGTTTATTAGTCATATGTCTACGACAACAAAACTCTTGGAACTAACGTCTTTCATTATAAATGGCTTCAGAAGAAAACTTCAGACTGACGTTGTTTACACTGACTTTAGTAAAGCGTTTGAGTCTGTAAATCACGTTCTTCTGGTAAGGAAGTTATACCTCTCAGGGTTTTCAAATGATCTTCTAACATGGATTTTGTGTGTGAGTGGTAGGACCTTAAAAGTTCTCTTTAAAAACTCCGTCTCTAAAATAATCCAAGTTACTTCAGGCGTTTCACAATGGAGCTCTAGTTTTCACAAAGTTGCGCGTCCTTATGTACGCAGATGACGTCAAGTTATGCCTGCAACATTTCCCTCTGTTCAGAATTACAAACGGACCTTAATGTTTTTTAAACATGATGTTCTGTTAATCTATTGGACATAAATAGCTCTAGATGCAAAGTAAGGACATTTTATCGGGTCAACCCACATTATGCCACGTTAGGTGGTTATGAGTTGACTAGAATTAGACATATTGATGACCTTGGCGTCCTTTTGAACAAAAAACTTAAATTTTCTGACCACATTTACTCCATGGTGAATAAAGAGGAGTGCTTGGATTTATAAAAAGGTGGTCCAAGGATGATGATCCATATGACACAAAAACTTTGTTCATTTCATTAGTTCGTCCAATTCTGGAGTATACTTTGCACGAAATTAGAATGTAGTATTTTGTTTCGTATGTATTTTGAACTTGTCCGTCCGTTCCTTTTCCTGTCCGTCTTTTTTCACCTCTCGCGATCTCGTTTTGAATAGCCCCCTGCGGCCCGCGCGTATCAAGCATTGCTTTGTGTTGTAAGGGCTACTGTTTGTACTGATCGTAGTGCATCAACGTCTAAAAAAAATACTCAACATCGGTGTTGGATGTTGTGCTAATGAAGTGAAACGTTGCAAAATTTTCGTTACTTCTTACTTACCCTGCCAACACAAATAAACACTCAAACGAGGCACGCTTTTAATCGCCAAATTTAGTGATGTACAATTTTTAATGAGTTTACCACAATCGTTTACCTTCGAATTTAAAACCTCGATAGTGATTCTAAACCAAAATATTTGATATATCGATTCTATTATGAGTGGCCCACCCAGCGATTATAAGCCTTACTGAGCGGCCAAGGCCAAGATTTTTCAAATTGTTTCTAATTGGAGAGCCCCTTTCCAGCACTCAAGGGTGTGAAGTAGTCTTGAAAAATATCGATTTTCAGAAACTATGAACTATGAAGCGAAGCCACCATGTAAACCATGTAAACGACTTGAGTTCGTCTACCGTACAGCCTCTTAAGATGACATCTGCAGGATTGAAGTGCATTTGAATGACGGGCAGTAGTTCCTTTTTGGACTTCCGAAATGCCATTACTCACAAAGAACGATGACAAGCATTAACTTTACTGTATCAGCTGATTTGCGGGCACGTGCATATATGCAGCAACTACAATCGTTCAAACGAAGTAATTTTCGCCAGAGATCGTATTGAAACTTTCGATCCTTTTTGTTTACTAAAACTCGTCGAAACATTTTTACTTCGTCGGCTGTTATAGCGTAACGATGAGTTCGAAATCGAAGGAGAAGCTTAAACATTCAATGATTATTTGTGAATTAGTATGACGCGTCTGTTGAGTCCGCTGGTTAAATTTCTCGACGCTTTTAAGGGCGGCCGAATAATACACGGCTACTATTATATAAACTTGACTATTTTTAAATATTCGGAAAAAAAATCGAATTGCCCTTTAATCGCGGCTAAAGCTAAACCGCATGCTAGCAGGCAAATTGTTGCACGAGCGCATACTTCTGCAGAGGGGCTCATTTGCGGCATAGTTCGTTCGATGGCTTCTCATTGAGAATGGTTCAAAAGAACGTAACGACCTACATGGTATAAAAAAATCAATTTTAAATAGCAGCAATGGGCCGTCTTTGCTGTCAGCTAATAAATCATTCAAAAAAAGTAGTGACTGAATTTTCCTCCGGTCCTTAAAACTAGATAAGTGAACCAGGTGATGTCTATATCTATGATGGCTGCGGATAAAAGGATATAAGGGCAAATTTTAAGAATTTCTTTTGAAGACGCTCAAGGTGGCTTAGGGAATTTGTTGATATACGTAACAAAAACTTTTTTCATTTCATTAGTTCGTCTAATTCTACATTTCTTTTATTAAGCCATTGTCGATCAAACTATGATATGCATGAGCTTTTTAGAGTACTATGTAATTACTATAACAAACTCTATCACATAATTTCTACTAGCGACTCTTTACCAATTTTGAAAGCAGTAGTTTTATCTTACTTAGCACGAAATTAGTGTGTAGAATTTTGTTTCTTGTCCGTCTTCTTTCACCTCCCGCTGTCTCGTTTTGAACACCCCCTTGGGCCCACTTGTTTGTACTGACCATAGTGCCTCAACGTCCAAATAGAAATAGACTCGGTAGACCTTTTCCTGATGCTTCCTTCGTCTTGTTGCATTTTTAATTCAACTAAGTAAGTTTTGAACGTTACGTCTACTCCTTGGACCCTGATCTCGTCTTCTAGGCGTGCGAAGTAGCGGGCGGACTGGAAGAAATTTAATCAATTTTTGGCAGAACGTTGCCTAAGAAGCGGTCTGTAGACGACTTGTACTAAACCAAAGTGCTGCCCAACCTTTCAAAATTTTGGACATGCTGCGAGGTACTTTTTCGAGGTGGACTCCATAAGTCGCTGTCTTTTCTTCAAGCTCAGCTATCAATGTTAATGGATCGGAGTCTCCGTTAAATCGCAAGTTCTATTTACGCATTCGTTCGTGTAATAAATATCGAGGATTGGTTACCTGGACCGCCAATCCCGACGGAATACCGGGATGGGATCCTCGCTGCGTAGCAAGTCTTCTAGACGACGATGAACTAGGCCCTGTACTAGTCCTACGCCTTTACTCACCAACGTGGCGAACGCCTTGTGCGTTTCGGCTACGGTGGCCTTAGCGCTTAATCCGAATTCGAGTGCCAGTACTGCGCGCGTAAGTCCATGGTACCCCAACCCCCGGGTTCTTAATTAAATCACATTCAAATCAGATTACGCGTACTCCTTATCGGACTCCTTTGGATCTTCCATGTTTCTTAGGTAACGGAAATCTTTCTGTATCCACCGTATACTGCACGCCTTGCTTTACAATCTCTGAAGGACAAATCATAGATTTTTACAATTTGGATTTGGAGATCGATTCATAGCTGCAGGAGACTATAATGCTAAACATATGCACTGGGGATCACGACTCGAAACGTCCAAAGCAAGGCAATTTTATAATGTAACAAATTGGACTATGTTTCCCGTGGTAGCCCCACATACTGGCCAGTATGTAAGTTCCCACATTGAACTAACCCCGCAGCTCAATATCGAAGCGGGCATCGACTGCTCTACCGATGCTCTTGAATACATACTCGTGGCAGCAGCCACTATTTCAACACCACAAGGGAAGGACGTGTAAGCCAACCATTTCAAAACTAATCTACAGTTTCAAGAGCTTGTACTGAAAAAGAGGCGACTACAACTTTCTTGGCAAGCCAACAGATTGCCATCCTCAAAACAACGTCTTAAGGAAGTCATACGCACACTAAACTCAGCCCTGAAGAAATACGCTGAAATCGCGCAACTACGGTACATCGAAAAATTTTCGCCAACCAATACAAAGCTCTCTGTGGAGGGCTCATCAAAATGTGAGCTCTCTAATAGCTGGGTCCGCAGCGACGACGATAGAGCCGAAACGTTTACTTCCCATCTCCGAAGAGCCTTTTAGCCAAACTCTGCCACTAGACCACTGTGTTCCCACAAACCGAATCTGAAACTAGTTGTTAGAGCGATCTACTGAAAGACGTCTACATTTGTTGAGTTCAAACTGTTTTTATTTCAATAAGATTCTTAGCAAGTAACATTGGGGTGTTTCGTATTCTGTTCTTATCTATGGCCTACGCAGAGACCGCATCTGTTTTGCCCTGAGCGGGAGAGTTATATTTTGACCCCCGCCCAAGTCCTTTGTGTAGTGTGGGAAACCTTTCAAGTGATAATATTTAGAGGCTCAAGTGGCCTCGCGTGGATTACAAGTGGAAACAAATGTTCCCTTGGATTTTAAGTAACAGATCGTAATTTATTGCTCTGGCTCCATTGACAAGTGACATGCACAGAACTCATAAAATCTTATATTCGAAGTCATTATCTTATTTCTAATAACCCACGGAGTGACTTGTTTATCCCTAAACTGTGAAAACAAGCTAAAGTACGATACGGGAGATCACAACTACCCTGATAGCACTTGTAGCTAAAACATTCTGTGACCGCTCACAGGAGGTCAAGTGGCTGCTCCGTTCAGCTTATATGTTCATACTTATATTTAGACGTGTTCATGTTTGAACACTAGTTCCATACCAACACTGTTTCAGCCAAAGGAGATCGCTAAAGTCATCAAGAAACTGAAACCGAAAAATTTTTCGGGCGGTCACCTTATAACCAAAAAAATGATAATTGAACTTCCAAACTCTGCTATCGAGGTTTTTGTAAACTCTTCAATGGGATAATACGACCACACAATTTCGTGTCTGTCTAAATTATTTTAAAAAAGCCTTTTAACACGCATAATAGCATATCTGGGAGCACACAATGTCATCCCGGCACATTAATTTGGCTTCCGTTAAAGCCATGGAAATTCGCACAGCCTTCAAGCATTGGGAATACTGCAGCGCAATATTCTTCGATGTATCTCAAGCTTTCGTTCAAGTCTGGCTCTTTGGCCTCATAAAATCAAAACACACTTACCTACATACACTCATAAGCTGCTTGAGTCGTATCTCTACAACAGAGTCTTCGCAGTAAGGTGCGACACAACAAACATCTAAAGACTACATTATCGAAGCTGGAGTCCCGCAAGGTAGCGCATTTGGGTATACTGTGTTCGTCCTTTATACAGCGGATATATCTACGAACGAGCAGCTAACAATATCTACGTTCGCTGACGACACTGCAATCGCCATTTAAGAAAATGAAAACACATTACGATGACTCTCAACTGGCAAACATGTCTTCCACTATTATTGAATAGTACGCAGATTCCCCATTTCAACGAAGTAACGTATCTCGGCGTTCACCTAGACATACAACGAACCTGGAGAAGACACATCGAATGCAAGAATCTACACCTAAAATAAAGCCAGCCGCTTACACTGGATCTTAAACGCTCAAGCGCCCATGCGCCCATGAATACAAGGTCCTACTATACAACTCCACTCTTAAGCCCAGCTATGTGGGAACGCGAACAGCAGCTATATAGACATCATACAGTGCGCATAATCAAAAATCCTGAGAACTTTAACTCCATTATATTTTCGCAACCAAAACATCCACAGGGACCTCGGCATTCTTGCAGTAAAAGATGAATTAGACAAAGAAAAACCGACGTACAATGAAAAACTCTCTGTCCACCCAAATTATCCCGAAAGAGGCTTGACAGATGCAGAAGGTAGTCGTCGAAATGACCCCACCAATAAGTTATTAAGGTAGACCAGACATGAGTTTTCAGTTGGTAGGGAATTATTAAATCCATTAACAGACACATAGCTTGTGGAGCATTGGTCAACCCAAAAGGTAATTGAATTGGAGTTGTTTCTATAAGATCCATCTAAACCATGCGGTCGATTTCCCAACACAGCAACTTTTTCTTTTCTGGCGATAAGGGATAAAACCTTTGCTTAATGGATTTCGTAGAAATGTGAAGATGTGTCAATGTTGTCAATGTGTCAATCAGTTAAGTTAAGCCTAAGCCGTTATTTTCAAACGACGGGAAGAAGACGTTGACTTTTTCCAATTTCGAATTCTGTATGTTGAATAAACCAGAAATCCATACCGCATATCACGCTCTGCTGTATGGAAGGTACAATTAGGAATTCGAAGTTTGAATCGGTGTAGTTGTATGTCAAGTACGATACGACAACCGAATCGAAAATCTACCGGACGACAATTTTGAGTATTTTTCTCAAAGTGCTGTTGACAGAGTTGTTGCTCAGGAGTAATGACTTTAGCCTTGGGCGGCAAATCCTCCACAGACCAAAATGTCTGCATGGTTGTGTCAATTGACTCCAACGCTTCCTCCTGGCAGCTGAGATGTATCATTTTTTCAGCAATATCCAGCCGAGATCTGTCTTTTGTAAGATGGGGAATTTAGGCCCCTGCTTTATCTTGCCAATGGATAAAGTTCAAGAAATGTATTAGCGCCGATAAGCATATCTATTTTTAGGGCTTGAAAAGATTGGATCTGCCAACTGAATATTTTCAGGCACCTTCCACTCGCTGGTGTTCACCGCTTTATCCGGATGATAACCAGAAATATTTTTGATAATCCAAAAATCGGACGACAACTGGCTGTGCCCTACTCGCGACTTCATGTGTGTTTTCTTTGTGGCTTGGGCATTAGTTCCACCAATGCCTCGCAAGCTCATGCACACGTCCTCTCTTGTAATTTTGAGCCTCTGAGCGAGCTCATCGGTCACAAAATTTATTTGTGAACCAGAGTCGAGCAACGCTCGAGCTAATACAAACTCGCCACTTTTGGTTTGGACGCTCAAAACAGCAGTTGCAAGAAACTAAAATTAGTGGATTTTCCTCCGAAATGTTTAATGTGGATACATTTATATCTTTCTAACCGCTCACAAATTGTGAAATTTAATAATACAACTTCCAAAACTATCCAAGTTACCTCTGGAGTTCCTCAAGGAAGCCATCTGGGAACCTAATATTTGACTTGTTGATAAATGATCTACCACAAATTATTAATTCCGCAACTGTATTAACTTTGTATGCCCATTTCATTACCTGATTCTTACTTTCGCCTTCAACTTGATCTTGACCATTTTCAGACTTGGTGGAATAATTTAAAAATTTACGGCTTAACTTTGTCAAATGCAACTTAATGACTTTTTAATGTAGCAATACATTTCTGTATTCATATTCAATTGATATCAATGCCCTTTAAAGTGTTTTTTACTGTTCAAGGCCTAGGTGTTTTATATGACGATCATATTTCGACAATTACCAACAAAGCAAGAAGCCTGCTTGCTTTTATGAAACGTTGGCTTTTATACTTTACTCTTGTCCGGCCATCGTTAGAGTATTGTTCGTGCATGTCACTTATCAAAATATGATAGAGTGTGTTCAAAAGCAGTTGTTGGTGTTTGCTCTAAGAGGTTTTAACTGGGACACTGGCCGTCGGTTGCCATCTTACATTTGATTGATTCCCTGAGTAATCGTAGAACTTGTCATGGCGTACTGTTTTTGCACAAATTTACCAATGGTGTTTTGGACTCCTTCTTTCTTCTGAGTTCCCTTAATTGGAATTTACAGTGCAGGTCAATTCGTCGTTTTCTGCATTTGTCTCTGACATTGTGCTAGTCCACTTATGCCCGTCATGACCCTTTCCATGTTCTTTGTGATAATTATAATTGTCTCTGTCATGTATTGTTGTTCGGAGTCTCTTAAGCGTGAAATTAAAATAGATTCGTGATTCTATGTGCCTACCACTCGATGTGAGCAGTGCATACTCGTCATTGCTTTACTGAAATATGGCTAAACTCTTCGGTTTCCGATCAAGATATATTCGTTGATAAGTTTGTTATCTATAGAACTGACCGCATCTCCCTGGGCGGTGGCGTGTTAATTGCAGTTAACAACTCACTTTCATCGGAGATTTTTCCTTTTAAAAACCCTCCTTCCATTGAATTCGTTTCAGTTAAAATTAATATCAATATCATTAATATTTATATAACTTGCTCTTACATTCCTCCTAGATCTGATATTTCTCTCTATAAACTTTGTAAAGAAGCGTTTGGATAGACTTCTCGACTTAATATTTGTTAATAACGACACTCTAGTGTCCTCAGAAGCCCTCCCTTTTCTCTGCCTGAAGACCCCTATCATCCAACCCTGTTGTTGAATGTTGAGATCGTTGCAGAAATTCAGACTAAGGCGGCCTTACGCGTAAAATGTTTCCGCAATGCCAATTTTGTTGGTTTACACCAGCATCTGAGTGCTATCGATTGGTCCTTCTTAAAATCATGTAATGACATAGAAACTGCAGTGTCATCCTTTAATTTGACATTGCAGTCCTCATTAAATCTTTTCGTTCCCGAGGTATCGGTAAGTGACTCTTCTAAGTCCCCATGGTTCAATAGGCACTTGTCTTACCTCAAAAATAAAAAATCGAGGCTGTATAAAAATACTTAAAATCCCATTCTGCGGCGGATTTTTCCAATTATGTTACGAGCCGCGTGCTGTTCTTTAATGCCTCTAAACTTTGTTATGAATGCTACATCGCTCAATGTAGAGATAACATTCGTAATGATCCGAAAAGTTTTCACTCCTTTGTAAACTCCAAAAGAAAATCAAATGCGTATCCCTCAACTATGTATTTACACAACCGAACTGAATCATCATCTTTAGACATTTCTAATCTTTTAGCAAACTTTTTTCAGTGAACCTACTCTCTTCAATCCTATGACTTTTCCACTCCCTACCCTTATGATCTGCCCTGCATCAATAATATTTTTGTTCCTCAATTTGAAGTTAGCGATGTTCTTAAAGCCCTTCTGTCGCTGGAAACGTCCTATTCCGCGGGCCCTGATAACATCCCTAGCTGTGTTCTAAGTAACTGTGCCGAAGCTCTGTCTTGGCCAATCACTTTTCTATTTAACTTATCTTTATTATCTTCAGAGTTCCCGAGAATTTTGAATGAATCTTTTATTATTCCAATTCATAAAAAAGGCTCAAGGTCGGATGTCGAAAATTATCGTGGTATAGCCAAAGTTTCTGCCATACCTAAACTTTTTGAACAGCTGGTCACTTGTCAACTTCAACATATGTTGCCTCCATCATCTTTCCCGCACAGCATGGCTTTGTAAAACAACGTTCGACCACTACTAATCTTCTCGAATTTTCTACTCTAATCCACCGTAGTTTCCTAAATAAATGCCAAACTGACGTTATTTTTACTGACTTCAGCAAGGCACTCGATTCAGTAAGCCATAGCCTTCTCCTTCATAAATTATCTCTTCTTGGTTTTCCACCTAATTTACTTAACTGGATTTCTGTCTATCTTTCAAACAGAACTCAACGCGTTCTCTTCAATAATCAACTTTCCTCCGTCGTAAATGCTTTTTCTGGTGTCCCCCAAGGAAGTCATCTGGGGCCACTTCTTTTCGTTCTTTTTATTAATGATCTTCCAAAAGTAGTTCATTTGCCTGTACTCTAATGTATGCGGATGATGTAAAAATGTGCCTATCATTCTCTGGCCAAATGTCATACCTTCGCCTACAGTCGGACATTGATCAATTACAATTATGGTGTTCCAACAATTTGTTGCTTCTTAATCACACTAAATGCAAATGTATATCCTTTTACCGGATTACAGCCCACATACACCCTTACCATCTTGGAAACTCTACTTTAGAACGTATTACGCAAGTAACTGATCTAGGTATTCTATTTGATAGCAAGCCATTTTTCTGTCATCATTGGTAAAGCTAAGGGTGTTTTAGCCTTCATAAAACGTTGGGTCAAGTAGTTTGAGGACCCGTATACAACAAAGACTCTTTACATTTCCATGGTTCGCCCCATTTTGGAATACTGCGCATGTGTTTGGAGCCCTCAATAGATTGATCAACAAAAATTAATCGAGTCAGTCCAAAAGCAATTTTTATTATTTGCTCTCCGACAGCTGAATTGGGACCCGGTGAGGCGTTTGCCACCTTACTCTTCAAGGTTAATGTTAATTGATCTAAAGTCTTTAAAACATCGTAGAATGTGCAGCGGAGTAATTTTTTTGCATAAGCTTCTCATAGGTGACGTGAATTCTGGCCTCCTCCTAAGCTATATTAACATCGCTGTTCCCTCAAGATTTACTCGTACTTTTCGACCTATTCACTTGCCAATTTGTAGATCCAACTTTGCCATTCATGAGCCCTTTCGGGTGCTTTGTTCCAATTATAATGCAGTATACCCTGCAATATCTTTGGAAAATTCTATTGATCGAATATCATCTAACATTTATGCTTTTCTTGAATCATATAATATTTAGTTAGTTTAAGTTATATTTATTTTTAAAATATATGTGTAAGTTAGCAGTTCATTGTTAACTATAAATCAATAAAAAAAATAAATAAGTTTCCCGTGTTTTGGCTTGGCATCTTTTACCTATATGATAAAAAAAAATAGTTTATTTTCACAAGCAGTTCATTGCTTACATTAATAAACAATAAACATATATACATATATGTCTAACTAACGCGATCCAAAAACTTTACACGTTCAGTAACATTTTCTCATGGATCAAGTTATGTCGGTGGTACGGAATTGGGTGAATCCTGCTTGTACCTGTTGAACATTATTGTCTCAGTTTGTGGTTGTTAAATATTTTTGTCTCAAAAATAAACTTTTTGAATATAGTGTCAATCTTAGACTGATTTTTATTTAAAATTCAAATACATGGGAAGGCTTGAGAAGTGGTGTACAATAGGGTTGCTTTTTTTGGTATGAAAAAATCTAAGGTCCTAGTCTCACCCCCTTATACATTGCGCTTTGATGCATTTAAGGCGTCCAAAAATAAGCGATCTAGGGTATGCGCATTATCTTTAAAGTTTATCACTCATACTTATTGTTGCCTTAGATCAAACATTTTATTTTCATATAGAAAATAGACTTCATGTTATTTATTGGGCCTGAACGAAAAGGTAACATATCACCTTTGCACACGGCTAAAGAAATATAAATGAGTATGGAAATAATCTAGGATACTAGATTATCCCCCGTAATGGGATAAAAAAATCGACATTTTTTATTTTCTACTTACCTGCATACGTTAGCAGATCAAGCGGTTTTGACATATTTCTAAATTATATATAATGGGGTGATACGCCTTTAGGTTATTTTCGTAGTTTTTACGCAAGTTCAGGACAATTACGTGGATTATAGTTCTTCAAAATCTCCTTTATCAAATTGAGACCTTTATATCTAAATAAACAAACACAAACAAGACAAAATATTTGTTTAAAAAATGCATACATTTATTGTTTTCTTTATATCCGATTTTACATTAAAAAATCAAATTGATAAATTCAAGAATTCTGCCACAACTAAGGGAGTGGACAGCACTTAGAGCTCTACATAGAATCGGTCTGACATCTTCGGTAAAGCAGAAGAAAATAGCTGTCTCCTAGAAAAACTTGGCAGCACGACTGAAACTCTTTAAAGATCACAAGTCGTGGACGGTAGAGGAGTGGAACAAGTTTCAACAAGCTGGAGACCCCAAGGACACGGCTAAAATCGTGAAGAATTGGCTAAGTAATCAAAGTCCGGATCTTAATCCCATTGATATATTGACAGTCTGGCTTTATAGTTAACTTTTCTGTTCTCTAGTGATTGTTCTCAGAATTTTAGAATGCGCTCGTCACATGATCTCTATCCGTAGATCCAGATTGGGATTAAACAGGAGTTATAAAGTAATACTTCGTATTCAAGTTGAAAGGCAGGGCGGCCCGCTGGCTTTCAGTTTTTGCCAGGTATTCTCCAGGTAAGACGTGTTCATGTTTGAACACTAGTTCCATACCAACACTGTTTCAGCCAAAGGAGATCGCTAAAGTCATCAAGAAACTGAAACCGAAAAATTTTTCGGGCGGTCACCTTATAACCAAAAAAATGATAATTGAACTTCCAAACTCTGCTATCGAGGTTTTTGTAAACTCTTCAATGGGATAATACGACCACACAATTTCGTGTCTGTCTAAATTATTTTAAAAAAGCCTTTTAACACGCATAATAGCATATCTGGGAGCACACAATGTCATCCCGGCACATTAATTTGGCTTCCGTTAAAGCCATGGAAATTCGCACAGCCTTCAAGCATTGGGAATACTGCAGCGCAATATTCCTCGATGTATCTCAAGCTTTCGTTCAAGTCTGGCTCTTTGGCCTCATAAAATCAAAACACACTTACCTACATACACTCATAAGCTGCTTGAGTCGTATCTCTACAACAGAGTCTTCTCAGTAAGGTGCGACACAACAAACATCTAAAGACTACATTATCGAAGCTGGAGTCCCGCAAGGAAGCGCATTTGGGTATACTGTGTTCGTCCTTTATACAGCGGATATATCTACGAACGAGCAGCTAACAATATCTACGTTCGCTGACGACACTGCAATCGCCATTTAAGAAAATGAAAACACATTACGATTACTCTCAACTGGCAAACATGTCTTCCACTATTATTGAATAGTACGCAGATTCCCCATTTCAACGAAGTAACGTATCTCGGCGTTCACCTAGACATACAACGAACCTGGAGAAGACACATCGAATGCAAGAATCTACACCTAAAATAAAGCCAGCCGCTTACACTGGATCTTAAACGCTCAAGCGCCCATGCGCCCATGAATACAAGGTCCTACTGTACAACTCCACTCTTAAGCCCAGCTATGTGGGAACGCGAACAGCAGCTATATAGACATCATACAGTGCGCATAATCAAAAATCCTGAGAACTTTAACTCCATTATATTTTCGCAACCAAAACATCCACAGGGACCTCGGCATTCTTGCAGTAAAAGATGAATTAGACAAAGAAAAACCGACGTACAATGAAAAACTCTCTGTCCACCCAAATTATCCCGAAAGAGGCTTGACAGATGCAGAAGGTAGTCGTCGAAATGACCCCACCAATAAGTTATTAAGGTAGACCAGCACATGAGTTTTCAGTTGGTAGGGAATTATTAAATCCATTAACAGACACATAGCTTGTGGAGCATTGGTCAACCCAAAAGGTAATTGAATTGGAGTTGTTTCTATAAGATCCATCTAAACCATGCGGTCGATTTCCAAACACAGCAACTTTTTCTTTTCTGGCGATAAGGGATAAAACCTTTGCTTAATGGATTTCGTAGAAATGTGAAGATGTGTCAATGTTGTCAATGTGTCAATCAGTTAAGTTAAGCCTAAGCCGTTATTTTCAAACGACGGGAAGAAGACGTTGACTTTTTCCAATTTCGAATTCTGTATGTTGAATAAACCAGAAATCCATACCGCATATCACGCTCTGCTGTATGGAAGGTACAATTAGGAATTCGAAGTTTGAATCGGTGTAGTTGTATGTCAAGTACGATACGACAACCGAACCGAAAATCTACCGGACGACAATTTTGAGTATTTTTCTCAAAGTGCTGTTGACAGAGTTGTTGCTCAGGAGTAATGACTTTAGCCTTGGGCGGCAAATCCTCCACAGACCAAAATGTCTGCATGGTTGTGTCAATTGACTCCAACGCTTCCTCCTGGCAGCTGAGATGTATCATTTTTTCAGCAATATCCAGCCGAGATCTGTCTTTTGTAAGATGGGGAATTTAGGCCCCTGCTTTATCTTGCCAATGGATAAAAGTTCAAGAAATGTATTAGCGCCGATAAGCATATCTATTTTTAGGGCTTGAAGAAGATTGGATCTGCCAACTGAATATTTTCAGGCACCTTCCACTCGCTGGTGTTCACCGCTTTATCCGGATGATAACCAGAAATATTTTTGATAATCCAAAAATCGGACGACAACTGGCTGTGCCCTACTCGCGACTTCATGTGTGTTTTCTTTGTGGCTTGGGCATTAGTTCCACCAATACCTCGCAAGCTCATGCACACGTCCTCTCTTGTAATTTTGAGCCTCTGAGCGAGCTCATCGGTCACAAAATTTATTTGTGAGCCAGAGTCGAGCAACGCTCGAGCTAATACAAACTCGCCACTTTTGGTTTGGACGCTCAAAACAGCAGTTGCAAGAAACTAAAATTAGTGGATTTTCCTCCGAAATGTTTAATGTGGATACATTTATATCTTTCTAACCGCTCACAAATTGTGAAATTTAATAATACAACTTCCAAAACTATCCAAGTTACCTCTGGAGTTCCTCAAGGAAGCCATCTGGGAACCTAATATTTGACTTGTTGATAAATGATCTACCACAAATTATTAATTCCGCAACTGTATTAACTTTGTATGCCCATTTCATTACCTGATTCTTACTTTCGCCTTCAACTTGATCTTGACCATTTTCAGACTTGGTGGAATAATTTAAAAATTTACGGCTTAACTTTGTCAAATGCAACTTAATGACTTTTTAATGTAGCAATACATTTCTGTATTCATATTCAATTGATATCAATGCCCTTTAAAGTGTTTTTTACTGTTCAAGGCCTAGGTGTTTTATATGACGATCATATTTCGACAATTACCAACAAAGCAAGAAGCCTGCTTGCTTTTATGAAACGTTGGCTTTTATACTTTACTCTTGTCCGGCCATCGTTAGAGTATTGTTCGTGCATGTCACTTATCAAAATATGATAGAGTGTGTTCAAAAGCAGTTGTTGGTGTTTGCTCTAAGAGGTTTTAACTGGGACACTGGCCGTCGGTTGCCATCTTACATTTGATTGATTCCCTGAGTAATCGTAGAACTTGTCATGGCGTACTGTTTTTGCACAAATTTACCAATGGTGTTTTGGACTCCTTCTTTCTTCTGAGTTCCCTTAATTGGAATTTACAGTGCAGGTCAATTCGTCGTTTTCTGCATTTGTCTCTGACATTGTGCTAGTCCACTTATGCCCGTCATGACCCTTTCCATGTTCTTTGTGATAATTATAATTGTCTCTGTCATGTATTGTTGTTCGGAGTCTCTTAAGCGTGAAATTAAAATAGATTCGTGATTCTATGTGCCTACCACTCGATGTGAGCAGTGCATACTCGTCATTGCTTTACTGAAATATGGCTAAACTCTTCGGTTTCCGATCAAGATATATTCGTTGATAAGTTTGTTATCTATAGAACTGACCGCATCTCCAAACTTTGACCGCAAACTTTTTTCAGTGAACCTACTCTCTTCAATCCTATGACTTTTCCACTCCCTACCCTTATGATCTGCCCTGCATCAATAATATTTTTGTTCCTCAATTTGAAGTTAGCGATGTTCTTAAAGCCCTTCTGTCGCTGGAAACGTCCTATTCCGCGGGCCCTGATAACATCCCTAGCTGTGTTCTAAGTAACTGTGCCGAAGCTCTGTCTTGGCCAATCACTTTTCTATTTAACTTATCTTTATTATCTTCAGAGTTCCCGAGAATTTTGAATGAATCTTTTATTATTCCAATTCATAAAAAAGGCTCAAGGTCGGATGTCGAAAATTATCGTGGTATAGCCAAAGTTTCTGCCATACCTAAACTTTTTGAACAGCTGGTCACTTGTCAACTTCAACATATGTTGCCTCCATCATCTTTCCCGCACAGCATGGCTTTGTAAAACAAGGGTCGACCACTACTAATCTCCTCGAATTTTCTACTCTAATCCACCGTAGTTTCCTAAATAAATGCCAAACTGACGTTATTTTTACTGACTTCAGCAAGGCACTCGATTCAGTAAGCCATAGCCTTCTCCTTCATAAATTATCTCTTCTTGGTTTTCCACCTAATTTACTTAACTGGATTTCTGCCTATCTTTCAAACAGAACTCAACGCGTTCTCTTCAATAATCAACTTTCCTCCGTCGTAAATGTTTTTTCTGGTGTCCCCCAAGGAAGTCAACCACTACTTAGCGTTCTTTTTATTAATGATCTTCTTAAAGTAGTGCCATTTGCCTCTACTCTAATGAATGCGGAAAAATTTGCCTATCATTCTCTGACCAAATGTCATACCTTTGCCTACAGTCGGACATTGATCAATTACAATTATGGTGTTCCAACAATTTGTTGCTTTTTAATCACACTAAATGCAAATGTATATATTTTTACCGGATTACAGCCCACATACACCCTTACCATCTTGGAAAATCTACTTTAGAACGTATTACGCAAGTAACTGATCTAGGTGTTCTATTTGATAGCAAGCCATTTTTCTGTCATCATTGGTAAAGCTAAGGGTGTTTTAGCCTTCATAAAACGTTGGGTCAAGTAGTTTGAGGACCCGTATACAACAAAGACTCTTTACATTTCCATGGTTCGCCCCATTTTGGAATACTGCGCATGTGTTTGGAGCCCTCAATAGATTGATCAACAAAAATTAATCGAGTCAGTCCAAAAGCAATTTTTTTTATTTGCTCTCCGACAGCTGAATTGGGACCCGGTGAGGTGTTTGCCACCTTACTCTTCAGAGTTAATGTTAATTGATCTAAAGTCTTTAAAACATCGTAGAATGTGCAGTGGAGTAATTTTTTTTGCATAAGCTTCTCATAGGTGAGGTGAATTCTGGCTATATTAACATCGCTGTTCCCCCAAGGTTTACTCGTACTTTTCGACCTATTCACTTGCCAATTTGTAGATCCAACTTTGCCCTTCATGAGCCCTTTCGGGTGCTTTGTTCCAATTATAATGCAGTATACCCTGCAATATCTTTCGATAATTCTATTGATCGGATATCATCTAACATTTATGCTTTTCTTGAATCATATAATATTTAGTTAGTTTAAGTTATATTTATTTTTAAAATATATGTGTAAGTTAGCAGTTCATTGTTAACTATAAATCAATAAAAAATAAATAAGTTTCCCGTGTTTTGGCTTGGCATCTTTTACCTATATGATAAAAAAAAGTAGTTTATTTTCACAAGCAGTTCATTGCTTACATTAATAAACAATAAACATATATACATATATGTCTAACTAACGCGATCCAAAAACTTTACACGTTCAGTAACATTTTCTCATGGATCAAGTTACGTCGGTGGTACGGAATTGGCTGAATCCATTATTGTCTCAGTTTGTGGTTGTTAAATATTTTTGTCTCAAAAATAAACTTTTTGAATATAGTGTCAATCTTAGACTGATTTTTATTTAAAATTCAAATACATAGGAAGGCTTGAGAAGTGGTGTACAATAGGGTTGCTTTTTTTTGGTATGAAAAAATCTAAGGTCCTAGTCTCACCCCCTTATACTTTGCGCTTTGATGCATTTAAGGCGTCCAAAAATAAGCGATCTAGGGTATGCGCATTATCTTTAAAGTTTATCACTCATACTTATTGTTGCCTTAGATCAGACATTTTATTTTCATATTGAAAATAGACTTCATGTTATTTATTGTGCCTGAACGAAAAGGTAACATATCACCTTTGCACACGGCTAAAGAAATATAAAATGAGTATGGAAATAATCTAGGATACTAGATTATCCCTCGTAATGGGATAAAAAAATCGACATTTTTTATTTTCTACTTACCTGCATACGTTAGCAGATCAAGCGGTTTTGACATATTTCTAAATTATATATAATGGGGTGATACGCCTTTAGGTTATTTTCGTAGTTTTTACGCAAGTTCAGGACAATTACGTGGATTATAGTTCGTCAAAATCTCCTTTATCAAATTGAGACCTTTATATCTAAATAAACAAACACAAACAAGACAAAATATTTGTTTAAAAAATGCATACATTTATTGTTTTCTTTATATCCGATTTTACATTAAAAAATCAAATTGATAAATTCAAGAATTCTGCCACAACTAAGGGAGTGGACAGCACTTAGAGCTCTACATAGAATCGGTCTGACATCTTCGGTAAAGCAGAAGAAAATAGCTGTCTCCTAGAAAAACGTGGCAGCACGACTGAAACTCTGTAAAGGTCGTGGACGGTAGAGGAGTGGAACAAGTTTCAACAAGCTGGAGACCCCAAGGACACGGCTAAAATCGTGAAGAATTGGCTAAGTAATCAAAGTCCGGATCTTAATCCCATTGATATATTGACAGTCTGGCTTTATAGTTAACTTTTCTGTTCTCTAGTGATTGTTCTCAGAATTTTAGAATGCGCTCGTCACATGATCTCTATCCGTAGGTCCAGATTGGGATTAAACAGGAGTTATAAAGTAATACTTCGTATTCAAGTTGAAAGGCAGGGCGGCCCGCTGGCTTTCAGTTTTTGCCAGGTATTCTCCAGGTAAGTCGCCTTTCTAGGTGTATACCAAGATAGGTGACTTCGTCTACTTGTGGAATTGGTGTATTATTAAGGGGTAAAGGTGGGCAAATGTCACGGTTGACCGTAAAAGTAATATGCTTACATTTTTGCTCGTTGACTTACATACCCCAGTCAGCAAGCCACCTTTATATAGCCTCGAGACGGTCTTTTATATTTTCGGTTGCTGTTTTAGGAGATTTTGAGCGGCAGCAAAGGTTGATATTACTGTAGGGCGCTGCAATGTTTCCTGTGCACAAAAGCCGCGCGTATTTCAGATGTTATGCGGGTAACCTATTCGATAGTTCCATGCCAAAGCCCCAATTTAGTATAGAATTGAAAGTTGTATTATTCCATATAACTGCACTTTTAGGTTACTCTACTATCACCTTTGGCGAAAATAGCCAAAGGAAACTTTTGGGTTCAGCTGTTTTAGTGTGTTTTGAAATTGTGGATTTTTGGAGAGTATTGGACAGGACGGATCTACGTTTGAAACGTTCGGAGGAGTGCATCGGTTTGTTTGCGAATGGGATTTAAAGAGCTTTTTTAAATGTTAAGCAAAGATTGTAGCATTATCTTCGTGGATAAGCGATCATCCACCTACTTGGGATCACTATCGAAGTTTGGCATCGGAAGACATTTCATCAGTGAATTGTTCTAGTGAGTTTTCGATATCAGCTTCGCAGGATATTTTTGGATTCAGCTCTAAATGGGAGCATACATGTTTTCTTTACTTCAGCCAGTTGGTTCAGTTTAATGTAATAAATTGATCTTATTTCAGAAGCTGTAGCTCGTTGAACAAATTTATAATCAGATGATTATTAGTGAGTGATTCAGCGCTTATTAGATTTTCCAGCACTTTTCTTGTTACATCAAAATCAATCATTTCTAGTTGTCTACTCTAGGTAATTGGCTGTGGTGATAATAGCTTTAAATATTTAATGATTTTTAGGGTTAGCGAGACGAGAGTCCCAATATTGATATTTTGCATTATAGGCACCTGCTGCTATCGAGCTGTTACCTAAAGTATTGTATAACTCCAAAAACTCTTTTTCTGCTATATTAAAACGGGGGGGGACAATATATGGCCGATACTGCGAGTGAACCGCACACGTTTCCAAAAGATGTTGGCTAATACGCTAATTTACTAGGATGCCGGTGCCTCCGAGCGGCTTGCCTTCGGGGTGGTTTATGGGAATCTTCCTATTGCTTCGCGATGAGAGGTCCTGGCTGATAACAATGGGTGGTTGTAAAACCATGGGTGATTTTAAAATATGCCCAGGATGCTGGCAGTAACTGATTGATTGCTTCTTTGGCGACTCTTAAGCTCTGTGTAGACTGTACAGTTCCTGTAATTAGAAGTATCGCTCCCGCCACAGTTGTAACACTTTCTTAGTGCAGAATTTTCTGTATTTTCTTGGTCTAAAGTATCTTTTTGTGTGTCCATATTTTTTTGCTGTTTAATCTTTTTTTTAATTTACTAACATGTATAATTTTGAAAATGAACTACTTGCTCTGATAGATAGATCCAATGAAAACAGCAACGTAGTTCTCAAGCTCTTGTGCACGCAATATGACAGGTCTCAAAGTATGCCATATAAACGCCCAGAGTCTGACCAAAAAGATTAAAGAGATTTAATACTTGTTCGTTAACTCAGGAGTCCTTGTTGTATGTGTTTCCGAAACATGGTTCTCTTCCGATGTTAGTGATTGTCTTGTATCTTATGGAGGATTGAATTTGTATCATGATACAAATACGTCTTCATTTGCTAAGTAATAATTTCGAACTATTTTATTTCTAAACTTTCTTATTCCCTATTCTTATCTATGGCCTACGCAGAGACCGCAGATGTTTGCCATGAACAAGAGAGCTTTATTCTGAATTCCGCACAAGTCCTTTGTGCGTGTGAAACATTTTAAATGATAATACTTGGAGGCTCAAGTGGCCTGAACTTACAGATTACAAGTGCTAGTAACTGTTCCCTTGCATGGTTAAGGTGACAGATCGTAAATTTTGGCTCTGGATCGATTGACAAAGTGACATGCAACGAGCTCCTAAAATATTGTAATCGGGATTAGTATCTTATTTCTAATATCCCACCGAGTGGCTAGTTTATCCATAACTTGGAAAAAATTCTTGAGTGCAATAAAGGAAGTCAATGATATCACTTATAGACAAAGATACCGCTCAAAGGAGGTCATGTTATGTGTATATATATTTTTTTTTACTCAAGTGTCTTCTATGTTCAGCTCATATACTTACATTTATACGTGTTCATGTGAGTAATTGTCTTGAATCTTGTGACGTATCTATTTTGTATTGTGCTGATTGTAACGGACGTGCCGGAGGGTTGCAATTTATTAAAATAACAGATTTAAGGCTAAAGTAATTAACACAAATGGAAGTGATAGTGCAATAGAATATATATTTATTGAAATTGTGGGATCTGCTCAAATAGAAAACTACTGTTTTAACGAACTTTTCTCCCTATTGTGTGATATTTCTAGGGCGGCAATATATTATTGGCAGGTGATATGAACAGCAACATTTTGACTGAAATCATTTAACCAATTATATGATATCCGCTGGAATGACTATAGTAAACTCCTAATTTCCAACTCATTTCTACAGAACCTGCAACACTCTCCTAAAGGTTTTGTTTTTAAACAAATATATTCTATATGACTAGGGTTCAGAACCAGCTTTTTCAAAACATGAAATTACCGCTAACATTTTTATCGACTTCACTGACCATTCAATTACTTTTCGGAACTTAAAAAATATTAACTACAAATTGCTAACATTTTTTTGTAATCAGTCTGACTGGAACGTGTTGTATAGTCTTGTAACAACGTACTGCATCTATAGAAAACCTGTTTTCCCTTAGAAACCAGAGTAGCAAAATTAAATAATAACACCATTAAAAATGATATTAAACTATGAGACACAGTTTTTTTTTTCAAAAATTGTAAAGGTATAAAACAACTATTTATAAGAAGAATTCAAATCCCTACGGAAAAAAGTGACGGAACTAATTCACTCTAGCAAACGTAAATATTTTCATGCAAAACACAACAACACAGTTAATTCGCGTCAAACATGATAAGACCTCAAAGCACTAGGAAATGGAAAACCAAATTGGAAATTGGATTGGAAATTGATTCGGAAATTACCGACAGGTAAACCGAAAATTTGTGCAATGCTAAGTGTCTGGGGTCGAATTTAATGAGTACTGCGATCATTAATAATGACGGTGATATAACCTGTGATACTAGACTTAGCTTTATGTGTGTTAGTGAATTTGATGTAGGTGAAGCTATCCTTAACATACGATCAAATGCGGTTGAACTTGATGGCATTAACCTCAAGTTTTTTAAAATTCTTTATCCACAGATTTTGCCATATGTCACTTTTGTCATAAATAGCTTGTTGACCACTTCTGTTTTTCCTGAGAGGTGGAAGGACGCCAGAATACTTCCAGTGGCTAAGGAAAATGGTGACTATAGGCCAATATCAATATTATCCTGTATAAATTAACCGAAAACGTAACATTGTTGACCCTCCTAGATTTCAGCAAAGCCTTCGATACTGTGAGCCACGATATTTTGTGCTGGAAGCTTATAAAAAAGTTAACTTTTTCTATAACAGCAGAAAAGTTGATACACTCCTATTTATATTGCAGACGGCAGGCCACAGAAAACATCCTTTTAAAGTTCCAACAGAGATCAGTTTTAGGACCTAAGCTAATTTATATGTATGTGAAAGAGCTTCCAAATATAGTGTCGTCTTGAAAATTCCATATGTATACTGATGACAGCAATGCAAGAAGCAAACAAAAACTAAATGTAATGTTCAATAGTACTGCGAGATATGTATTTAATGTAAGACGTGGCGATCCTATATCTCGATCCGATATTACCGATCTAAGCTGACTTGCCGATCGGCTGCTGATCCGGGGAAGCGTTCTGCTGTTTGTTTTATTGGGGCTTGGGGGCTTATTGGGCTTAAGGGGCCTTTCCAGTGTAACTTTATTTATAAAAATCAATTTTTTTTCTGCTTAATTGATAGTTTACAATTCTAAAAATATCCTACAAAAGCGGCAAGGTTGTTTTTGAATGGCAGCTTTCGCAGGCATGTACCGCTGCACGTGAATCTTTAATCTCGTTTATCTAGAAACGACATTTTTGAAAACTGCTGACATCATAACTCGACTAAAAGTTGACCAATCGGTTTCAAATTAACACTCAATCATCTTAAATGGGTCCTTACTACATTGGTTAAAAATTGTCCGTTTAGCAGAATTTAAAAATTCATTTTTTCACCCCAAAAAACGGCTTTAAACCTATGCCATTTTGATGATATTTGAAATTGTTTAAAGATCGTAGGTCATTGTAGGGAAAATATATTTAGATTTCATAATCTTTTTGAATTTTTCGATTTCTGCCACTCGTTCGCCTGGTATCATGTCAGCAGTTGGATTACTCTTTTTTAAGCCTCAGCAGACAGCTTCAGTCCCCTTATTTCTCAATATATTAAAAAAGAATATCTTTAAATGAAAGGAAAAGTTACATTATTATGTGCAAAAAGTTTCAAAACATTCTGTCTTGCACTTTCTTCAGAAAAAAAAGGCTAAGGCCCGTTAAATGGCGAGCAGCACAGAAATCAGCTAATCTGCTTTTAGATACGACGAAACATCTGATCAGATCATCAGCCTTTAGTTTGGCGCATTAACGATTTCATCTCGCACACAACCTCGATTCAATCGTCAAAACAGAGATGCCGGTTAGGCCCATTGGAACGGTTATCACTTGTCCGGCCTGTCAAGCCAGCGCACTTTGTGCGCACCATATCATCAGCCCCTATTACCAGGCTGCATTTTTTCCATCATTTTAAGTAATCGATCTAAGCGGTCACTTAAAGGTACTTCACTGCACGCTACGTACGAACGGGAGAGAAAGAGAGCGGCAGCGTAGTGCAGTCATGTGCATCAAAGCCCAACACCAAAAACAACACTACGGCGTGTACAAACAAAGCTCAAAGAAAAGACCGCAAGATCACAAAAACACAGAGAAGAAACACAAATGCTTAAAAGTTTTTGTTAGTGTTTTCAGTCGCGAACCGAACAAAATATTAAAGTTTGTAGTTTTAAAAACGGACTTTGACTTCATTTTTTATTTATTTATTTTTAAAGACAAGAAGGAAATGATAAGTTTAAACATATATTTGTTAATTACAATTAAGTTTAAAAAAAAAGGGCCTTGTAGTGCTTGTATTTATTGCGCTAGTCAAAATAGGTTGAAAATATTAAAATTTTGTTTGATGACTTAAGATCTATCTTATTCTAGCAAAATTATATTATATTAGATATATTGAAGAGGTACGATGGTTGCTAAGAAGTCACAATATTACTGAAATTAATAAGAGTCCTGTAATCTACCATGTGGTCAAGTTTAGGTCTATAAGTGTATTGGTCAAGTGCGGAACATGGTCGTTTGTCGTTTCAGGTTATACACATATCTGCCTATAGAACTCGACTCTACTTTTAACTGTGACAAAATATTACAACCCCATAAAAATTAGGATTACTTAAGATACTATCATTCTAATATGCTGTGGCAGATTGTTTTTTAAAGTCGAGAGCTGAAGCAACAAGCCTTATGTACGTACAGTTGCCTTTTAAATGTGTTTACTCCAGCTCAAGGTATTGCTAAAAGTGGTGCCTAGATTTGTTGCATACTCCTTATATTTTATAGGCATGTTATTAATTACCAGACTCTGTAGGCATCTGGTATCCAATGATTTCTTGCTGATTACTATGCATTTTGGTTTGGATGTATTTATGCTTAAGACGTTGTCTTTCGCCCAATTGTCAACTAGATACAGAACATTATTACTCTTACTAACACACACATTTATTTGACTAATCGGACTACTAACATAAACTTCATTAACATATATGGGAAAAGTAGAGGACCTTGGACAGATCCCTGAGTAACTCCCCTAGTTAGATCTCTAACCCTAGACACAGTACCCCAAGATACTTCTGTTTGTTGTCTGCCAGCAAGATATGAAGAAATAAAATGCTCAGCAGTATCTGTAAAGTTGTACAGATTTTTTAGCTTACTACTAAGAATGTAGTGGTTCACCGAGTTAAATGCTTTGCTATGGTTCAGTTGGCAGCAATTGTCTTCAACGATGTCTGTTATTACACTTATACAGCTCATTTTTTCTAAACCCTGTTTCTGTTCAAGAAAAGTCTGAATTTGTAAGAACATTAAATTTTGGAATTTCGGGGTAACTTCAGATTTCTTCCAAATTGAAGGAAAATTGTAATGGATGTGTTAGAATATTAGTTATGTTTGGAACAAGAAGCGGCAACAGAATTTTAAGAAATTTAGGGCTTATAATGTCTAAACCATCAGCATTCGATTTTATTTTAAGGATACACTCTAAGACATTACATTCATTGACGCACACAAAGCTAAAACTATTATCACAGTAGGGTTGATATGTCAAGTAATTATTGTGGCTCATGAAAACATAAACATACATGTTGACTTTGTTTACGTTTTGACGAGCCACAGCTGTCCAGATCAGCTGAAATCGGAATCGAATGTGCTCTGTGGCAATCGGAGTTTCACATTTGCTGAAACTTCCAACCGTTTCCAACGGATGGACTGTGTGGAAAGATGGCATTAGTCTTTTTTGCTCTCAAAATCTTTTTTAAAATTCCTTTTGTTTTTGAAAGGGAAGATCTGTTTGCGGAATTGACAAAAACTTGTCCTTGGTTGTGTGTTTTGATCGCCAAGTTGGTCGCTAGTTGACCTTTAAAATCTGCTAGTTATTTGTCTGTCGGCAAGTTGAAAGCAGTTACAAAAAAGAGTCCGCTAAAAAACTTTCTATTAAAAATTTGTTGCTAGGTCGCCTAGTTGACCAGATAATCACTACCGTGATTAATGCTGCTGTGATCAAATAATGATCGGGATTTCGAGTTTAAATTGGAGTCCCAATTCAAACAAATTTGGCGGTTTAATGTCGGTGGTCACCAAATTTACAAATTCAAATGAATTTAGAATGCTGAAATATTTTTTTTGCTGCGTGCCGCAAGTACAAAGCTAGGTGCAATAGTCGCCGCAATAAGTACAATACTAATTGGGCTCCGGAGAGTTCAAGAGTTCTATTTGTAACAATTTTTTTGGGTATAACTTGGGGTTTATATACATGTTCTTAGGTCAAAAGGTTTTTCTTGTGCGAGCTATTTTCTTTTGACGAAAATCTTAAGCTTGCTTAATTTAATATTTGCAGCAGCTTTACAAGCTGAAAACAGCTGAACTGTTATGTTAAGGCATAGTGCCTGTTCTTATTCCTCCGTTTTGTTGACTTCCCAACGAAAGGCAACTTATTTTATTTTGTGTAAATGCGCCCATCGCAGCCGACGAATGGGGGCGAATATCAAAAAGTTTTGCACCTACTGCAGGATTACAATACGCACAGTATTGCGAATCCATTGCTTGAAGTACTGATATTGCATTACCTTTCGGGTTCTTAACCCAAGCACACTGTTGATGAACGCTTTGCAGCCGTTATTTTGAATTCATATATTTGTATTAACTTAAGTTTTGGTATTTTTTAGTGTCATATACTATTTGTGCTGCTGTGAATTTTTAGTGATAAGACTACAGCCAAACATGTCGGACACGCAGAAATAAAAATAATACAGTCCAATCAAACTCGGGAATTAAACGTTTTAATTCATCACCATATCTTTGGTGCTTTTCGCCAAATAAACTAATTGATTAACATGGATCAATTAAACTACTGAAGGCAGCAAGGAGCCGTGCGAAAGCAAGCATCACGCGTTTGCTAACGGCGTCACAAGATCCACGTGCGGAATCACCCTGGGAACTGGACGAAATTACAGTGTCATTGGATTGGCTCAATACCGTTTGGGAGGAATTTGAGACACTCAGCCACAAAATGGCCCTTTTCGACGAGGAGAAGGGGTATGTCGATCCAGCCATCGACAACGAGCGGTACGAAGACAAGTACTTGCAAGCAAACACCTTATTTCACTCGCTAAAACGGGCTTGCGAACAAGCCAAGCGATCGTCACACGCCTTGGTATCAACGGGGGAAGGTGCTTGTGTTAAATGTAACTCCAAGGAGCACAAGATCTTTATCTGCCCTAAGTTTATGGACTTATCAGTCGAGCAGAGACGCACTTTTGTTAAAGCTAATTCCTTGTGCTTTAATTACTAGGAGTTCGGGCATGTGTCACGCAGGTGTGAATCCAAATTCACATGCAGAACTTGTCACAATCGTCACCACTCTCTACTACACGTAGAAGATTCTACTGCACACGCCGCTGTAACCAGAACACATTCAAGGGATGAGGAGCAGCGCGACCTCGGCTCTCCAGAGGATACAACGGTGACCATCAGCAACATTGCTCGTGTACAAGACACTCCATGCGCTGAATCTTCGTACAACGGATCATCTATTACTACACAGCCACAAGGGTTACGGAAAAGCGCATTGCCCACAGCTCTAGTACTCGTTCGCAACGTCAAAGGATCACATACTTCCTGTCGGGTGCTTTTGGACAGTGTTTCGGAACTGTCATACATACGCGCTTGCCATCACGAATTTTGGTGTCGTGAATTTCTTCGATCAAGGCTGAGACAACTAGAGGCTGCAGCGCTCTGGATATTTAGTCAAGAATATCAGAACACACAATGAAGGAACGTGCCCACGTACTCAGCAAAATTACCTCCACGTTGGCAAGACACAATATCAACGCCTCAGCACTTAAGGCGTTCGATGGCTTGGAGCTTGCAGATTCTGACTACCAATCGTTGGCGTCAGTAGATAATCTCTTGGGCAGCAATTGCGTTTGGACCGTGTTCACTGGTAAAAAGCTGTTCGACCATATTTGGATGGGTCATTACTTCGATCGTGACTACAGGCTCTTCATCTACAACAACTATGCACACGGCTATTGACATTGATGCATCACTTCGACGCTTTTGGGAGCTGGAGGATGTCAGCCAGGAACTTCATCGCAAACCAGAGAACGATGAAGTTGAACAGCACTTTTTGAAGACACACACAAGGTACCCCAAGGGGCGTTACATCGTCTAACTTCCGTTTAAAGACCCCAATAAGCAGTTTTCGGATACTCTTCAGGGAGCACTCGCACGATTCAAGGGAGTAGAACACCGTCTAATGCAAGATCCCAATTTGCGCTCACAGAAAGTAAAGTAAAAGAAAGTTTTATGTGGACGACGTACTCACTGGAGCATACACAGAGGAAGAGCTCGTTCGCAATCAAAATGAGCTAATCAAACTTATGAAATGTGTGAAGCTTGGAAAATGGGTCTCAAACTCGCCACGCATTTCTGAAGCAAAGCTCACTTCTGAAGGAAAAAGATTCTATTCAACAGCAAAGGTTCTTGGCATCCATTGGAATCAAAAGCAAGATACGCTCTCATTCAAAGTTTGCCTTTCATAAAATCCGAAGAACTCTAAGCGACAGGTGCTGTCTGACGTGGCACGCATCTTTGACCCGCTGGGTGTCCTATCGTAGTGGTGGTACAATTCAAAATTTTGATTCAAGAATTGTAGATTCTTGATCTCGGCTGGGTACGGAACTTCCTCCAAAAATCGCTGAATGGTGGAACAAATGCCGTAACGACTTGAATGCTCTACAAGAGCTACGTATGCCAAGATTTATTGACAACAAGGAAATTCACATCGAACTGCACGGATTTTCGGATGCTTCTATCAAGACGTATTCGGCAGTTGTCTACAGCAGATTAGTACGCGCGAATGGTACTGATTCTGTGTTCACTCATAGCAGGAAAAACCAGAGTTGCTTCGCTGAAGCAGCAATCACTACCGCGCCTCGAGCTGTGTGGTGCTCTCCTACTTAGTCGACTCATTTCTTCAATCAAAAATGCTCTACAACACAAGGACATCGTCATACATGCGTGGTGCGACTCAACCATCGTTTTGGCATGGCTTTCACGCCCACCATCGAAGCTGAAAACATTTGTGGCAAACCGAACGACAGAAATACTCGATACTATACCTCGCAATGCCTGGCATCATGTAAATACTAAGGAAAATCCTGCTGACTGCGCCACGCGAGGCATGCTGGCTGCAGAACTTATTCTTTTTGACCTGTGGTGGATGGGTCCTCTATGGCTGCAAGATCAAGAAAAACTCGAGGTAAAGTTGAGCTGCCAAAAGTTCTGTTCTTCTATTTCAGAAAACCATGGTAAAGAAGAGGGGAAGACTACCGCACTGACTACTCCGGAGGTCATCTTATTGTCACCGATCAAAGCACTGTCTCAGCGTGTCTCATCCTGGACAAAAATGGTTCGCATTGTAGCTTACTCCCTACGCTTCATCCAAAGGATCAAGGCTATTAAGTCAGGCACGCTGACAAATTGTAAGAGGCTCACCTTTGAGGAGATGCAGGCTGCTCGCATTCTTTGCCTTCAAGAGGCTCAGAAACGCTTCAAGAACGACTACAATCTACTGATGGAGAACAAGCCACTTCAGAGTCGCTCCCAGCTCATCAAGCTTTCACCGATCATTAGCAAGGATAGCCTTCTTCGAGTCGGTGGACGACTGGATAATTCACAATTACCAGCTAATGTCAAACACCCAATTTTGCTTCCCAAATCGCACAGCATTACAAGGATGATTTTGGAAAACGAACATGCGCCAAATCTGTACCCTGGAGTTTCAGCACTTGTTGTCATTATCCGCCAAAAATATTGGGTCTTTGGCGCACGCAACCTCATAAGGAATCTGGTGCACAATTGCATCAAATGTTTTCGCCAACGAAATCAAACAGCACAACAATTCATGGCCGATCTACCGGGGATTCGCATTACAGAGGCACTTCCCTTCCAGCACTCAGGCTGCGATTACGCTGGACCATTTATTCTCAAGGAAAGAAGAGGGCGAAATCCACGGAAAACTAAGGGCTACATATGTCTGTTTGTCTGCCTCGTAACATCAGCCATTCACTTGTAACAGGCCACCGATCTCAGCCATAGAGTATGTCACTTTTGTCATAAATAGCTTGTTGACCATTTCCGTTTTCCCTATAAGGCGGAAGGACGCCAGAATACTTCCAGTGGCTAAGGCAAATTGTGAATATAGGCCAATATCAATATTACCCTTCCTGTATAAATTAACCGAAAACGTAACATTGTTGACCCTCCTAGATTTCAGCAAAGCCTTCGATACTGTGAGCCACGATATTTTGTGCTGGAAGCTTATAAAAAAGTTAACTTTTTCTATAACAGCAGAAAAGTTGATACACTCCTATTTATATTGCAGACGGCAGGTCACAGAAAACATCCTTTTAAACTTCCAACAGAGATCAGTTTTAGGACCTAAGCTAATTTATATGTATGTGAAAGAGCTTCCAAATATAGTGTCGTCTTGAAAATTCCATATGTATACTGATGACAGCAATGCAAGAAGCAAACAAAAACTAAATGTAATGTTCAATAGTACTGCGAGATATGTATTTAATGTAAGACGTGGCGATCCTATATCTCGATCCGATATTACCGATCTAAGCTGACTTGCCGATCGGCTGCTGATCCGGGGAAGCGTTCTGCTGTTTGTTTTATTGGGGCTTGGGGGCTTATTGGGCTTAAGGGGCCTTTCCAGTGTAACTTTATTTATAAAAATCAATTTTTTTTCTGCTTAATTGATAGTTTACAATTCTAAAAATATCCTACGAAAGCGGCAAGGTTGTTTTTGAATGGCAGCTTTCGCAGGCATGTACCGCTGCACGTGAATCTTTAATCTCGTTTATCTAGAAACGACATTTTTGAAAACTGCTGACAACATAACTCGACTAAAAGTTGACCAATCGGTTTCAAATTAACACTCAATCATCTTAAATGGGTCCTTACTACATTGGTTAAAAATTGTCCGTTTAGCAGAATTTAAAAATTCATTTTTTCACCCCAAAAAACGGCTTTAAACCTATGCCATTTTGATGATATTTGAAATTGTTTAAAGATCGTAGGTCATTGTAGGGAAAATATATTTAGATTTCATAATCTTTTTGAATTTTTCGATTTCTGCCACTCGTTCGCCTGGTATCATGTCAGCAGTTGGATTACACTTTTTTAAGCCTCAGCAGACAGCTTCAGTCCCCTTATTTCTCAATATATTAAAAAAGAATATCTTTAAATGAAAGGAAAAGTTACATTATTATGTGCAAAAAGTTTCAAAACATTCTGTCTTGCACTTTCTTCAGAAAAAAATGATAAGGCCCGTTAAATGGCGAGCAGCACAGAAATCAGCTAATCTGCTTTTAGATACGACGAAACATCTGATCAGATCATCAGCCATTAGTTTGGCGCATTAACGATTTCATCTCGCACACAACCTCGATTCAATCGTCAAAACAGAGATGCAGGTTAGGCCCATTGGAACGGTTATCACTTGTCCGGCCTGTCAAGCCAGCGCACTTTGTGCGCACCATATCATCAGCCCCTATTACCAGGCTGCATTTTTTCCATCATTTTAAGTAATCGATCTAAGCGGTCACTTAAAGGTACTTCACTGCACGCTACGTACGAACGGGAGAGAAAGAGAGCGGCAGCGTAGTGCAGTCATGTGCATCAAAGCCCAACACCAAAAACAACACTACGGCGTGTACAAACAAAGCTCAAAGGAAAGACCGCAAGATCACAAAAACACAGAGAAGAAACACAAATGCTTAAAAGTTTTTGTTAGTGTTTTCAGTCGCGAACCGAACGGAATATTAAAGTTTGTAGTTTTAAAAACGGACTTTGACTTCGTTTTTTATTTATTTATTTTCAAAGACAAGAAGGAAATGATAAGTTTAAACATATATTTGTTAATTACAATTAAGTTTAAAAAAAAGGGCCTACTATTGATTGTGGGTGGTGTTTCAAATAAAGGACCAAGCTTATTAGGGCTAGAAGGTTGACCTTAAACCTAGTCGATTTCGTCCGTAACAGAACTTTTTAGTTTAATTTAATTTTAATTTTAATTTTTTTTATTTACTATCCTAGAGCTTGTATTTATTGCGCTAGTCAAAATAGGTTGAAAATATTAAAATTTTGTTTGATGACTTAAGATCTATCTTATTCTAGCAAAATTATATTATATTAGATATATTGAAGAGGTACGATGGTTGCTAAGAAGTCACAATATTACTGAAATTAATAAGAGTCCTGTAATCTACCATGTGGTCAAGTTTAGGTCTATAAGTGTATTGGTCAAGTGCGGAACATGGTCGTTTGTCGTTTCAGGTTATACACATATCTGCCTATAGAACTCGACTCTACTTTTAACTGTGACAAAATATTACAACCCCATAAAAATTAGGATTACTTAAGATACTATCATTCTAATATGCTGTGGCAGATTGTTTTTTAAAGTCGAGAGCTGAAGCAACAAGCCTTATGTACGTACAGTTGCCTTTTAAATGTGTTTACTCCAGCTCAAGGTATTGCTAAAAGTGGTGCCTAGATTTGTTGCATACTCCTTATATTTTATAGGCATGTTATTAATTACCAGACTCTGTAGGCATCTGGTATCCAATGATTTCTTGCTGATTACTATGCATTTTGGTTTGGATGTATTTATGCTTAAGACGTTGTCTTTCGCCCAATTGTCAACTAGATACAGAACATTATTACTCTTACTAACACACACATTTATTTGACTAATCGGACTACTAACATAAACTTCATTGACATATATGGGAAAAGTAGAGGTCCTTGGACAGATCCCTGAGTAACTCCCCTAGTTAGATCTCTAACCCTAGACACAGTACCCCAAGATACTTCTGTTTGTTGTCTGCCAGCAAGATATGAAGAAATAAAATGCTCAGCAGTATCTGTAAAGTTGTACAGATTTTTTAGCTTACTACTAAGAATGTAGTGGTTCACCGAGTTAAATGCTTTGCTATGGTTCAGTTGGCAGCAATTGTCTTCAACGATGTCTGTTATTACACTTATACAGCTCATTTTTTCTAAACCCTGTTTCTGTTCAAGAAAAGTCTGAATTTGTAAGAACATTAAATTTTGGAATTTTGGGGTAACTTCAGATTTCTTCCAAATTGAAGGAAAATTGTAATGGATGTGTTAGAATATTAGTTATGTTTGGAACAAGAAGCGGCAACAGAATTTTAAGAAATTTAGGGCTTATAATGTCTAAACCATCAGCATTCGATTTTATTTTAAGGATACACTCTAAGACATTACATTCATTGACGCACACAAAGCTAAAACTATTATCACAGTAGGGTTGATATGTCAAGTAATTATTGTGGCTCATGAAAACATAAACATACATGTTGACTTTGTTTACGTTTTGACGAGCCACAGCTGTCCAGATCAGCTGAAATCGGAATCGAATGTGCTCTGTGGCAATCGGAGTTTCACATTTGCTGAAACTTCCAACCGTTTCCAACGGATGGACTGTGTGGAAAGATGGCATTAGTCTTTTTGCTCTCAAAATCTTTTTTAAAATTCCTTTTGTTTTTGAAAGGGAAGATCTGTTTGCGGAATTGACAAAAACTTGTCCTTGGTTGTGTGTTTTGATCGCCAAGTTGGTCGCTAGTTGACCTTTAAAATCTGCTAGTTATTTGTCTGTCGGCAAGTTGAAAGCAGTTACAAAAAAGAGTCCGCTAAAAAACTTTCTATTAAAAATTTGTTGCTAGGTCGCCTAGTTGACCAGATAATCACTACCGTGATTAATGCTGCTGTGATCAAATAATGATCGGGATTTCGAGTTTAAATTGGAGTCCCAATTCAAACAAATTTGGCGGTTTAATGTCGGTGGTCACCAAATTTACAAATTCAAATGAATTTAGAATGCTGAAATATTTTTTTTGCTGCGTGCCGCAAGTACAAAGCTAGGTGCAATAGTCGCCGCAATAAGTACAATACTAATTGGGCTCCGGAGAGTTCAAGAGTTCTATTTGTAACAATTTTTTTGGGTATAACTTGGGGTTTATATACATGTTCTTAGGTCAAAAGGTTTTTCTTGTGCGAGCTATTTTCTTTTGACGAAAATCTTAAGCTTGCTTAATTTAATATTTGCAGCAGCTTTACAAGCTGAAAACAGCTGAACTGTTATGTTAAGGCATAGTGCCTGTTCTTATTCCTCCGTTTTGTTGACTTCCCAACGAAAGGCAACTTATTTTATTTTGTGTAAATGCGCCCATCGCAGCCGACGAATGGGGGCGAATATCAAAAGTTTTGCACCTACTGCAGGATTACAATACGCACAGTATTGCGAATCCATTGCTTGAAGTACTGATATTGCATTACCTTTCGGGTTCTTAACCCAAGCACACTGTTGATGAACGCTTTGCAGCCGTTATTTTGAATTCATATATTTGTATTAACTTAAGTTTTGGTATTTTTTAGTGTCATATACTATTTGTGCTGCTGTGAATTTTTAGTGATAAGACTACAGCCAAACATGTCGGACACGCAGAAATAAAAATAATACAGTCCAATCAAACTCGGGAATTAAACGTTTTAATTCATCACCATATCTTTGGTGCTTTTCGCCAAATAAACTAATTGATTAACATGGATCAATTAAAACTACTGAAGGCATCACGCGTTTGCTAACGGCGTCACAAGATCCACGTGCTGGATCACCCTGGGAACTGGACGAAATTACAGTGTCATTGGATTGGCAGAAAAGTTGATACACTCCTATTTATTTTGCAGACGGCAGGCCACAGAAAATAGCCTTTTAAACTTCCAAAAGGGATCAGTTTAGGACCTCGGCTATGTTCTATGTATGTTAATGAGTTTCCAAATATAGTATCGTCTTGTAAATTGCTGATGACTTAAAAAAGTGTGTGTCGCGTCCTTTGTGTAGATTAAATGAATGTGACTGTCACACAGATAACTTAAGGTCCATCTCAGTAAACAGACTGGAAACCCTAGCAGGTCGAGTTT
Source organism: Drosophila elegans (assembly GCF_018152505.1). Lineage (NCBI taxonomy): Eukaryota > Metazoa > Arthropoda > Insecta > Diptera > Drosophilidae > Drosophila > Drosophila elegans. Next base: position 1,363,425 of record NW_024545647.1, on the reverse strand, counting down.
CGGAACCAAAAGTTAGTAATTTACAAAGTCAAATGCTTTGATCAGTCAGTGTAAATAACGGTATTTTTAAGATTACTTTTGAAGCCCTTTATTACAAATGAAGTGAACTGAAAAAGACTAGTGGTGGTTAATCTCCGTTTCATAAAAACGTGTTGATACGGAGAAATATCTGAAGTAACTGCAGCAAATTTGGAGTCAAAATATTTTCAAAAAGCATTTCTTGCGAAGGGGAAGTACAAATGACTCTTTTCAAATATGTGGAAATTAGAAGGTTTCGAGTGATAAGGGTAACAATTTAAAAAGGGAGCTTCTAGAACTTCTGCGCAATACCCAAGCACGCAATCAGGAATACCATCAGTCTCTGGCGAATAAGCAGGATTAATACGTTGATCATCTAATAACAGAGAACTTTCGTTTAAGATGGGACAGTAAATTGGATTCGTCTTGGAAACGGTGTAGTAATAAGGCTGCGTTTAATGAGACGAGGTAGAATAAGTCGTTTAAAAAAACTGGGCACATAAATCGGCTATTACCCGATCTGTAGTTTCTGTCTAGGAAGCGAGGAAGGACACGAATTAGATTTACACTTAATATTAGAAAAGTTATAAAACTGCTTAGGCTCCTTGGAGAACTGAACCCTGCAATGATTTGATTAATTTGTGTAACACTGAGCATTTAGCACGGTAAAACTTGAACGTTTACTTAATAATCTAGAAAAAAGAAATCAAGAGCCGTTTTGTTTATATTTACTCGAAATTCTGTACTATACATTTCTAAGGTATGTCAGGTCTTTGCAAACCCAAGATGGTTTGTTGGAGATACACGGATATTACCACGGAACACAAGATTTAAAAAAAATTTTATTGCTGAAAAAAAATGTTAAGAGCATCAGCCATTATATTGCATGGGTAGAGATTAGACCAATCAAAGCCAAATATAAAATAGTTTAGCCTCAGAAAGTCTGATAGCTTAGGAGACTTTTCTGATTTTTCTTCTATAACAGTCGATTGTCACATCGAATGTAGAATGAAAAGGATCTATAGGTTAAATAAGTGTATTCTGGACAGAAACACGCCTTTAGGGTTTGTTACAAAGCACAGGTCTAGTAAGCGATGAAGTGAATTTCGAACATGGGTTACTTGGGGTAAAGATATGTCAAGCAACCCATCAAGAAAGTCTTGTTGTGCTATGGGTAGTAAGACATTTGATTTTTCTTATGTGGACTACACGTAACTTCATATAAATTTAAATCTCCCAGAACCAAAAATTGATCCATATCGGTAAATTTATTAGAAACTGACTTGATAGCGGAAAGGTGATAAAAATAATCGAAAAGTTCAGATCGAAAATTTTATGGAATCTAATCAATATTATTAAATTCCTCAAAAGGAATTTCTTCTGCCGCGAGGTTAGAGTCCACGGCAATTAGTACTTCACCGTTGCATTTAAATGTACGATTATGCCACTAAGATGTCTACTTACCTGAAAAAACTTAGAATCTCCGGACTTTATCAGGTTTCTGTAAACACAATAATATGAAGGGCAAAGGAAAAACTAACAGAATTCAAATAAATAATCTTGCTACGCAAGCCATTTATATTCTGAAAGGAAAGAAGGAGGTTGAATGTTAGTTTTTTGAGGGAGCTAAAAAGGAAGATGGCACACTGGCGTGAGCTCGTAAGTCTTACCCCTACTGACACAATTCGTTGATAATTTCGGTGGAAGGACTGTGTTTCTCTTGTGATCCATAAACATTTTCACAAGTTCTAATTAAAGCTGTATAAACCTAACACCAAATATTCTAAAATCACACCGGAATATCCACTCTAAGTGAATGTGTTGAAAATGAAGCATAAATCTGTTCTTTCTTGCAATAAAGAAAGAAACAATTTTTTTACGAATATCGATCGCCAAACGTAAGTGGCCTGCACTTACAGAGTACAAGTGCTAATAACTGTTCCCTTGCATGGTTTAGGTGACAGATCGTAAATTTTGGCTCGATTTGGATCGATCGACAATGTGCCATGCAACGAACGAGCTCCTAAAATCTTATAATCGGGATTATTATCTTATTTCTAATATCCCACCGAGTGGCTAGTTTGTCCATAACTTGGGGGAAAAAAAACCGCTCGTAGGAGGTAATTTTACATATTATGTGTATATATTTTTTTTTTTTACTCAAGTGCTCAGCTCATATACTTATATTTTTACGTGTTCATGTTTGAACAATGTGTTTCCGAAACATGGTTCTCTTCCGATGTGAGTAATTGTCTTGTATCTTGTGACGGATCTAATTTGTATTGTGCTGATTGTAACGGACGTGCCGGAGGGTTGCAATTTATTAAAATAAGAGATTTAAGGCCAAAGTAATTAACAAAAATGGGAGTGATAGTGCAATGGAATACATATTTATTGAAATTGTGGGATCTGCTCAAATAGAAAATTTATGGTTGTAACGAATTTTTCTCCCTATTCTGTGATATTTCTATGACATACAGCAATATAATATTGGCAGGTGATATGAACAGCATTCATTTAAAAAATAATATGATACCTGCTGGAATGACTATAGTAAATTCCTCATTTGCAACTCATATTTCTAGTACCTGCAACACTCTCCGAATTTTTTTAAACAAATCTGACCATATTCTAGTAGAACATGACCTTATTTTCATTACCTCTAACATTTCTATCGAATCTATCTATCCAATTACTTTTAGGGAATATTGACTACTTTAAAAATATTGACTACAATTTGTTAGCATAGTGACGGAACGAATTCAGAAAAGTAAATGTAATTATTTTCATGCATAACTCAACAATACAGTTAGTTCTCGTCAAACATGTAAAGACCTCAAGGCACTAGGAGTTGGAAAAAAAATTTTGGAATTGATTCGGACATAAACGAGTTCAACCGAATATTTGTGCAATGCTTAGTACCTGAGGTCTCATAGTCTAATGAATACGGTGATCATGTTGTGATTAATAATAACTGTGTTATAACCAGTGATACTAGATCTAGAGTAATGTGTGTAAGTGAATGTTATATAGTTGAAGCTGTCCTTAACATACGATCAAATGCGGTCGGAATTGATGACATTAACCCCCAAGTTTATTAAAATTCTTTTGCCACAGATTTTGCCATATGTCACTTTTGTCATAAACAGCGTGTTAACCAATCCCGTTTTCCCTGGAAGGACGCCAGAAAACTTCCAATGGCTAAGGCAAATGGTGACCCAGTATCAATTAAACCCTTCCTGTATAAATTGACCGAAAACTTAATAACCAAGCAAATATTTTGAGGCAAATGGTCTGTTGAATAACGCAGTAAAAAATAACTGCGAAACAGCTTTACTGAACATAATCGAGGAAACAAGAGTAAGCAAGGAGGAAGGAAAAGTAACCTTGTTGACCCTAATTGATTTTAGCAAAGCCTTCGATACTGTGAGCCACAATATTTTGTGCTGGAAGATCCTATTTAGTTTGCAGACGGCAGGCCATAGTAACACTCTTTCAAACTTTGAGCAGCTCTGCACACAAATTTCACAGGGACCAGTTTTAGGACCACTGATATTTTATTTATGTTTATAAGATTGCAAATATAGTGTCGTCTTGTAAAGTCCATATGTATAGTGATGACGTACAAGTTTATCGCGTCCTTTGTGTAGATTAAATGAATGTGTAGTAATGTCCAGTGCTGAATTGTCTGCCATAAGCAAATAGTCGAAGCTGAATGGTCTACAAATAAATCCATAAAAGTCAAAACGTCTAGCTATCTATAAAAAAGTAATTGACACCCAGTGTTTGGGTGTACCTACAAACTTTTACCAAGGTACACTTTTTTGAAACCTTATACCTTACCTAGGTAAGCAAATATGAGGCTACATTTTACCTTACCTAGGTAAAGATTTTATTTATCTTAAAAATTTGCTATAATATGTATTTAGGTACTGAACTATTTTTATTTAAATTTAGTATCAAATTAGCTTTATACCACTAAAATTAATTCCTTATCCTTTTCTCCAAGTTGTAATTAAAATATAAATAATTTCACTGCAAATTAAAAAAAAGTGAATTCCACCGCACATGCAAGATAAAAGATGTTTCTTGTTACATGTTTATGCAACAACACATACACAATATCACGATTCCCTGCATCTTCGTGAAGAACAAAACAATTAAATTTAATAAAAAAAATGGTATTTAAAAAGCTTTTTACCTTTTTTGTGCCTTTTTATCTTACCTGGATTCATACAAAATTGTGTACCTTTAACGTTACCTAAGTACATATTTTTTCAAATACCTTGTACCTTAATTGTTCAGAAATCAGTGATTCGATTATTTCAACAACTGATCACTCGTTTCCTGTGTTGTTGGGTTAAGATGCCAAAAGTTAATGCAAGATAAAGAGTTATAGCAATGGATTCGCAAGGATTGTACTGGTGCATTTGCGTATTGAAAATCTGCAATAGGTCCCCAACTTTTTTATGTTCACCACCATTCGCCGGCTGCGATGGGTGCATTAACGCCAAAAAAATAAGTTACCTTTTGTTCGAAATTTTAGCAACTTAGTTACGAGCAATTTTTTATTTTTCGTTATCATTTTTGCCTTTATTTTGGATTCGCAAGGACTGCACTGATACATACATACTATGCGTATTGTAATCCAGCAGTAGGTGCAAAACTTTTTGATATTCGCCCCCATTTGCCGGTTGTGATGGGCGCATTTACATAAAATAAAATAAGTTGCCTTTTGTTGGGAAGTCAACAAAACGGAGGAACAAAAACCGGCACTATGCCTTCACATTGCACATTCACCCTGTGGAGCAGTTTTCAGCTTGAAAAGCTGCACCAAATATATAATATATATATATTATTAATCTAGCAATTTTTGATTCAGAAATTCTGGCAGCACTGGTACCTCAGATGAAACCATATTGTTTCTAAGCTTTGTTGATACGTTCGACGTGAAATCTGTAAGGCACGCGATCGGCTTTAAGTACTTTTTTTCCAAACCGATAAGGTTAACAGTACAGCTTAAACAGCGGCCAAAAATACATATAAATCTTCGCTTAGTTTTAGTCTATTAGCTGTGAGCAGAACTTCCCATTGTGCCCATTATTAAAACAGAATAGAATTTAAACCTAATAGTAAAAATTCGATTTTTTTAGAAAAAAAATTTTTTTTTTTAATAAGTTGGTATTTGAAAAAATAAATTATATTTTTAAGGCAAAAACCATGCTTAAAAATTGTTCATAATGTATGGTTATGATCCCATCCATATCAGTGTCGTGTTGCCGGAATGCAGTTGTTAAAGTCTGGAAAATAAAATTATAACATGTTAACATACATTTTTTTTAAAGGTCTTTTTGTGATTTCTGTATTAATTTTGTTCTTTTACTAATAAAATGTATGCTCTGAGTTCTAAGAAATAAATTTAAAATTGGATGATAAAAAAGCAGCAGATAATACACGAACAATTTTACTTTAAATGCTATAAAAAACCTAACTATATACACAAATACTATTTTAACCAAAATTACAACACACATACATTAGATACCAAGAGAAATTTATTCCATTGAATACGTATTTCGTAGAGGCCCTTTAAGAATGGAGAAATGGTTTGCGCAATATTCCAAAGAAATGGATAATTTCTAGCGCTGAAGAATTTTTATTTGTCGTCTAACATCGGATTTTTGTATTCTTAGCTATACCGCAGAAACATTAGCTGATGGAACAGAAGTTTGTATAGGACTTTTACTCAGGAGCACCCGGCTGTGATGGAAAAGTACATATGGTTCGTGGAATTTTTTGGCAGTGTATTTGTGTTATTAGTACACTCTGCTTTCAAACCGATAGAACATGTTTTTTGTAGTATCATAGCAATGAACTGCTTGTAATACCTATATATTGACAAACCACAATAAGAGAAATTTTTTTACGATATGCCCCTGCTCACATCGAATGGTATTTACAAAGAATTACAAAACAGAACAAGATAAAAAAGTTGACAATTTATTATAATTGGACACTAAAGAGATTCTGAACAACAGGACATGGCTGAGATAGTTGTATTTATTACGAAGAACCCAGAAAGGACTTGTTCCTTGCCAGAGACCGGCCCTGAATAGTACATTACAGTTAAGGGAATGAAGAAAGGAACAGTTATCACCATTACTTAACGTAATATTATACAATGACACGAACAACTATATATTCAGAAATACCATTTCTTGAAGCATGCTTTGTCAGATCTAAAAGACAAACTATGCAGTTGTATGGAACCTTGTGGAAACAAGCTACAACAATCCTCGCCTGCAGTTAATGCACAATATGAATGAAAAAATCGAGCCACTGTCCAAAGAGATCGCAGTGGATCTTCTAAATTTTTTAAACATACCCAATGTACATGCATTTAGGAATGTGATGATTGTTGATCACCTACATCACAACACAGGCTTTAGAATATTCACAATCGACTGGTCAGCATAGACTTGATTGAGAAATTGGTACTTCCTCCCACAACCAGTGCAGACACAGCACCGTCTTCACCATAGCTCCTGCTCAGGATCTCAATTCTCTTCTTCAGAACTTGCAACGATGTCATCGCAGGAATAGAGTTAAAAAAATGAGCATCCAACCATTCGACACTCTTGGAAAAAATGTTCTAGCATTAGAACTTTCCAACAATAAAATTTTCGAGATAAACAACAAATATTCTATCAAAACATTAGGCTTGGAATCCTAGTAGAGATCTATAATGGTGTAAAATTAAATTTTCCTTGAATGCAACCTTCAATAAGCGCTTTTAACTATCCACAGTAGAACGCTTATTCAATCCGTTGGGATTCTTGGCCCAAGTCATCATCGCTTCCAAGATACTCTTGAAAGAAGTTTAGAGTTTTCGATGGCAATAGATCATACAGCACCTTCCAGATGTTCAATACATCTCCATCCCTCGTTGGTTATGGGTCGAGTTAAGAAACGTGTAATTTCTACAACTTCACATGTTTTGTGACGGATCATCCTCGGTGTATGCTGTATGCTCATATTTTCGAGCTCAATGTACTGACGGAAACGAGAAAATGTACCAACTAGCAGCCCGCATTTATGTCACCAGACCAAATAACTCACAATTCCCAGAGTGGAATTATCCGAAGCAGTACTTTGTACACAACAGCCAAAAGGATCTGCAACCAACTGCAAGCATTGCAATACATCGTGTCCGTGAACTACTGGTCGGACACAATGATAATTCTTTATTGGATTAACTAAGATCCGAAATGTTTGAAAACTTTTACTTCAAATCGAATCGAAACCATACGAGGGATAAGTTCCCCGTCCCCGAGGAAACATGTGCCTACGCAAGAAATTCCAGCAACGCGCGGACTTATTTTCTGTCAGCTAAAACACAACACCAGCCACCCAATAATTTCTACAGTTATTTGCGAGGAACAAGTCTCGCAGCATCTTGCAATTCTCACTTGCATAAAATCTCAATCTTTCATCAAATTATATTCATTTTTAATAATCTTAATTGCATCACAGCCTACATCAGAAGATTTATTCAAAATACTCGTAACAAAAAGGACGCTCGTTTTACTGGTCCCATTCAAGTATCTGAACCTTAAAAAGATTTATTTTAACTGGTGCGAATTGTTCAGCAATAAGACTATTCGGATATTAAAATTAAAAGCAAATAAGTTTCTAGCCAAACACACAATCAAAGAATTGGGAGAGTTCGCTGTAGGCTAAGTAATGCATTACATCATTAATACAGCAATAATACTTCCAAAGGAACACCACTTTACGGTTCTGGTGAAAGGGAACGCCTATTACAACTTTACATGGAGGCGTTAACTTTACTTTGGCTACAATTCAGCAAGTATTTTGGCAATCAACGGTAAACAAGCTGAAAAAGATCCTCCAAGAATGCGTGGTGTGTTTTAATCACCGGCCTTTCAAGCCATCTAATGGGAGATTTATCAGCGCACCTAAAAAAAGCTCATTCGAAGCAACAACAGTGAACTACACTGGCGCTATGGAAATCATCCAGGCACACTTAGTATAAAGTGTACATTACTGTTTTCATATGTCTAGATAACGAATATGTCGACACAGCATTTCCTGTAGAGGACTATAGTCTATAGCAACTGTGGATCTTTATTTCAACTTTATTTCATCGTACGTCCATTCAGTTGTGTATGCAACGAGTTTCGTCAGGAAACGGAAGACTCAGTCGTTTCAGAACTCACTCGTCGAAGCATTCAGTGGCACTTAAACCATTTTGGATGACTTTGGAAATCCAACGTCAAGGCTGTAAAAACATACCGTCGTTTAACTGTATTCAAGTGACTTACGAGCAATTAAAGACGATTTTCGTCCAAATAGAGGCTTGTCTTAACTCAAGACCTAGAACTAGGAGACTTACAAGCCCGAACCCCGGATCATTTTTTAATCGATGATGTCACTTCAGGAACCCAGCTTAAAGGATTCTCCCCTTGATACCCAATTCAAGATTGGTCAAAGACTGTTTCGAAATTCTGCAGGCATATCTCAAATGGCACTATTAAATCGACTGTCTGCAAATTTATGATTAAGATGATCAAAGATTATCGAACCAATCCTTCCGAATGGAAACTAGGCCAAATCATCGATATACAACCCGGCACCGATGGTTTAGTACGAGTCGTTTCTATCAATACCGCAAAGAGAATTTCCCAGAGGTCGGTCTCTGATATTAACTGAAGAGTTAATCCTGAATAACAAATAAATGCACCTTGAATATCCGCATACATTCCATAACATAAATAACAGAACAGCAATCTAACATAGGGACTTAATGGAACTCTGCTAGCGTCGGCCAAGAGAGCGGCCAGTAGTCAATATCACAACAACTCCAAGAATTTAACCTTTGAAAGTCAACGAATAGGATCTATAGGATCTGTCACAACATGACTTATATACTACCTGCAACAGAAAAACAACTTTTTGGAAAACGAACTGAAAGAGACATTTTCCACCCTATAAAGTAAATATACTTGATCAGCATAACTAGGAGATTCTTTCTAGCCATATCCGCCGGTCTGTTTGTCAGTCCGTCCTTTCTGTTATTAATTTTTTTTTTGCTTCTTGACGATATAGGCACTGTGTATTATTTCAGAATTACAGTTTCAGTTTGATTAAACATGTCTATTTTTCACTTTTTTTTAATTTGTTTTGGATATAGAAATGGTTCAATAACTCAGAATTTTGTTTTTTTTCCTGATTTTTCCTATGGGAGCTATTTGATTTATTCGTATTTGATATATATCCGGCTGGCTCCGATTTATATACTACCTGCAATAGAAAGAGATATTTTGGGAAAGTTTCATGCAGATAGCTATAAAACTGAGAGCTTAGTTTCCGTAGAAACGGATAAACGCACGGACGAACAGACAGACAGACTGGCGGACACGGCTAGATCGACTCTCCTAGTGATTGTGATCATTAATATATAATGTGTACTTTAATCATTAATATATGTGTACTTTAATCATTTATATATAATGTGTACTTTATAGGGTCGAAATTGTCTCCTTCGGTGCGTTGCAAACTTCTGATTGAATTTAAAAAACGCTCGACAAGCTTAAGCCTAAGCCGAAAACAACTACATTTTGAATGATATGCCTATATTTCTAAGAACAATTAAGTTGTTACGATTTGGCTGTGTAGATGTCGATCGTTTCTTTGTCAGCTATAAGGCACAAAGCTGCATAATATAATCAGCCTTGTTACTTTCAATACAGTGAGCCGATTACGAAACTAAATAAAAATATAGTTAATTTTAATATCAGAAATTTTTTGAGTCACATTGCATCGTCACTTTATTATTGCCTCGTCAAGAAGTGTTTTTGTTTAATATTTATAAAGGGAAGCCATGAACTTGTACGAGCAATGCTTTAGCGCACTTCGGTGTTGCAGAGTAGAACTGCAAATAATGTTTGGCCTTGAAATTAAAAATTTGAACAAATCTTATTTGTTTCCATTTTAAAAATGTTGTGGTTTTAATTTTATGTAAGTACATATGCATTTGCTGGTTTTGAATTACACAACTTTTATTCTGGCATTATTATTCAAAACAACAACAAATATGTATGTACATTTTTTTATTTGCGACAACGTCCTAGTGCTACAAGCTAAGCATAAATTTTTATAAGGGCACAGTCACAGTGTAATAATACAAAATTAACGATAAAAGTACAAAATTTTGATTTGATTTGATTTAATTGTTATTTTTGATTGGGCTTCCTAACGTTAGCATTCATATATATTAATACTAATAATTTTTGTTTTATTTTGTTTATATGCTTTATTCGTTATGGTTTTAAAATTTTTAATTTTTACTTATTCTTATAGCTGTTATTATACCTTTGCAGAGGGTATTATAATTTCAATCAGAAGTTTATATAAAGTATATATATTCTTGACCAGCATCACTAGGCGAGTCGATCTAGCCATGTCCGTCTATCAGTCCGTTTCTACGCAAACTAGTCTCTCAGTTTTAAAGTTATCTGCATGAAACTTTCCCAAAAGTTGTCTTTCTATTGCAGGCAGTATATAAGTCAGAACGAGCCGGACGACTATAGCATATAGCTCCCATAGGAACAATCGAAAAAATAAATTAAAAAAAATTATAACTTTGCCGTTTTTTAATTTTTTTTTTTATTTCTTCTTGGTTAAATATTTCCGAATTACGGTTTAAATTTCAGGAAAATCGGACTACTATATAGGAAAAATACAAAAAAAATTATAACTATGCCGTTTTTTAATGTTTCTATTAGTTTTTGACATATAGTAATGGTTAAGTATTTTAGAATTACGTTTTAAATTTCATCAAAATCGGACGAAATCACAAAGGAACAATCGGAAAAAAATACAAAAAAAATTATTACTTTGCTGTTTTTTAATTTTTTTTATCAGTTCTTCGACATATAGCAATGGTTAAATATTTCAGAATTACGGTTTAAAATTTATCAAAATCGGACGACTATATCATATAGCTACCATAGAAATAATATAAATATATAAAATAACTGTCTTATAATAAAGCTGCAAATCATCATAGCTTCAATGTTTTTAAACATATACGCAGGTAAATCATAATTTTAATGTTTTCAAAAATATTTAATTCTTGCAATAGCTGCAAGGGTATATGAACTTCGGCTTGCCGAAGTTTGCTTCCTTTCTTGTTTTATTTAATTTAAATAAATTTAAGGGTGTGCATTCATATAGAGATTTTTTGTATTGAATTGGGCAGTGCTTTTAATTAATTTCATGTTATTTGGAAGTTGGTTTCACAGACGAACGGCATTTCTAAAAACTGATGAATCACATTTTCCAAAAACTTCGAAACAAAGAGGAGGACGAATATTACTAGGCTCTAAGGATTTTGTCAAGTTAAGTTGTCGGAGCATTCCATACAATTTCCTTACTGTGGCATTTATGTTATCTTTCCACGAGAGCGTGCTGTTTATTGCCTAAAAGGCTTTGCAAAATATGTATATCCATTTTTTTCTTAAAAAATTACTAACCATTTACATATATTTGATAGCTTAATGTTACAAACATTATTCCAATCTAGATTTTTAGTCAAAGCGGTTTTTTAAAAATGGTTTCCGAAAGAACTCATGCCTTTCCTTAATGAATATAGATCGTCGACCAAAATACAACGAAAACAAAAAGCGTTTGTCGTCCGTGAAGAAAAGCGACAGCGAAAAAAAGCAACACAGTTCTGATTATAGTAACACTTTAAGGGCAATATAAATGTATTTACTTAATTATTATTACACAAGTGGATTTGAAAAAATAAATTTTCACATTTTTGATTTGTCTGAAATTTTTTTAATAAGTAAACACGTGTAACAGGGTTTTGTAGAACACTTTTTTTTTTTTAAATTATAATATAAGAAAATACCACACATACCATAAAATAACCTTTGAATGAAATTTTAAATCTTCTGCTGTAGCGGTCCTATCACTTCGTTTCTTTTGCATTTATTTCTCCATAATAAAAATTTCAGGCAAATCAAAAATTTGACATATTAAAAGCTATTCGGTTTGTAAAAGAATGTACAACATATTTGTTGTTGCTTTAAATAATAATGCCAAAATAAACCGAACAGTAATTCAAAACCTGGCGTAAAACAAGACAGAAAGAAAACTTCGGCAAGTAAAAGTTTGTATACCATTGCAACTATTCCAAAAAAAAAGGGTGGCAGCTATTCGAAAGAATTTTGTTCTTTAAAATATTAAAATTTCGATGTTTAAAAACATTGTTATAATTTTAAGATCACTTGTTCGATCGTTCCTATGGAAGTTATTTGATATCGTTTTTTGATTTGAATAAAATTAGTAATTAATAATTAATAATAAAATAAATTATTAAACCATTTCTACGCTCAAACGAATTTTTTGAACATATTAAAAAAAAGAAGGTTACATTTCGTTTCATATACTGATCAAGACTATATCTATACTTTATAGGAAATGCGATGATGATCGCACTTTCAACTCCAAAAACTTCTGATATCACATTTTGTAACGAATATTTTTATTGTACCAAAAAAATTACTTAATTTGTTTCGTAATCTTCACAAAGGTGCACAATAAAATGAGCCTTGATACTTAATCATTTGAAAGCAGCGTCAAGTTAATTTTACCTCGTCAAGAGGTGTGAAAGGAAAAAATTATAATTATTGTTAGTTAGTTTTTTTTTAATTTGATTAAAATCGGTAGATTTTTCTATTGCAAAAGCGGCAAGGGTATATAAACTTCGGCTTGTTAAAGGTTGCTTCATTTCTTGTGTTTTAATTTGTACAGAACAAGAACCAATTTTTATTAAAGTTTACAAAAGGAAAAAATGTTATGAAATGGGTTGCATTTTTAAACGCGGAATAAGTCCCTAAACCAAGTTTTTAGAGAAAAATGTGTTATATATCAAAATTTGCGCAACCTCAAAAGCTATAAGGGACTCAAAAATAAAAAGATATCTATATGGCGTTTTCAAAAAAATCGCTAAGATGTGATCACAAAAACATACTTTGGGCTATACTTCCGTAATTATTTTATTTGAAAAAATATATTAAAGAAACGTAAATAGCCCTTAAAAATACCTTTTTAACAGTATACAGCACCTTACTTTAGTCGATTGGAAGTTGTGGTCGTGTTAAATCTAGCTTTTTTATTATTATAAGTTTTTGGAGTTGAAGTTGTGATCGTCACGTTAATTTTACCTCGTCCAGAGGTAATTCTGTTTGATAAGAAAATAAAGACAGCAATTAAAGGTGCCAGGAATGACAAAGACAGCATTTTGACCAGCAGGTAAACCAAAGTAATTTCCTATTCTTTCATATTATCGAAATGGAATTTTTTCATTTTATTACAATCAGAGGTAAATACCTTAGAGACGCAGATTTCGCCAAAATGCATCTCCTTGGAGAAAAAATACCAATATATACATACAAGTAAAAATCATCTTAATACTTTTAAAATACTGAATCACTACCGAATTTACAGCTTACTAACTTCAACTAGTTGAAGCGGATGTTTTTCACCTCTGTCTAGTACATTCACCTCTTAGGGAAGAAAAAACAGCTGAAACCTAATTTGTTCGCTGAAGCAGGAAAGCAGCCTGTCTGAATAGTTATAAAGGGCATCTAATAGTCGAGGCACTCGAGTACAGCGTTCCTTCTTCTTTATAGGACGGTGGTGTATCAAGAGTTTTTTTTCGGCAAAACAAAATTTAGTAACTCTAGTTATGTGGGCTAAATAATTAGTTAATAATATATAATTAATAATATATATAATAATATCGCGGATCCCTTTGCTAATGATATTAGTTTGTATGGGACTTTTACTCAGGAGCACCCAATTATCATGGAAAAGTAGAATTGGAATTTTTAAGTTGTGTACCTGAGTAATGTTTATACTTACATATAGCACAATGCAACATTGAATAAAATCATCAAAAAGAATTGTTCCACGTCCAAAGCGATCAAATTTTCTTAGTAAAACGTCAATTAGGTGGTCGGATAAACGGTAACCAAATGATGTCAGTGCTGTCTTCAGTTCATTTTTGTCGATGTTTCCTGAATTGTCACGATCGAATGATCGAAAGCAATTTTGCCAGTCCGTCACATATTTCCACAGCGCTCCAAAATCTTGAAAAGAAACGGTCCCTCTATTTTCCCGATCAAACATTCCAATCATCAAACGGATCGTTTCGGGATTAAATGCAGACCATGTACCATTCGAAAGAGCCACTTGTAGCTCATCAGCAGAGATATGACCACTCCTGTCTTTATCGACTCTGAAAGTAACATTGTTGTTTTATCCAAGTCTGAAGGTAAGCTTAGTGAGCCTTGCCTTTGAAACACATTCCAAAGAAATTGTTGGTCTGGCATTCCTTCAAGGTTGTATGACATTGCTTATGACTCGTGGTTTTTATTTTACAGAATGCAATTTAAAACACAAACACTTTTCGATTTATATCGATATCAAAAAATATATATATATTTTATTATTTATTACATCTTATTCCCACAGAGGCAAATCCGCCACATGTATGTCAAACAAGCGTCGGTAAGTTAACGGCAATTTCGAAATGGTGGAATTTAGAACATACATTTAAATTATTTATTTTATTTAAAACTTCTACTCAAACCGTGGTGACTAACGCAATATATATAAATCTTTATTAGTCGCGTTAGGATTTAATAAATGAAATAAAGTGGAAAGATGTACATATATAATATTTAAGCATAATGAAAGCGAAAAATGCATTTCAAAAATCGGATCTCCGCAATTTTTGTAATTGCTCCTCTAAGAGAGGTTGAACGCCTAACCAGACTATTAAGAGTGCGATAAAGCGTCTTATAAGAAAGAGTCAGAGAAATAAAAGTAAATCGCCGGCTTGATCAGCAGCGCCGACTGCGCAGCATAGGACCACTAACCATACAACATATAGACTGGTTATTTCATACAAGGCATTTGGACACAAAATGGAACGCGGGAGGCCCCTGGCTCACAGCAGCAGGCCCCTGCACTTCGTGTGCGTTCGGGTTTTTTGCTCTCGCATTCTTGTTCTCATTTTTATGCTCGCGCACTCACTGCACGAGTTCAGTCGTTCAGTCGCAGAGAGGCGCTTTTTGAAGAAGGCTGCCCTGCGCTTGAATTCGCCTTTGTATGTATTTTTTCTTTCATTGATAAAAATTCTTTGCTTGGCAATGTAATCATCTTTAAAATTATTCTAAAATAAATCCTAATGGGTGGAAAAACTATTTCTGATATATTAAAAGAAATCAGAACAAATTTCGACAATTCATACAAATGTCTTTTGAAAACCGGAATGTTCAGGGAACAACCATACAAAAACATAATAAAGCACGTCTTATAATTTAAGAACACAGATTTAAATTGTCCAGTAAATACTGGACAGATATCTTAAAATTATTATCTTAATTTAAAAACAATCTTAAAATTATAAAACAAAAATATAAGTTAGACATTTCAATTACATCTATCCTTAATACACCATTAATGTTTGAGAAGGAATTGAAATCAGAAGAAACAGAAGATAAAAAATCCGACACAGAGGATTTAATCGAAACCAACACAGATACCGAATTCCCAAAAACCGAGGTCATACACAACCTGACTAGCCCAGTGTTATTAATGCTGACCGAACTGTCGAATCAGGAAAACTCGGACTCCGACGGAAATATGTTATAAGAAAATTAGAAAAATAATAGCATCAATATGACAAACGACTCGATTGTCAATAGAGCATACATGAAAGATATAACCTCGACCATTCCAGAGTTCGATGGAAAAAAACAACCGTATAGACGAACGTACAGACACGTTCAGTACAGAAGAAGCTATTTCTACAATAATAAAGAATTGTTGAATTGCAAGATTAAAAGCCATTCTGGAAGACGGCACATTCAAACCAATGAACGAAGACGTTACAAAATACACTGCAGCACGGAACGACAGGAAATGCTGACAATGTATTTGATACCAACAAAAATCAATGCTTACGTGGTAATAACTATAGATGAAACTATAGGAAGAGGCTATGGCCAAAAATATTATCAAAATAATTATAATAACTGCAATAATTTTGATAATAATTACAATAACCGAGGACGAGGAAATTATCGAGGTCAATAGAGGCCAACAAGCATCAATACAAATTACACCATTCAACACAACAGAAATAACTCCGTAAGAATGGCTCAAACTTACTCATAAAAACGAGGAAGCTCCCTTAATAAGTCAACAATAAAAAACCATACAGTGTGCTCTATTACTCTTAATTTAAATATTTATAAAAGTAAAACATGAATTTACACAAAAATCACTCACCTTTCCCTTATTAAAGAAAATTCCGACAACTTCGTTGACACGGATTTCAATAACAATATACAAAAATATCAGTAACAGGCAAAGTCTCAAGAACCACAATAGGACTATCATTTATTAAATTAAGAACGATCAATTATATAATACCACATAACTTTCATATAGTTCCTCATAACTTTTCAATACTGGTTGACGGAATAATTGGAAAAGACTTCAATCAAGATAAACCCCGTATCATTTTAAGACCTCAAAATTTAAAATTTTCGACAAAAATTCCAATCCTTCATAACATAGAAACTAACGAAATAATTATACCAGCTACTTAATTAGAAAAATAAATTTAACCGAAACAAATAAAACCCTCCTAATACCAAATCAAGAAATTGAAGATGGTATATTCATAGCAAATAAAATTCCAGATCCCCAAACCACATTTGTCCGAATTTTAGACTTTACAAATAAAAACAAAATAGTAAAAATAGTAGTAAATAATATTGTCAACTTAAATGGCACAAATAGAAACGGAAAAATCATTGATAAGCTAAAACAAAATTTTCCGAATCAATTTATAAAATTCTTAACAAATCTTTGTTCAAAATATAGTGACATATTCGGTATTGAAACCGAATCGATATCTACTAGTAATTTCTACAAGCCAAAATGAAGAGCGAAAGATGATGAACCCGTGTATATTAAAAACTATAGAAGCCCACAAAGATAAAATCGTAGAGCCGTCAGTATCAGAATGTAATAGCCCTCTTTTACTTTTTCCAAAAAAATTATTACCTGACTCAAAGGAGAAAAGATGGCGTTTAGTAACTGTTTAATAATTTAATAATAAATAAAAAACTGTTTAATAATTAATAAAAAACTTTTAGCAGATAAGATCCACAAATCGATGATATACTCAATCAATTGGGTCGAGCAAAATATTTCTCTTGTTTAGATCTTATGTCCGGATTCCACCAAATTGGACTAGAGGAATTATCCAGAAATATAACTTCATTTTTAATGAGCAATGGCTCTTATCGTTTACACGATTACCTAACGGGTCGAAAATAACCCCAAATTTTTTTCAGCGTATAATGACAATCGCACACATAACTAGATTATGCAAAAAAGATGTTAAATTTGTATGGACACCAGAGTGCCAAAATGCTTTTGATTAAAGAAAAAATTAATGAGTCCAACATTACTTCAATACCCCGATTTTTTAAAGAATTTTGCATAATCACGGACGCAAGTAAACAAGCTTGCGGAGCAGTCCTTACACAAGAACATAGTGGCATACCGCTTCCTGTATCTTACACATCGAGATCATTTACTAAAGGAGAATCAAATAAAAGCACAACGGAACAAGAACTATTAGCAATACATTGGGCAATTAACCATTTTTAGACCATAAGTTTATGGGCGACATAATAATTAACATTCCTCTCTTCTATGGTTCATCCAAGCTCTAAATTAACAAGAATAAGATTAGATTTGGAAGAACACGAATTTACAGTTGAGTATCTTAAGGAAAAGGTAAATTACGTTGCTGATGCGTTAACTTGAATAACCATCAAAGAACTAAAAAACATGCAAAAACAAATATTACAAGCAATACAAGAAATCAGTACAGACAGAATTAACCCTGCGCAGGGAATATCAAGCACATCTGCCTAGGCAGCTTGTTGAAGAAGCTTCTATGCTCAAAATATACGACGTCCTGAACAACGACGAAATTAACTAATTGCATTTAACTAATTTGGCATGCTATTTTAAACATGGTAAAAGAGTTATTGCAAGAATAAATGTTAGCGATCTATATACCAATAATACATTTGATTAAGATCAATTTTTCAAAGGCTTGAAAAGGAAGCCGGTATATACAAGATCAGCCAATTTAAAATGGCACTGTGTGAAGAAATCTTTGAAAATAATTCAGTTGATTCGTTTAAAAAAATGGGCAATAGGATATTACAAAAACTAAGAGTAGCGCTATTCAAACAAGTGACCATAATAGAAGATTTGAAAGATAAAGAAGCTATCCTGTCTGAAAACCATGACGATCCGCTGCAAGGGGGCCATACCGGAATAGCCAAAACTTTGTCAAAAATACGACAACATTTATATTGGAAAAACATGACTACACCGAGAAAAAAAAACGTTCTCAACAGTCTCGATTTCAGTATTTCCGTGCTCAATAGTGAGCCAAGAACGTATTTACTGAAATCAAGAAGAGATTTTCTTAGATCAAGACAGCTTTTTTAAGATTTGTTTTTTTATACATCTATATTCGAAATTAAAAATCTAAATAAATTTTAATCTTATAGTTTTTTTATCATTATTTAAGACATAAGTATGAAAATTTGACAGCTCGTCCAACAAATTTGGAAAGCTGCATACTTGAAGGTTGATGTTATTGTTTTTTATTTCCTCAATAATATGATTAATGAGAATGCCTCTTTGCTTTTCAGTCAGTGTTTTAAATGCTAGAAGTTCTTTTCCAGCAGCCGTTCCACTTAAAATTGAATTCAAGCTCTATGAAAAATATGTAATTATAATTAATAATTAATATTAGACTTAGGGTATTGGTTATCCAACTGAATAAATACCTAATTATTATAACTTAAAGACTCATACCTTGTTAAGAGTGTATTTGAACTTAGGCGCATTAGACGGCAACGGAGATAAAAGTGCTGGCGGTGCCTTTTGTGGTGATGGCTTTGGAGACGATGGTTGCGAAGATATTCCTTGAGTAAACTATAAAAATAAACAAAGAAAGTTACCAAGAAATTTGGACATAGAGATATTAATGTCTTACCTTTGTTTTCCTCCAAGCGAACAGCTTTTCGCGGAAGAGTACTCTAATTCCAATTGGCGGAATCGCCTCCTTAATTTCCTCCGCTGTGATAAATTCCAGACAGTCGAAATTAACACCGGCGCCTAGAAAAAAATAATTAAACAGTGTAACAATTTTTATACTTATATTTCAAAACTAACTTGTCTAAAAAAAGATTGTTAAAAAAATTTGAAGCGTGGCTCTGCTACAAAAAGTATTTATTTAAACGTCTTGCAAATGCTCGCATACTTTCTCGTTTGTATGTATGTACGCCTGTTGTGCGAGCATTTGCAAGACGTAAAAGAATAAGGATCAAAGGAAACAAAAAACAAATACATACATGGACTGCAGCAGCGTGACTTGCAGTAAATTAATATTTTAAAACTCGTGGTAAATCATTCGTTTTACTAAAGCACGTGTTAAATAGTAAATTTAAACATTCGAAACACGTTTATTTTGTTCACAAATAAATTAATATAATCACACTTGCTTAAATTAAATGAAAATTATTATATAAAATATTTGTTCTACATATATGTAAATAATAATAGTTATATTCTTAGTTTTCAATTTATAAAATATTAACTACTTGCCGTGCAAGTATCGCTGGGCCTCCAACAAATCAAACGGACCAATAAGTCGAACAATCGGTCATCTATTGTCTCCGTCTCCATGCTTCCACTTTTCAACACTCAATCAATCAAAGACAAAACTACCCCGTTCCGCGGCCGAAAATTTTAAAGGGAAATGACGAGGCCCGAAGTATACTTCGGTATCTTTCCGAACAATTTGAGAGAGAACTTCTCTTCCAATTTTTATCTCTTTCAATTTATTTAACCTTTTAGACTAATTTCTTCTCGAGTTTAAGATTTTTTATTCTCAAGTTCAAAATCTTTTCTTCTCGATTAGCGAAATCGAGAACAAAAAGAACAAATTCTCCTCGATTTCAAGAACGATTCTTCTCGATAAAGTGAGAAGTAAAAATACTGAAATAGAGAAGATTTGCTCTTGTTTTTTTCGTTCTCAAATTTTCTCGGTGTAGAGACATAACGAACTACGTAAGGACATACCCAAAATGCCAGAAATCCAAAATAACTAAACATACGAAAACTCCATTAACTTTAACAGAGACTCCAAATTTAATTCTAAACAACGGTATCGGACATGGGAACTGAATATAAAAATTCAATTATTGAAAATTTATGTAAATACATCTACAGCGCACCACCACCAGACATTAGGAACCATAGAACGTAGTCACGGAAAATTTAACGAATACATTCGATCCTATATATCCGTTGATAAAACAGATTGGGACACATGGCTTCAATACTTTGTCTATTGTTTCAATACCATTGCCCCTATGAATTAGTTTTCAGCAAACATCCAAATTTAAGTAAATCCTTTAATTCAATAGATAGAATAGTCCCTTTATATAACATAGATGTTTATGTTAGGGAAGCAAAATTTAGACTAAAAAATGCATACAAAAGAGCAAGACTTATGCTATATAAAAATAAGCAAAAAGAAAAATGTAATTACGTACAAAGAAAAAAAGGAACTTTACGACAACATTTCCAATTTATATTTCGTAATTTTACTTTTAACTATAGCTTTACAATTTTTATCAAATTTTATTATATTTTTTATTGACATTTTATATTCTTATGTTTTTACTATGACCAACTACAGGGTGGGCCCAAATAACTGTCGCACTTAATTTTTGAAATAAAAAACAAACCATGAGATATTTTAAGTAACAAATATTATTTATTTAATATATATTAATATAGCTTACATTACTAAGACTTAAGTTCTAATCTTTCCCCTTTGTATTTTCGGGCGAGCTTCAAACGTTTCTTAAAACTATTGCAAGCGGCACGCACCACATCATCAGGAATTTCATTCCAAATTTTTGTCAAGTGTCGCTTAAACTTTTCCAAATTCATCTTTTTTAAATCCTTTAGTCTATCCAGCATGTAACCCCATATGCAGAAGTCTAAAGGATTTAGATCTGGTGACGATGGAGGCCACTCATCAACAGCCATGAAACATGGAATGTTATCTTTGCACCAGTGCTGAACAGTTTTGGCCTTATGAGCCGGAGCAGAGTCTTGCTGGAAGCAAAATGGCTTATTCCCGAACAGCTTTGATGCATGGGGATAAAAATGGCCCACAAGCACTTCATCCAAATAATATTTGGCATTGATTTTCACGCCTTTATCGATAAAAAGAAGGGGTAACTTACCTTTTCAGATATGGCCCCCAAACCATGACAGACGTTGTGTTTTGGAATCTCTCAACAGCAATTTTTCTGTTGAAATATCCTCCATACTTGCTGCATACACCCGATCATTCTGCGGGTTCAGGCTTTTGCAATATGAACAACTTTTCATCAGAAAACACAGTATTGCAACCTGCGTGCCGCCGAAGTAACTGCCCACTTCTTTCCTGTCGCATTTTTTTGACGTTCTGTCAGACCATGAATTCTTTTTTTTTGTAAGGTTTCAGTCCCAAGTCATCTTTTATGATGTTTCTAATTGTTTTGCGGCTCACATTCAGCTCATTGGCTAGGTTTCGAGCTGACCTCGCACAATTTCGCCTAATTCTTTCACGCACATTCTTTATTATTTTAGGGGTTCTAACACTTCTTTTCCGACCAGTTTTTTGGCTATATCAACACTTCCAGTTGCCTTCAATCGAGCCACAGTGCGCTGAACAAATCGCCTATTCACATTGAGATTTTTTAGCAACTTCACAATTTCACTTGTTTTTTTCCTTGCAAATGCAAGTTTTGCACTAGCTCCCGTTTTGCTTCCATCGTCGCCAAAATTCTAACTTGCACTGATCTTATCAGCAATAAACCCCGTTAGTTACGAAATAAGATAAAGAAAGAAGAAATGAAAAAACAAAAAGAATAGAAGCACTTGTTTAAGAGTGCCGAAGCTTTGAAAAAGTGCGACAGTTATTTGGGCCCACGCTGTATTATGACCAATGTAATATCAAAAAATAAAAAAAAACAACAAAAATATAAAATTTTATAGACATTGTTTTAATTAAAAGAAAAAAAATATATAAAATAAAATAACTTCATATAATACGTTATTTTTAAAAAGGGGAATGTAGTGTGCAAATTAAATAATCACTAAGTGAACTTAAAAAAAATTTTTTTTTTTATTTTTAATTTCTTGTTCACTAGTTTACACAATTGTCATTAATACCGAACTTAATTTACACTGCTCACGATATTCTGTTTGACGACCGGTCAATTCGGATTCAAAAACGGACTGCCTGACTTTGGTTCAATAATCAATAATCAAACCTCGGCTTAAGAAATTTATCTCAAAAATCTGATTAAGAGAGTCATCCAAGAGAGTCGGGAAATAGGATGATGAAATTTGTCAATAATATTTGAAATTAAAATTTTGCAGAATTGGAATTCTGCCGGAAATCGATGTTTACGTTAGCGGACTTGGGGCTCCCTTTTTGGGGCTCTGGTGTTTACAGAATCCGTTTGAAGCGGAGAGTGTGAAATGAAAGAATGTAAAAAAGCTCTTGGCTCAAAGTTGTTTATAAATTGGGCAAGGGCCCCTAAGTAATGTGTCATATAACTCCCCCCATACTAAATTGGATCGTCCCGATTCATTGGAACTGATGGGCATAATGACTGTAGCTGATTAGTCAATTCGACAATGATATTTTCCTCTACCGTATTTTCATTGTCGGGGATATTAGTTTCTGGTTGTGTTTCAAGGTGAATTTGCCGTTGTTTGAATATTAAGAATTTTCTGTATTTAATTAGAAGCATGGTAATTAAATATAAAAATGCGATAATGATCAATATTAATGTAATTGGTATTTGAGTTTGTTTAATTTGAATAAAAGGATTTAATACGTTAATATTATCGAATGAGAGTTCCGAATCATTTGATATAATATATTCGGAAATTAAGAAGTCGGTATATTTTCGTGCAGTGATGATGTTTTACAATATTAGTGTACATTAGTGTAGTATTTATTATTAATTTTAGTGGTGCCTTTAAAGGTATTTAAATATGACCCATCTAAATGAGTGTCATTAACTGTATTTTCTACGTTTATAAAAATGGCCCTTCTAGGATTACATCTACATTTTTATTTTTTTCTCTTATTTTATTACATAAAGATTTTTCTCCATTTAGTAATCTATTAAAACAAGAATCTTATGGGTTTAATGTGCAATAGTTGCTAAATAATTCCGTCTTTAAATTAGACATTACATAAAACTTATTTTTACATTTTGCGACATGATTCTTGATTAACAATTTTCCATCACTGTGAGAAATGGATCTTGAGTTGTAAACTTCACAACGGTCGATAATTATAGGGTATTTAATATATATAATAATAAGATCTTGGTGCAAAGCGATTTTAAATTTAGATATTTTCAAAAGATCAGTAATAATAACAGGGTTTTATTCGTGTTTATAACTTTCTTGTATGTCATCATTGCTTAGAATTTTTGTATTGAAAACATCTATTTTTGCTAATGTAATTGTGTCCATTAAATTCATGACTTACGATGTCAGCAAAAGGCGGTGATTTCTGAGTGGAATTTCTTGATCTTTAAAGGCGGTTTTAAAGTTATCAGATAGAGTTTTTATTTCTTTAAATATTTTGGAATTAATAACGAATTGATCGTTCTTGTTTTTTATCAAATTATCAATTTTATTTTGAACTGTTATGAAATCATCATGGTGGTCCTGCTATCCATTTCCAAATTGTGCCTAATTCTTTAATGCCTCTTTTTGATCTAGTGGGTATTATTTTAGAAATATCTTGTATAACATTCTCAAAACTACTCTCTGCTGAATGCTGAGTGTTTTGATCTGAGACCGATTCGATACTTTCTGTTAAGTTATTTGTATCCTAGATAACATTTGTTGCTCCTGGCTTATAAATAGTTTTTGGAGAATATCTTTCAATGAAAGAATACCATCTTTTCGTTTCGATATTAGGGTTCTTTTGATAAATTGAAAATGAAAGAGGTGGATAATCTGTGTAAATTTCAATGTTGTTAAGTCCATATAAATAATTTCGTAAATTTTTAAGAGCCCAAAATATAGCTAAAACTTCCTTTTTTTTAGAAGCATAAATTTGTTCAGTTTTTGTGATAGTTTTTGATATAAGAGTAATTGGTTTTCCTTCCTGAGAAAGAACCGCACCAATATTCAAATCTGACGCATCGGTTGTTAAAGTAAATTTTTTATTATAATCGGGTTAAACTAACTCTACTTGTGCGATTAAATTATTTTTGATCTCGTTCAAACCCTTACAGTTTGCTCATCCAACTGTAAAGAAGTTTTACGGGATGCCTTTTTTGATACTTTGCCATTTTGGCCTTCTAAATATTTCGTTAATGGTTTAGCAATTTTGGCGTAATTTTGAACAAATTCTGTAGTATCCTGTAAGGCCTAGGAAGCTTCTAAGCTCTCGAATATTTTTAGGGATTCGATATTTTACAATTGTGGACATTTTTTCGTGATCGGGTTTGATCACATTGTGAAAAACAACGTAACCGAGAAAGTTTGTTTCAAATTTGAAGAAATTTAATTTTTCAATCGAAATGTTCATATTTGCGTTCAGCAAAATTTTAATTATAACAATTAAAGCTTTATAATGCTGCTCAATTGTTTTTGAGAAAATAATAATGTCATCCATATAGACATGACACATCCATCGCTCTTTGGAATATTCTAGGGGCCTTTGTTAACCCAAATGGCATTCTCAAGAATTCGTATTTTCCATTATTTATTGAGAATGAAGTTTTTTGAATGTCTGTTTTATTCATGAGAATTTGGTGGAATCCTGATTCCAAATCAATTATGGAAAAGTAAAATTACAGAAGGATCCGGCATTGGATATCTATCCGGTATGTTTTCGTTAAGTTTCTTATAATCTATTACTAGTCAAAGTTTGGAGTTCCATCTTCGTTAAAACTTTTTTTTGGTACGACTAATACCGGGGAATTATAAGGGCTTCTGCTTGGCCTTATAATTTCTTTTTTAAGCATTCTGGCGATTTCAGAATTTACAAAATCTGAAGCTGATAGAGCACAAGGGTATTGCTTACTGTAACTAGCCCTATCATTTTCGGTATTTATTTCACAGCGTATGTCAGTCCTAAAAGGAATCTGCATATTTATTTTTGAATGTACTTTATTAATAATATTTAATATTTTGTCCTCCAAATCTTTTCTTTGATATGAGGATGAATTCTGTATATTGTTAATTTTTTGGTTGTCGGATACTTCTACGACGGCGCGTTCAGGATTTTTGTATCCCAAACTTTTAAAAGAAAAAAAATATATAAAATAAAATAACTTCATATAATACGTTATTTTTAAAAAGGGGAATGTAGTGTGCAAATTAAATAATCACTAAGTGAACTTAAAAAAATTTTTTTTTTATTTTTAATTTCTTGTTCACTAGTTTACACAATTGTCATTAATACCGAACTTAATTTACACTGCTCACGATATTCTGTTTGACGACCGGTCAATTCGGATTCAAAAACGGACTGCCTGACTTTGGTTCAATAATCAATAATCAAACCTCGGCTTAAGAAATTTATCTCAAAAATCTGATTAAGAGAGTCATCCAAGAGAGTCGGGAAATAGGATGATGAAATTTGTCAATAATATTTGAAATTAAAATTTTGCATAATATTTAATATTTAATATTAATAATATTTAATATTTTGTCCTCCAAATCTTTTCTTTGATATGAGGATGAATTCTGTATATTGTTAATTTTTTGGTTGTCGGATACTTCTACGACGGCGCGTTCAGGATTTTTGTATCCCAAACTTTTATTTTTTGTCGGATATTTCGACGACGGCGCGTTCATGATTTCTATATCCCAAACTTTTATTTTTGTCGGATAATTCAACGACGACGTGCTTAGGATTTATGTTTCCCAAACTAAATTCACTTTGATTTCCCTCTTCAGATTCGGATCTGATTTTAGGCTTTTGATCAAAGTATTTTTTCATTATGAATTCTTTTAACGGAAGAATGGTGTCTTCTGCTGTCAAAGAATGTTGGCTTAAAATACTACCGTTATCGTAATTTAAAATCCTCCTTTCCATTATACTTTATTATCCCTTTTGCTGTATCAATTACAGCTCCGATTTTTTTCAATAGGTTGTAGCCAACAAGTAATTCTGAGTCTAGTCCATCTATTTCGTAAAAGTATACCGCGTATCGAAAATAGTTATCATATGATAAAACTTAATTATTGAACATCCATTCACTGCGGATACTCTTTTATATATTGATAGTTCATTTTTGTTTTTATAAATTCCTGTTCTAATATAACAAGAAGTTGCCCCTTTATCAATTAATATCTTTAATTTTTTATTTATTTTATTATCATGTCTTATTATAAAGGGTAGGCCTACTCCTAAGTTTGCATAAAAATGGTCCTCTTCAATGTTGTTCAACCTCATAGTCTTGTTAGCAGGTTGGTTAACAGTTCCTGTTTGTACTCTTTATTTTGACGTTGTTCCAGTTGTGTGTTTTGTGTTTCAATTCTTTTAGTTTGATTCCATTTATTTTGATTGTAGTTGTTATTTTGATAATTATTATATCCTTGATTATTACTGTTCTGGGGTCTATTTGGCCTCTGAATTGATTCATCAACATCCATTGGCTCTGGCTTACTTTGTTGTGGTCTAAAAGAGTTCCACTGATTTTGTTGGTTATTATTAAATCTTCCCTGATTCCAGGTATTATTTCTATTTTGATTGAAATTATTATAATTATTTTTGTTTTGATTATTTGCTTGATTAAACCTTAAGATATTGGTATTTATTTGATTATTATTATTATTGTTATATTGTTTTGGTTTATTATTTGAGTTTTGTTGCCCATATAAAATTGTTCGCGAATTGCGCCCCTCAAATTGATGCTTGCACTATTACCATTGCGTTCGATAAATCGGGTGGATTCATTGAAAATATTACATCTGAGATATGGCCGTTAAGGCCAGTTATGAATACACGTAGTACTGTCTTTCTATGTTTTTCATTAAGTTCAGATGTAATTGGCTTATTCCTCCCATGTGCCATAATGGTTTTGTTAATCAAGAGAGTTAATTTTTTATTTACAAAACTATAAAATTCCATAATCGATAATTTCCATTGACTTAATATACTTAAGTCCTGTTCTAAAATATGTATAGGACGCTTGTCACTAAAAACAAAATCTAGTCTTGCTATTATGGCGTCAAAATTCAGTACAGTTCCATTATCATTGGCAATGCCTGTAATTTTATTTCGAAGAATAGATAGTGCCGAAAAGTATTTTTCACTTCCCCTTTTGTATTGTCCCATTGCTATTTCCGTCGATTCTCTCCAGCTAACATAACTATCTTCTTCTCCTTTATATTCTCGAACCAACTTAATAATTTTATAAGAAGTATCGCACCTTACGTTTATATTAATATCTTCCACCTTGAATTCCTCAACCTTCTTTATGTTGTGATTAAATTGTGTATTTAAACTTGCGATTTCATTCCTAAAAGGACTCAATTCATTATTAACTATTTGTGCTAATAAATCGCTTACATTAACCGTCTGGCTGCTAGAAGCCAATGCAGGTAAGGGTGGAGTCATGGTTAGAATTTTTTTAAAGTCGTTGATTAACTTTTCCACCTTGTTTGTTTTTATTTAAATTTTTTGAAGTAACTTCTTATATATATATAACTAGTATTAAACAGCTCACTAATTGTTCTTCTTAGTTTCCTTGGATATGGGATGTCTTCTTTTTGCCTGATGATCATGATTTTTTTTTTAATAGCACCGCCTCACGCTGGGCGCCAATTAAATAATTACTTAGTGAATTTTTAAAAAATATTATATAATAATATAATATTATATATATATATAATATAATAC
This sequence comes from Drosophila elegans, assembly GCF_018152505.1. NCBI lineage: Eukaryota > Metazoa > Arthropoda > Insecta > Diptera > Drosophilidae > Drosophila > Drosophila elegans. The sequence goes on along the minus strand of NW_024545647.1, from coordinate 1,335,251 downwards.
AAAATATTTTTTTATTTTTAATTTCTTATTCACTAGTTTACACAATTGTCATTAATACCAAACTTAATTTTCACTGCTCACGATATTCTGTTTGACGACCGGTCAATTCGGATTCAAAAACGGACTGCCTGACTTTGGTTCAATAATCAATAATCAAACCTCGGCTTAAGAAATTTATCTCAAAAATCTGATTAAGAGAGTCATCCAAGACAGTCGGGAACTAGGATGATGAAATTTGTCAATTATATTTGAAATTGAAATTTGGATGGATGTTTACAGAATCCGTTTGAAGCGGAGAGTGTGAAACTGATCCGGGTGGGAATCGATTGGAGGCTTTCTTTAAAGAATGGAAAAAAGCTCTTGGCTTAAAGTTGTTTATAAATTGGGCAAGGGTCCCTAAGTACTGTGTCATATAACTTGCATATAAACAGAGTACACACTGTAACATCGGCAACAATGTTAGCCAAATCTGAAGAATCAGCACTTTTCAAGTGCAAACGTGATTTGACTACACACGCGAGTGATAAGTCGCGCCAGCTTATTTCCACAGCTTTGCGACTGCAATAAATACATTCATGTATGCACATAAAATTCTGCTGGCTGCTGACTGCTGGCTTCTGGTTGTTGGCTGCTGGCAGTTAGCCGGCTGGCCGAAGAATTCCCAATGATGAATAAGGAAGGTTACGTTAGAAGGGTGACTGCCCTTCTTTACCTGCTGGCCTAGGGACTCAGACAGTTATTCAATAATTAAGTTTTAACGACAGGTTGTCGGATTTGATTTTACACGAGCAGTAGCTCTTTATTCTTTGAATATCACATTTGAGCTGAACTTAAAGCTAACATACATAAATGAAACTCATAGCGGCCACTCCAATGGGTAGTGCTTGCCGGCTATGCACGGGCTTCCGGCCAGACGCTGTGTCAACAAGCGTGCTGACGGACGATCGGTCATTGCCGTTTTGTTAGATAGTTTTACAATGGATAAAGGGAAAAGAAATATCAAACCGTTTGACGGTGACAAATATTCAATATGGATGTTTAGAGTAAGAGCGCTGATCTGTTGAAGGTTATAGAAGGAACGTATGCAGAAGTGACCGATTAGATAAAAAAGGCAGAACGAAATGCTAAAAGTTTAATAATTGAATACTAAAGTGATGCGTTCTTATCTTTCGCTAACAGTGAGAACACTGCTGAGTTGACCACGAGATAAAGCTTAGGAATATTAGTAAGGATACGAATGTTAAAGTCTTGTAAGCAGTAGGTAAAAAGGAGTTCAAGGATATAAAATTTAAAAATAATCCAATGCAGAAGTTGAAGAAACAACTGTTCAAGCCAAGTTTCAACCCAAAACCAAAATATTATCATTGATTTTGATTTTCTTGAACTAGTAAGCCAGGCAATTTAAAGAAGGATTGTTTCTATTTGAAAAGGCAGCCAACTCAGAATTTTAATGAAAACAAAAGAAAGGAAGGGCAGGCTCAGATGGCAACAGCAGCAACATGTTGAGAAATGGAACTTCCAATTCAAAGACAAACGAGCGGAGTTTATACTAGATTCAGGAGCATCGGACCACCTGACAAGGCATTGTTCTCCGAATATAACCGTTTGCAATCAAATGTGCCCATCGAAATTGCCAAACGCGGAGAGTTTATCTACGCTGTAGCCAAAGGAGTTGTCAATATTAACTGCTGCGGAAACCAAATCACCTTGCAAAACTTTTTTTATTGCAAAGATATTCCACACAACCTACTATCGGTAGGTTGCATCCTGCAGGCATGATCATTGAATTTAACCTTGAAGGTGTGAAAATATCTAAGAATGGTAAATTGGCCTTTAATGGAATCTGTGAGTACAATGTACCTATTAAAAAATTTCAACTGAACAGTAAAATATTTTCGTCTAAATAGTGCTGAGTATCGATTATGGCATGAAAGATTAGGTCACATAAGTATTGGAAAATTTTTAGAAATAAAACAAAATAGTCTTTTTGAAGAATCTAATATTTTAAGTAATATTGATTTATACCATGAATTATGCGAGGCTTGTATAAATGGCAAGCAATATACATTAAAGTTTAAAAAATGTAAAAATAAAGAAAAATATTGAACGACCGTTGTTTGTTGTACATACCGATGTTTGTGGTCCAATAACACATTCTGCCATTGATAATAAGAACTACTATGTAGTTTTTATTGATCAGTATAGACATTACCTTTTAACCTATTTAATAACTTATAAGTCGGATGTGTTTTTCTGTTTAAAAAACTTTGTAGCGAAGAGCGAGACTCACTTCAATTTAAAAATTGTGAATTTGTGTTGTGTTTGGGCAAAAGCGATCTCGTTGAGTGCTTGGTACGGACTGACTTTACTCAGAGATCAGCGAGAGAATGAACATAAGTTACGTGTGTGTGAGTACATGTGTGTTCTTATAGAACGAAGGAATGCAGAATAGTTTTGGATGTGTGAGGTAGCGAAAATACATTTTGCTTATACATTACACTTTTCCTCCTTTAATTAAGAATTATTTATACTCGTATGTTTAGATTTTGGCTTAAACGATCGACTTCCTGCTGCTTTGGCGTACTGGTATAGCGCAAAGACGTCGTGTAGATTGTTTCTACCTCGGCTGCTGGGTAGGCGCTGGATCAGGTTACGGAACAACTGGCGGAGTTGGTGGTCGATCTTGTTGCTGTATTTCTTGATGGAAGGATGGCTATGGCAGTTCAGGAATTCACTAAAACTCTGGAGGTCTCTCGATTGAGTTGTTTGCTGACAACTTCGGTTTCAGCTGGTTGAAATAGCTCTTGATGTTACCATTTGACGTGCTAACAATGAAAAGTATTTTTCCAACTGGACAGTCGATAATGCCTTCAAACCACTTATCTCCCTTGAAGAGATTGGATCGAATATCATTTGATTAGGGATGTACTTGATGATTGTCTGTTTAGCTTCGGAAGGCTGCTTGAAAAGTTGTCTAAGCACGGTGTGGACTGGTCGACCGAGGATTAACTAGCCAAGAGTTTTACCTTGGGCGTTTGGAGTGAACCTGTAAGAAGAAAGATATTTTGTTACAGCTACCCTAAGTGGTATACCATTTTTGAGGTTCTTCTTGACTGCGAATTTAAACGTCTGTACTAATCGCTCTGCTAATCCGTTGGATGCTGGATGAAACGGTGCTGTGGTAATATGCTTTATACCATGCAGTTTGCAGAATTCTCCGAAAGCGTCAGCTGTAAGCTGAGGACCGTTGTCGCTAACCATGGATTCGACAGTGCAGCGATCGTGTTGGCGGTTGTTGTAGACAACATTTGGTTGAGAAATGGGAACTGTGAGTACGCGTCTACGCATATGAGCCACATAGCGTCGAAGATTAAACCGACCAGATGACCAGATGACCAATTTTGGTACTCTTTTGGTGATGCAGTATTGTTGGACTTGCAGATGCTGCAAGACTGGGCAAAGTTTTTGCTTCATTCGAACAATGCCCCAATGTCCTTCATGTAAGAGTTTTAGGATATGGGCACGTAGACTGGCTGGAATTATAATACGGTTTGCGTATGTGTGTAAGCAAAGCAATTATTTGTTGATTGTGAGAGCACACTTTCGGTTAAAGTAAGGCAATAGGGCTTCGTTGCCTGGCTGGAGTTTTTCTGGCCATCCTACAGATACGCACTTCAGGACCAGCTTTGTTTTTGTCTTTGTCCATGTGGTTGCGAATGAGCTCAGAATTTATCGGTGGTGACACTTCGACTACTGGGTGGCAAGCTTCCTCTTCTTTGTCGAAGTCTGGATCTGTACCATTGAAATTGTGTTGAAGGATGTAGGATTTCAAAACTTCGGAGTTGATCGGTGTATTTACATTCTGGATACGGGTGGATGATAAGTAATTGCAACAAACAAATCTGATACAATGTAAAATTTGAAATCTTACCTTCATGATAAGATTCAAATGACCGATTAACAGGAAATTAGAGCCTTTATTGGCAAACAAATTAATAAAACTGATGGATAACTGCACCGTGTAGAAATTTAATTGGTTGTTTGATGTACATAATGTTATTTACACGGCCAGACTTAAGAACTTCAATAAGTATTCTAAGCAGATATACAAAGAACAACAATAAGGAACTATGGCAATTCCTTAAAAGAGTTCTTAGATATCTGAAGGAACTTTTAATCTCAGGCTTAGATTTTAATAATATGCTTACAGGATATGTAGTTTTCGATAAGGCTGGAAATAAAACTGACAGAAAAAGTACCATGAAGCAAAAGTCGGTTGCTGCTTCATCTACTGAAGCTGAATACATGGCCTTGTTTGAAGGTGTAAGAGAAGCTCTTTGGCTTAAATCACTAATAAATGAGATTAGTCTAGAATTACATGGTTCTATAAAAATGTTTGAAGAAAAACAAAGTTGTATAAGTATTGAAAATAATCATACTTGAAATAAGAGCACAAAGTACAAAAATATTAAATATAATTTTACAAGAGAGCAAATTGAAAAGACACTAATTTGTGTAAAGTATATTCCCACAGATCTGCAACTAGCCGATATACTGACGAAGCCATTACCAGCTGAACGGTTCATTTACCTGAGAAGCTAGCTGAGACTTTCTGAATAAATTAACTACGAACTATGTGAATTGTTGCTGAAAACTCATCGCCTTTAGAAGCTAAACGTGAAATGGATCTCATGAAGCCTTTTGTTGTTAATTTCAATTTTTATATCTACTAAGTCTTAAGTAATTTAATCGAATTCATAAACTTGGTTATTTTTTTAAATGGATCTCATGAAGTTCTTGTCATTAATTTCAGTTTTCATATTTACTAATAATCTTAAGTCAAACCTTTACTTAAATATTTCTTTAATAAAGAAATACATTAAAACTAAAGTACAATTTCATGTCAAGAATCGAAGTGATAACCAATGTAACTTTTGAGGCGGCGTGTTGAAATTTGCGTGTTCAAATATGCAAAAGCCAGATGGATAATTATGCACGCATACATATATATTTCCTAAAATGTATGTGTATAAAAAGTAGACGCACAATCCAATGTGCTCCTTCTTTCTCGCCTGTTCGTTGTTCTTTTGCTCTCTCAATATTCTCGTTCACTTCTTTTACGGCATCGAGAGCGTGCGGTTCATAAAATATAAGTGTGCATTATTATTTGTTCATTGCGGCTTGTCTGGTTAATTCTTAATTGTATTACTTATTTATTAACAAAATACCATACTAACATATAAGGCTGATGCGCGCTGCCGGCTTGACCGACAGCGCCGACTGCCCAGCAAAGAACTAAGCGAAGCCAAGAATATTGGGCAGTCTGTCAAGAGATGACGGCGGAGAATTTGATGAGTATCACCACAATTTTTAGATCATTCCTATGACAACTATGATATAGTCGTCTGAATAAACCATAAAACAGTGCCATATATCGAAGAACTAACAAAATTTAAAACCGGCAAACATTTTTTTCCTGTGATTTCCTATGGTATAGGATATAGTAGCCCAATCTCTCGTTCCGACTTATATATAACCTGCATAGAAATACAACTTTTAACAAAGTTTCAGCATATAGCATTGAAACTGAAAGACTAGTTTGCGTAGAACGGACAACTGTTTTGTTATTTATTTATTTCTATATTCCGATTGTTTCCATGGTGGCAAATGACATAGTATTACGATTTAAATAAAACTTAAACCGCAATTATGAAATAACAAATTATTACTATATCTCGAAGAACTAAAAAAATTATAAAACTGCGTTTCTGAGCCTAAAGGTAAAAGTAAATTCAGAAAAGGGACGTTTTTGCATAATTTTTAGGTTAACCTTTATTAAATTAAATTTTTTTAAATCGAGGTTCGCCAGAGCTTCGTCACATCCAGACATGACCGGCCGGCCTGCACGTGCGGCCAGGCGAGTAAAACTTTCGCTGGCGAAACTCCTCGATTCCCCTGTATCAATGGTGGTGTCCACCCGTTGTCCTTCGACTTCTATCGCTGCTGCGATGAGCCCGCCGTGTAACCTTAACGGGGGATTTACTGGCGGGCTCCGTTAACGCCGCAACCGGGTTTCGGCGGAGACGTTCCCCGTTTCCCGACGCATTTCGACGGCAACAGTCTATGGTTAATACTCCTGGTCGTCCACATTCCCAACAGAAATCCCGACGCGGTTTGGGGCAGTTCCGTCGGAAATGACCATTAGAAGCCCGCTATACGACCACTCGAGAGGTTCCTTACCCGATCATCTGGTGGGTCATGTGTCTTGTCTGCGTTGTATTCTTCGGATTCCGGAATGGGTTCGGCGATCGGCGAAGTTGAGGTTCCTCTTGGTTACTATTGTCTCACGTCAAGTGGACTGGAGTTGTTTGACACTCTCATATTCTGTGGCCATATGGGTCAACTGTGTCAAATTCGCTGTGTCAAATTCACTGTGTTTAATGTATAGCCGGTATTCTGGAGCCATGTTTTCGTATGATCGGTACAATTCTTCCTCTTCTCGATAGCCGGCTTGCTGCATCTTGGTTCTGAGCTCGATTCAGTAAGTTTTGAAATGCTCTCCTCTCCGCTGCACGTGGGTCCGTATCTCATCTTCCAACCGCTCGAAATATCGAGGGGCTAGGAAGAAGTCGAGGAATTCCCTCCGGAAAGTTCCCCATGAAGCCGACTGTAGGTGACTCGCACGAAACCACCGTACCGCTGGACCCTACAAGATCTCGGACATACCGCGGGGTACGTCCTCTGGATTTATTCTGTACATCGTCATCTTTTCCTCGAGCGCAGCGATGAGAGTCAACGGATCCGAACTTCCATCGGACCGTAAATTTCACTTACGCATCTTCTCGGGGAGCAGATGTTGAGTGGGAGCCGTGTTGCTCCGTGTATCTCGCCCTTGTAGATCAGCGGGTAAGCGAGCGTCTACTTGCGGCATCCAGGTGCCGTGTGTCGATCCTGGGTGTATCCCTCTATGGCGGGCTGGACTCCCGATCGCTGTAGCTCCGGAAGTCATGGGAATGGTAAGGGATTCCGAGAATTGTCCCGCCGCACCGTTCCTTACTGGAGGATTTGGACTTGGGGTCTGGCTGCTATATTGGTCCTGCAACTGATCCAGTCGGTCCCACACAACCTGTGGGAACGACCCTGTGTTGACGAGGCTGGCGAATGCCTTCCTGGTCTCCTCGACGGTACCGTCGGCTTTAAAACCAAACTTCAGGGCGAGAGAGCTGAGTTCGTCTTTTCGGCGAGCGTATATCCAGCGGACTCCTATACCTGGATTCTTAATAAAATTGGCTTCTTCGTACTTCGTACGTGCCGTCGGATTCCTTGGGGTTACTCATTGTTTGTTGTCGTCTTTGATTTAATTCTCGTGTTAACTTACTTCTCAAGTCTTCTTGGTCCTTCCTGAGATCGGATGTGAGCGGTTCGTTTTGTCTTTGAGCCGACTCTTCGGGTGACTCTTCCCTTCCTTTTTCTTCAGTGGGTCTTTAAGCCACTTGGATGATTCTCTAGCTAGTCTCAATGTCCCGGCTCGGGCGCCACTTGTAAGGATGATCTCTGGCCAGTGTACAGATCTCAGTCAGATCCAGGAGTCCTTTACAAGAAATTTGTAAATCACCGATACACCGGACTAGAGAGTTTCATTCAACGAGTGAATGAGTCGTTTGGGGGGTCACGCCGAAGGTTCTCATGGACGTCGGGAGAGAGAGTGATGTCGGAGCTGATCACGTCGTATCTTGCTCCGGAGTTAAAAAACCAACGGGCTGGACCTTGGGGCGAGGCCAAGCCGGGCAAACGATTTCACGAGAGTGGGAACGCCGGGTGATTTCACTGGTCACTTCCGCGATTGGGGCGCGTAAGTCATTTTCCGCGTGTCGGAGGCCAAAAATCCACCGAGCTGGACCTTCGGGCGAGGCCAAGCCGGAACACTATTTCGCGAGGATGGGACCGGTGGGTGACGTCATTGATCGCTTCGGTAATCCAGGCACGCAAGTCGTTTTCCACGTATCGGAGGCCAAAAATCCACCGGGCTGGACTTCGGGCGAGGCCAAGCCTGGTAGAGTTTGTCGGACGTGGGGGGAAAAGGATGGCGGTATGATTGACCAATCGGGAATGATGTCCGCGCGCTAGACCAGACGGGACGGGTGTCCACGTACAGCTCACAAATACTACGGGGAGGGAAGCTACGCTATTACAGCTTCTTTTTCTTATTCTTTTCCTTATTTTTCACTAGATTGTTTTATTCATCTAATACCCTCCTACGAGTCCGCTACACCGTATTTACTTAACGGAGAGGAATATTTTGCCCAAATTCGCGCGGTCGAGGCGTTACTTTGGATTACACGGAAAATTACTGCGAGAGACACGTCTGTCTCGTCTTACCATTCCGACATAAGAGACCGTCAACTCGATCGTTGTATGACCACCTTCCCCACGCTCCCTTTTTCTCGCGTTCGGGATTTCGGGTATATTTCTTACTTTCTAGTATTTTCTATTAACTTACTAAATATCGGCTATCGTTGCCACTCGGGTTTGGAACTTAATATTCGGTTTCAACTTATCATTTATTATCCATAATAAGTCGCTTACACCTTTAACCTTACATACTACTAACTTAATATATATTATTCATGATAAGTCGCTTACACCTATAACCTTACATACTACCAACTATTGAATCGTACACCGTTTAGGTGTTTACGTTACAACCCAAAAAAATTGTTACGAAAAGAACTCTTGACGTATTCACTTCTCCGCAGCCCAATTGCTATTGTACTTATTGCGGCGACTATTGCCACTGGTTTTGTACTTGCGGCACGCAACAAATAAATATATCAGCATTCTAAATTCATTTGAATTTGTTAATTCAACTAGGCGACCTAGCAACAAATTTTTAATGGAAAGTTTTTTAGCGGACTCTATTTTGTAACTGCTTTCAACTTACCGACAAACTAGCAAATTTCAATAGTCAACCAGCGACCAAAATTTCTGTTTTTGTGTACGATCAACTTGGCGATCAAAACACACAGCCAAGGACCTATAACATTACACGGTTCTTCATACTCCAGAATTGAATGGTGTATCAGAACGGATGATTCGAAAAGTCACCGAAAAGGCTCGATCTATGATCAATTATGCTAAACTCAATAAAAACTTTTGGGTGAGGCTGTTTTAAGAGATAATTAACAGATCCCCAAGTAGAGCATTGCAAAAGATAAATAAAACACCATTTGAGATGTGATATAACAATAATAATTATAATTGAATAAAGTACGAAAAAGAAAGTTTGACGAAAAGTCAATAAAAGATTTATTAGCTGGATATGAACCAAATGGTTATTAACTGTGGAATAGGTATGATGATGAAATGTATGACAGCAAGAGATGTTTTGGTGAATGAAATAAACATGTTAAAATCAAGAGTTTTGCATTGATATTCAGTGTAATAACTAAAGAAAATGAAGAGTTGGATTTTCCTTTGGTGGAAAATAATGAATCTGTTGATTCTGAGTTAAATGAACAACTCAATGAAAATTCCACATGTCTTGAGAATGCCGATCCAGTTGTTGAAACTGGTGATAAATAAAAAGTAAATAAAAAGGAAGAAGAAATCAAGCGCTGTGAAAAAATTAAATGTACATAAACCCAAATTATCATATCGATTTTTAGAAAGATGTCTTATGAATACTCAAAAATGCTTATATGATATTCCTAATTCCTTTGATGAGTTTAAGTTTCATGCGGACAGATCTTTCTGGGAGAGAGCTATACAAGATGAACTTAATTCTCATTCATCACATGGATGTAAAACCTGCATTTTAAAACCGACCTCTAAAGGATGAAATCTACATGAACGTTCCAAAAGGCCTGAATTTACATTCTGGATAAGGGAGATATTTCGAGAAATACATAGTTAATGCAACAAACAAATGTGATACAATGTAAAATTTTTAATCTTACCTTCACGATAAGTTTCAAATGATTTACGGGAAATTAGACACTTTATTGGCATAAAAATTTATAAAACTTATGGATAACTGATAATTTATAGAGGGATAGATTGTTTCAGTCAGTCAGCATATAATAAAAATGTATTGAGAAAATTTAATATGTAAGATTGTAGTTCAGTTGGTATTCCCCTCCCAAGCAAGTTGGACTATACGGCAATCAGAAGAACTTTGATATGCACCGTGTAGAAATTTAATTGGTTGTTTGATGTACGTAATGTTATGTACACGGCCCGACTTAAGAACTTCAATAAGTATTCTAAGCAGATATACAAAAAACAAAGAGTTCTTAGATATCTGAAGGGATCTTTCAATCTCAAGCTTAGATTTTAATAATATTCTTACAGGATATGTAATTTCCGATTGGGCTGGAAATGAAACTGACAGAAGAAGTACCACTGGGTATCTATTTAAAATGTTTAAAAGTTGTTTGATTTCATGGATTACCATGAAGCAAAAGTCGGTTGCTGCTTCATCTACTGAAGCTGAATACATGGCCTTGTTTGAAGGTGTAAGAGAAGCTCTTTGGCTTAAATCACTAATAAATGAAATGTATCTACAATTATGAAGACAACCAAGGTTTTATAAGTTTTGAAAATTATCCTACTTGCCATAAAAGAACAAAGCACATAGATATTAAATATAATTTTACAAGAAAGCAAATTGAAAAGAAACTAATTTGTGTAAAGTATATCCCCACAGATCTGCAATTAGCCGATATATTGACGAAGCCATTACCAGCTGCACGGTTCATTTCCCTGAGAAGCCAGCTGAGATTTTCTGAAAAAAATTAACTACGAACCATGTGAACTGTTGGTGAAAATTCATCGCCATTTAGAAGCGAAACGTGAAATATATCTCATGAAGCCTTTTGTTGGTAATTTAAATTTTTATATCTAATAAGTCTTAAGTAATTGAATCGAATTTGTATACTTGGCTATTTTTTTAAAAGGATCTCATGAAGTTCTTGTCATTATTTTCAGTTTTCATATTTACAAATAATCTTAAGTAAAACCTTTACTTATGTTAATTTTTTTTTGGATCTAGTTGTGTCTTACTGCGTTTCACCAACTCTTGCTGGATTTAATGTATCCCCAGAATTAAAAAAAAAATTAAATGAAGAATTAAATTAAAACTAAAGCACAACTTCATGTCAGGAATCGAAGGGATAATCAATGCAACTTTTTAGGCAGCGTGTTGAAATTTGCGTGTTCAAATATGCAAAGTCACATGGATAATTATGCACGCATACATATATATTTCCTAAAATGTATGTGTATAAAAAGGTGACGCACATTCCAATATGCTCCTTCTTTCTCGCCTGTTCGTTGTTCTCATGCTCTCTCAATATTCTCGTTCACTTCTTTTACGGCATCGAGAGCGTACGGTTCATAAAATCTAAGTGTGCATTATTATATGTTCATTGCGGCTTGTCTGGTTAATACTAAATTGTATTACTTATTTATTAATAAAAAACCATACTAACATATAAGACTGATGCGCGCTGCCGGCTTGACTGACAGCGCCAACTGCGCAGAATAGAACTAAGTGAAGCCAAAAATATAGGGCAGTCTGTCAAGAGATGACGGCGGAGAATTTGATGAGTCTCAATTTTTAGATCGTTCCTATGACAACCATGAGTCGTTTTCCGATTTCAATAAAATTAAGAGAGTAAATCTGAATTATTAAACCATTACTATGTTAAAAAAAAAGATTGAAAATTAGAGAAGTTAAATTTTTTATTTCATACAATTTTTTGAATATTTTGATTGTTCCCATGGAAGCCTTTTGATATAGTCGTCTGAATAAACCATAAAACCATAAGTACCATATATCGAAGAACTAAAAAAAATTTAAAAACAGCAAATATTTTTTTTCGTGTTTTCCTATGGTATAGGATATAGAAGACCAATCTCTCGTTTCGACTTTTATAAAACCTGCATAGAAATACAACTCTTAACAACGTTTAAGCATATACCATTTAAACTGAGAGACTAGTTTGCGAAGAAGCGGACAAATAGAAAAATAATTTATAAGTAGAAAAATTACAACTTTTTTGTTATTTATTTATTTATAATTTCCAAGTGTTTCTTTGGTGGCAAATTATATAGTATTACGATTTAAATAAAACTTAAGCCGCAATTATGAAATAACAAATTATTACTATATCTCGAAGAACAAAAAAAATTAAAAAACTGTTCGATCAGATGCCGATCTAGTAAATATTCGCCGGCGCATCTCAAAGTTAAAGCTGTATATGAAAGTGTGCGCGATCTGTAATCCTTTAGAGTTTTCAAGAGAGTGGGAAAAGGCCAAAGCCATGTTGCACAACACTATGAGTTGTGCTGTAACACACGTAAGCTTAAGCTGATTGTTACAATAATGTTACATTAGCTCTATTCTCTTCCAACATACTCCCCCCCAAAGTGAAGCTATTTTATGTACTCTCCTGCGCAGAGGACCTTCGACCGCTTGGTTGTTTCGCCCAAAGATGACTCCAGTAACCCTTGCAAGGTTCCAGCGTTGCGGATTTAGTCCCTTGGCCACATACGCCAAAGCTGCTGCTTAATGAATTTTACACGTTGCCATCTTGAAATGTAGCTCAACTTGGAATCGTCGTTGTCATCTGCTGAATTGTGAATAGGTTCGTCTGGCGCAGACAGTAAAGCAGTGCTGCCACTTCAGCAAACAAGGTGCTATTTCTGGAAAATTTAAAAAAAGTTGCAACTTTTATTTCTTTTTAAATGCTATTAGCCACAAATCTAGCAATTTTTAATATTTCCTTAGAAATTTTAGCAACTTAGTTAACATACGAGCAATTTTTTTACTTTTCGTTATAATTTTTGCCTTTTTTTTATACCTTGTTTGATATTAATTGCACAAATTACGATTAATAATGGTTCACAACTCAGTGATTCGATTATATGCACAATTTGAGGAGTTTGATTACTATTTTGCTGTGTTGTGTGTGGTGATGAATTAAAACGTTTAATTCCCGAGTTTGAGTGGACTGTATTACTTTTATTTAAACCAGACGGTTTCTGCGTGTCCGACATGTTTGGCTGTAGTCTTATCACTAAAAATTCTCAAGAGTATGGCGCAGCACAAATGGTATATGACACTAAAAAATTCCAAACTTAAGTTAAATACAAATATATGAATTCAAAATAACGGCTGCAAAGCGTTTATCAACATCCCGGGCCCCCCTGAAACACGGTTTCAGAATTAGGCAATACTGCTAGCTTGGTGATAGGTCTAGTCATCTCTCCGGTGGATGTCTTAAGTTTCACGGCGCGTACAAATCCATCTGGTCCAGAATGAGCTTCTAACACACGGGCTAGTTGCCAAGCTCCTGGTGGAAGATTTGAGTCCTTTACAAGCATGACGTTGTCCACTGAAATGTTGCGTTCCTTGCTGTTCCACTTGTGACGTTGCTGTAGCGATGTTAAGTATTCCTGGTGCCAGCGTTTCCAAAATCCTTGATACATGGATTGCAAATGTTGCCAATAGTGCAAGCGATTGATTGGCAAATGAGTTAGATCACCCTCTGGAAAAGTTGTAAATGGGCGTCCAATAAGAAAGAGGGCTGGCGACAAGTATGTGAGGTCAGTGTCAGGTGTATAGCACAACGGGCGCTTATCTGGGCGATTAGAGTTTGCATTTGCTCAAAAGTCAAGATCGTCTTTTCACGACGAGTCGAAGGTGCAATTACACAGAACGTACCGCTGACTCCCATTTTCCGCCCCAGTGTGACGAGTGTGGAGGTATGAAGTTCCATTTTATGGCATTGGTGGCCAAAGTTTGCGCTACTGTATTACGATGCACCTGTAAAGATAAAAGTTGCTGCATTTCATCTAAAGCCCGCTTGGCACCATCAAAAGTCGTCCCGTTGTCGCCACGCAGAGACATGAATCGACGAAGACATGCTATGAAGGTGTCTGTGCTGAGATCGGTGGCCAGTTACAAGTGAATGGCTGATGTTACGAGGCAGACAAACAGACATATGTAGCCCTTAGTTTTCCGTGGATTTCGCCCTCTTCTTTCCTTGAGAATAAATGGTCCAGCGTAATCGCAGCCTGAGTGCTGGAAGGGAAGTGCCTCTGTAATGCGAATCCCCGGTAGATCGGCCATGAATTGTTGTGCTGTTTGATTTCGTTGGCGAAAACATTTGATGCAATTGTGCACCAGATTCCTTATGAGGTTGCGTGCGCCAAAGACCCAATATTTTTGGCGGATAATGACAACAAGTGCTGAAACTCCAGGGTACAGATTTGACGCATTTTCGTTTTCCAAAATCATCCTTGCAATGCTGTGCGATTTGGGAAGCAAAATTGGGTGTTTGACATCAGCTGGTAATTGTGAATTATCCAGTCGTCCAACGACTCCAAGAAGACCATCCTTGTTAATGATCGGTGAAAGCTTGATGAGCTGGGAGCGACTCTGAAGTGGCTTGTTCTCCATCAGTAGATTGTAGTCGTTCTTGAAGCGTTTTTGAGCCTCTTGAAGGCAAAGAATGCGAGCAGCCTGCATCTCCTCAAAGGTGAGCCCCTTGCAATTTGTCAGCGTGCCTGACTTAATAGCCTTGATCCTTTGGATGAAGCGTAGGGAGTAAGCTACAATGCGAACCATTTTTGTCCAGGATGAGACCCGCTGAGACAGTGCTTTGATCGGTGACAATAAGATGACCTCCGGAGTAGTCAGTGCGGTGGTCTTCCCCTCTTCTTTACCATGGTTTTCTGAAATAGAAGAACAGAACTTTTGTCAGTCGTTGTAGATGAGGAGCCTGTAGTCACGATCGAAGTAATGACCCATCCAAATATGGTCGAACAGCTTTTTACCAGTGAACACGGTCCAAACGCAATCGCTGCCCAAGAGATTATCTACTGGCGCCAACGATTGGTAGTCAGAATCTGCAAGCTCCAAGCCATTGAACGCCTTAAGTGCTGAGGCGTTGATATTGTGTGTTGCCAACGTGGAGGTAATTTTGCTGAGTACGTGGGCACGTTCCTTCATTGTGTGTTCTGATATTCTTGACTAAATATCCAGTGCGCTGCAGCCTCTAGTTGTCTCAGCCTTGATCGAAGAAATTCCCGACACCAACATTCGTGATGGCAAGCGCGTATGTATGACAGTTCCGAGCCACTGTCCAAAAGCACCCGACAGGAATATGTGATCCTTTGGCGATGCGAACGAGTACTAGAGCTGTGGGCAATGCGCTTTTCCGTAACCCTTGTGGCTGTGTAGTAGTAGCTGATCCGTTGTACGAAGATTCAGCGCATAGAGTGTCTTGTACACGAGCAATGTTGCTGATGGTCACCGTTGTAACCTCTGGAGGGCCGAGGTCGCGCTGCTCCTCATCCCTTGAATGTGTTCTGGTTACAGCGGCGTGTGCAGTAGAATCTTCTACGTGTAGTAGAGAGTGGTGACGATTGTGACAAGTTCTGCATGTGAATTTGGATTCACACCTGCGTGACACATGCCCGAACTCCAAGTAATTAAAGCACAAGGATTTAGCTTTAACAAAAGTGCGTCTCTGATCGACTGATAAGTCCATAAACTTAGGGCAGAAAAAGATCTTGTGCTCCTTGGAGTTACATTTAACACAAGCACCTTCCCCCGTTGATACCAAGGCGTGTGACGATCGTTGGCTTGTTCGCAAGCCCGTTTTAGCGAGTGAAATAAGGTGTTTGCTTGCAAGTACTTGTCTTCGTACCGCTCGTTGTCGATGACTGGATCGACATACCCCTTCTCCTCGTCGAAAAGGGCCATTTTTTGGCTGAGTGTCTCAAATTCCTTCCAAACGGTATTGAGCCAATCCAATGACACTGTAATTTCGTCCAGTTCCCAGGGTGATCCAGCACGTGGATCTTGTGACACCGTTAGCAAACGCGTGATGCTTGCTTTCGCACGGCTCCTTGCTGCCTTCAGTAGTTTTAATTGATCCATGTTAATCAATTAGTTTATTTGGCGAAAAGGACCGAAGATATGATAATGAATTAAAACGTTTAATTCTCGAGTTTGATTGGACTGTATTATTTTTATTTCTGCGTGTCCGACATGTTTGGCTGTAGTCTTATCACTAAAAATTCACAGCAGCACAAATAGTATATGACACTAAAAAATACCAAAACTTAAGTTAATACAAATATATGAATTCAAAATAACGGCTGCAAAGCGCTCATCAACAGTGTGCTTGGGTTAAGAACCCGAAAGGTAATGCAATATCAGTACTTCAAGCAATGGATTCGCAAGGACTGCACTGATACATACATACTGTGCGTATTGTAATCCTGCAGTAGGTGCAAAACTTTTTGATATTCGCCGCCATTCGTCGGCTGCGATGGGCGCATTTACACAAAATAAAATAAGCTGCCTTTCGTTGGGAAGTCAACAAAACGGAGGAATAAGATCCGGCACTATGCCTTAACATAACAGTTCAGCTGTTTTCAGCTTGTAAAGGTGCTGCAAATATTAAATTCGGCAAGCTTTCAACTTGCCGACAGACAATTAACTAGCAGATTTTAAAGGTCAACTAGCGACCAAAATTTCTGTGTTTGTGTACGATCAACTTGGCGATCAAAACACACAATCAAGGATTACTATTTTGCTGTGTTGTGTGCTTGGGTTAAGATGTCGAAAGTTAATGCAAGATGAGTACTTTATGCAAACTTCAGGCAAACTGTAAGATTTTCGTCAAGAAGAAAATAGCACGCAGCTGTACCAGCTTTTATGGGTTAAATAGATAAGGGTCGTTTATTAATATCGGTCTACATTGCCTTAACATTGCCAAAAACAGTTCAGCTGTTTTCAGCTTGTAAAGCTGCTGCAAATATTAAATTACGCAAGCTGTAAGGTTGTCGCCAAAAGAAAATAGCTCGCAGCTGTATCAGCATTTATGGGTTAAATAGATAAGGGTCGTTTATTGATATAGGCCTACCTTAACAAGCGCAGGACCACGAGTGTTTGTGTCCAAATGTGTCAGTTCTGACCCATCATAAATTTAAACTCACGATCGATCACGTCTTTACACCAACTGCATGCCGATATGCAGGAATAGTTAAACGCAAGACATCTGAGTCCATATTATTTTGTTATGATAGGCTAAACCATGTAACTGAAAGTTGTAATCTAGAGTAGACCCAAGAAAATACCTTTTGACCCAAGAAGATTTATATAAACCCCAAGTTATACCCTGTATGCTCTCTGGCCGGGGTACAGATCTCAGTCAGATCCAGGATTCCTTTACAAACACTTTGTAAAACACCGAAACACCGGACTAGAGAGTTTCATTAAACGAGTGAATGAGTCGTTTGGGGGGTCACGCCGAAGGTTCTCATGGACGTCGGGAGAAAGAGTGATGTCGGAGCTGATCACGTCGTATCTTGCTCCGGAGTTAAAAATCCAACGAGCTGGACCTTGGGGCGAGGCCAAGCCGGGCAAACGATTTCACGAGAGTGGAAACGCCGGGTGATTTCACTGGTCACTTCTGCGATTGGGGCCTGAAGGTCGTTTTCCTCGTGTCGGAGGCCAAAAATCCACCGAGCTAAACCTTCGGGCGAGGCCAAGCCGGGACACCGGGTGGGACCGGTGGGTGACGTCATTGATCGCTTAGGTAATCCAGGCGCGCAAGTCGTTTTCCACGTACCGGAGGCCAAAAACCCACCGGGCTGGACCTTCGGGCGAGGCCAAGCCTGGTAGAGTTTGTCGGACGTGGGGGGAAAAGGATGGCGGTATGATTGACCAATCGGGAATGTCGGGTGTCCACGTACAGCTTCTTTTCCTTATTCTTTTCCTTATTTTTCACTAGATTGTTTTATTCATCTAATACCCTCCTACGAGTCCGCTACACCGTATTTACTTAACGGAGAGGAATATTATGTACAGTAACCTCAAAACACTGATCAACCCACTTATCTACATTCCGCGTGCCATCGCGCGGTCGAGGCGTTACTTCGGATTACACGGAAAATTACTGCGAGAGACACGTCTGTCTCGTCTTACCATTCCGACATAAGAGACCGTCAACTCGATCGTTGTATGGCCACCTTCCCCACGCTCCCTTTTTCTCGCGTTCGGGATTTCGTGTATATTTCTTACTTTCTAGTATTTTCTATTAACTTACTAAATATCGGCTAGCGTTGCCACTCGGGTTTGGAACTTAATATTCGGTTTCAACATATCATTTATTATCCATAATACGTCGCTTACACCTTTAACCTTACATACTACTAACTTAATATATATTATTCATGATAAGTCGCTTACACCTATAACCTTACATACTACCAACTATTGAATCGTACACCGTTTAGGTGTTTACGTTACAACCCAAAAAAATTGTTACGAAAAGAACTCTTGACGTATTCACTTCTCCGCAGCCCAATTGCTATTGTACTTATTGCGGCGACTATTGCCACTGGTTTTGTACTTGCGGCACGCCACAAAAAAATATTTCAGCATTCTAAATTCATTTGAATTTGTTAATTCAACTAGGCGACCTAGCAACAAATTTTTAATGGAAAGTTTTTTAGCGGACTCTATTTTGTAACTGCTTTCAACTTACCGACAAACTAGCAAATTTCAATAGTCAACCAGCGACCAAAATTTCTGTTTTTGTGTACGATCAACTTGGCGATCAAAACACACAGCCAAGGACCTATAACATTACACGGTTCTTCATACTCCAGAATTGAATGGTGTATCAGAACGGATGATTCGAAAAGTCACCGAAAAGGCTCGATCTATGATCAATTATGCTAAACTCAATAAAAACTTTTGGGTGAGGCTGTTTTAAGAGATAATTAACAGATCCCCAAGTAGAGCATTGCAAAAGATAAATAAAACACCATTTGAGATGTGATATAACAATAATAATTATAATTGAATAAAGTACGAAAAAGAAAGTTTGACGAAAAGTCAATAAAAGATTTATTAGCTGGATATGAACCAAATGGTTATTAACTGTGGAATAGGTATGATGATGAAATGTATGACAGCAAGAGATGTTTTGGTGAATGAAATAAACATGTTAAAATCAAGAGTTTTGCATTGATATTCAGTGTAATACTGTTGAACAAAATAATGAATCTGTAACTAAAGAAAATGAAGAGTTGGATTTTCCTTTGGTGGAAAATAATGAATCTGTTGATTCTGAGTTAAATGAACAACTCAATGAAAATTCCACATGTCTTGAGAATGCCGATCCAGTTGTTGAAACTGGTGATAAATAAAAAGTAAATAAAAAGGAAGATGAAATCAAGCGCTGTGAAAAAATTAAATGTACATAAACCCAAATTATCATATCGATTTTTAGAAAGATGTCTTATGAATACTCAAAAATGCTTATATGATATTCCTAATTCCTTTGATGAGTTTAAGTTTCATGCGGACAGATCTTTCTGGGAGAGAGCTATACAAGATGAACTTAATTCTCATTCATCACATGGATGTAAAACCTGCATTTTAAAACCGACCTCTAAAGGATGAAATCTACATGAACGTTCCAAAAGGCCTGAATTTACATTCTGGATAAGGGAGATATTTCGAGAAATACATAGTTAATGCAACAAACAAATGTGATACAATGTAAAATTTTTAATCTTACCTTCACGATAAGTTTCAAATGATTTACGGGAAATTAGACACTTTATTGGCATAAAAATTTATAAAACTTATGGATAACTGATAATTTATAGATGGATAGATTGTTTCAGTCAGTCAGCATATATTAAAAATGTATTGAGAAAATTTAATATGTAAGATTGTAGTTCAGTTGGTATTCCCCTCCCAAGCAAGTTGGACTATACGGCAATCAGAAGAACTTTGATATGCACCGTGTAGAAATTTAATTGGTTGTTTGATGTACGTAATGTTATGTACACGGCCCGACTTAAGAACTTCAATAAGTATTCTAAGCAGATATACAAAAAACAAAGAGTTCTTAGATATCTGAAGGGATCTTTCAATCTCAAGCTTAGATTTTAATAATATTCTTACAGGATATGTAATTTCCGATTGGGCTGGAAATGAAACTGACAGAAGAAGTACCACTGGGTATCTATTTAAAATGTTTAAAAGTTGTTTGATTTCATGGATTACCATGAAGCAAAAGTCGGTTGCTGCTTCATCTACTGAAGCTGAATACATGGTCTTGTTTGAAGGTGTAAGAGAAGCTCTTTGGCTTAAATCACTAATAAATGAAATGTATCTACAATTATGAAGACAACCAAGGTTTTATAAGTTTTGAAAATTATCCTACTTGCCATAAAAGAACAAAGCACATAGATATTAAATATAATTTTACAAGAAAGCAAATTGAAAAGAAACTAATTTGTGTAAAGTATATCCCCACAGATCTGCAATTAGCCGATATATTGACGAAGCCATTACCAGCTGCACGGTTCATTTCCCTGAGAAGCCAGCTGAGATTTTCTGAAAAAAATTAACTACGAACCATGTGAACTGTTGGTGAAAATTCATCGCCATTTAGAAGCGAAACGTGAAATATATCTCATGAAGCCTTTTGTTGTTAATTTAAATTTTTATATCTAATAAGTCTTAAGTAATTGAATCGAATTTGTATACTTGGCTATTTTTTTAAAAGGATCTCATGAAGTTCTTGTCATTATTTTCAGTTTTCATATTTACAAATAATCTTAAGTAAAACCTTTACTTATGTTAATTTTTTTTTGGATCTAGTTGTGTCTTACTGCGTTTCACCAACTCTTGCTGGATTTAATGTATCCCCAGAATTAAAAAAAAAATTAAATGAAGAATTAAATTAAAACTAAAGCACAACTTCATGTCAGGAATCGAAGGGATAATCAATGCAACTTTTTAGGCAGCGTGTTGAAATTTGCGTGTTCAAATATGCAAAGTCACATGGATAATTATGCACGCATACATATATATTTCCTAAAATGTATGTGTATAAAAAGGTGACGCACATTCCAATATGCTCCTTCTTTCTCGCCTGTTCGTTGTTCTCATGCTCTCTCAATATTCTCGTTCACTTCTTTTACGGCATCGAGAGCGTACGGTTCATAAAATCTAAGTGTGCATTATTATATGTTCATTGCGGCTTGTCTGGTTAATACTAAATTGTATTACTTATTTATTAATAAAAAACCATACTAACATATAAGACTGATGCGCGCTGCCGGCTTGACTGACAGCGCCAACTGCGCAGAATAGAACTAAGTGAAGCCAAAAATATAGGGCAGTCTGTCAAGAGATGACGGCGGAGAATTTGATGAGTCTCAATTTTTAGATCGTTCCTATGACAACCATGAGTCGTTTTCCGATTTCAATAAAATTAAGAGAGTAAATCTGAATTATTAAACCATTACTATGTTAAAAAAAAAGATTGAAAATTAGAGAAGTTAAATTTTTTATTTCATACAATTTTTTGAATATTTTGATTGTTCCCATGGAAGCCTTTTGATATAGTCGTCTGAATAAACCATAAAACCATAAGTACCATATATCGAAGAACTAAAAAAATTTAAAAACAGCAAATATTTTTTTTCGTGTTTTCCTATGGTATAGGATATAGAAGACCAATCTCTCGTTTCGACTTTTATAAAACCTGCATAGAAATACAACTCTTAACAACGTTTAAGCATATACCATTTAAACTGAGAGACTAGTTTGCGAAGAAGCGGACAAATAGAAAAATAATTTATAAGTAGAAAAATTACAACTTTTTTGTTATTTATTTATTTATAATTTCCAAGTGTTTCTTTGGTGGCAAATTATATAGTATTACGATTTAAATAAAACTTAAGCCGCAATTATGAAATAACAAATTATTACTATATCTCGAAGAACAAAAAAAATTAAAAAACTGTTCGATCAGATGCCGATCTAGTAAATATTCGCCGGCGCATCTCAAAGTTAAAGCTGTATATGAAAGTGTGCGCGATCTGTAATCCTTTAGAGTTTTCAAGAGAGTGGGAAAAGGCCAAAGCCATGTTGCACAACACTATGAGTTGTGCTGTAACACACGTAAGCTTAAGCTGATTGTTACAATAATGTTACATTAGCTCTATTCTCTTCCAACATACTCCCCCCCAAAGTAAAGCTATTTTATGTACTCTCCTGCGCAGAGGACCTTCGACCGCTTGGTTGTTTCGCCCAAAGATGACTCCAGTAACCCTTGCAAGGTTCCAGCGTTGCGGATGTAGTCCCTTGGCCACATACGCCAAAGCTGCTGCTTAATGAATTTTACACGTTGCCATCTTGAAATGTAGCTCAACTTGGAATCGTCGTTGTCATCTGCTGAATTGTGAATAGGTTCGTCTGGCGCAGACAGTAAAGCAGTGCTGCCACTTCAGCAAACAAGGTGCTATTTCTGGAAAATTTAAAAAAAGTTGCAACTTTTATTTCTTTTTAAATGCTATTAGCCACAAATCTAGCAATTTTTAATATTTCCTTAGAAATTTTAGCAACTTAGTTAACATACGAGCAATTTTTTTACTTTTCGTTATCATTTTTGCCTTTTTTTTATACCTTGTTTGATATTAATTGCACAAATTACGATTAATAATGGTTCACAACTCGGTGATTCGATTATATGCACAATTTGAGGAGTTTGAATACTATTTTGCTGTGTTGTGTGTGGTGATGAATTAAAACGTTTAATTCCCGAGTTTGAGTGGACTGTATTACTTTTATTTAAACCAGACGGTTTCTGCGTGTCCGACATGTTTGGCTGTAGTCTTATCACTAAAAATTCTCAAGAGTATGGCGCAGCACAAATGGTATATGACACTAAAAAATTCCAAACTTAAGTTAAATACAAATATATGAATTCAAAATAACGGCTGCAAAGCGTTTATCAACATCCCGGGCCCCCCTGAAACACGGTTTCAGAATTAGGCAATACTGCTAGCTTGGTGATAGGTCTAGTCATCTCTCCGGTGGATGTCTTAAGTTTCACGGCGCGTACAAATCCATCTGGTCCAGAATGAGCTTCTAACACACGGGCTAGTTGCCAAGCTCCTGGTGGAAGATTTGAGTCCTTTACAAGCATGACGTTGTCCACTGAAATGTTGCGTTCCTTGCTGTTCCACTTGTGACGTTGCTGTAGCGATGTTAAGTATTCCTGGTGCCAGCGTTTCCAAAATCCTTGATACATGGATTGCAAATGTTGCCAATAGTGCAAGCGATTGATTGGCAAATGAGTTAGATCACCCTCTGGAAAAGTTGTAAATGGGCGTCCAATAAGAAAGAGGGCTGGCGACAAGTATGTGAGGTCAGTGTCAGGTGTATAGCACAACGGGCGCTTATCTGGGCGATTAGAGTTTGCATTTGCTCAAAAGTCAAGATCGTCTTTTCACGACGAGTCGAAGGTGCAATTACACAGAACGTACCGCTGACTCCCATTTTCCGCCCCAGTGTGACGAGTGTGGAGGTATGAAGTTCCATTTTATGGCATTGGTGGCCAAAGTTTGCGCTACTGTATTACGATGCACCTGTAAAGATAAAAGTTGCTGCATTTCATCTAAAGCCCGCTTGGCACCATCAAAAGTCGTCCCGTTGTCGCCACGCAGAGACATGAATCGACGAAGACATGCTATGAAGGTGTCTGTGCTGAGATCGGTGGCCAGTTACAAGTGAATGGCTGATGTTACGAGGCAGACAAACAGACATATGTAGCCCTTAGTTTTCCGTGGATTTCGCCCTCTTCTTTCCTTGAGAATAAATGGTCCAGCGTAATCGCAGCCTGAGTGCTGGAAGGGAAGTGCCTTTGTAATGCGAATCCCCGGTAGATCGGCCATGAATTGTTGTGCTGTTTGATTTCGTTGGCGAAAACATTTGATGCAATTGTGCACCAGATTCCTTATGAGGTTGCGTGCGCCAAAGACCCAATATTTTTGGCGGATAATGACAACAAGTGCTGAAACTCCAGGGTACAGATTTGACGCATTTTCGTTTTCCAAAATCATCCTTGCAATGCTGTGCGATTTGGGAATCAAAATTGGGTGTTTGACATCAGCTGGTAATTGTGAATTATCCAGTCGTCCAACGACTCCAAGAAGGCCATCCTTGTTAATGATCGGTGAAAGCTTGATGAGCTGGGAGCGACTCTGAAGTGGCTTGTTCTCCATCAGTAGATTGTAGTCGTTCTTGAAGCGTTTTTGAGCCTCTTGAAGGCAAAGAATGCGAGCAGCCTGCATCTCCTCAAAGGTGAGCCCCTTGCAATTTGTCAGCGTGCCTGACTTAATAGCCTTGATCCTTTGGATGAAGCGTAGGGAGTAAGCTACAATGCGAACCATTTTTGTCCAGGATGAGACCCGCTGAGACAGTGCTTTGATCGGTGTCAATAAGATGACCTCCGGAGTAGTCAGTGCGGTGGTCTTCCCCTCTTCTTTACCATGGTTTTCTGAAATAGAAGAACAGAACTTTTGGCAGTCGTTGTAGATGAAGAGCCTGTAGTCACGATCGAAGGAATGACCCATCCAAATATGGTCGAACAGCTTTTTACCAGTGAACACGGTCCAAACGCAATCGCTGCCCAAGAGATTATCTACTGGCGCCAACGATTGGTAGTCAGAATCTGCAAGCTCCAAGCCATTGAACGCCTTAAGTGCTGAGGCGTTGATATTGTGTGTTGCCAACGTGGAGGTAATTTTGCTGAGTACGTGGGCACGTTCCTTCATTGTGTGTTCTGATATTCTTGACTAAATATCCAGTGCGCTGCAGCCTCTAGTTGTCTCAGCCTTGATCGAAGAAATTCCCGACACCAACATTCGTGATGGCAAGCGCGTATGTATGACAGTTCCGAGCCACTGTCCATAAGCACCCGACAGGAATATGTGATCCTTTGGCGATGCGAACGAGTACTAGAGCTGTGGGCAATGCGCTTTTCCGTAACCCTTGTGGCTGTGTAGTAGTAGCTGATCCGTTGTACGAAGATTCAGCGCATAGAGTGTCTTGTACACGAGCAATGTTGCTGATGGTCACCGTTGTAACCTCTGGAGGGCCGAGGTCGCGCTGCTCCTCATCCCTTGAATGTGTTCTGGTTACAGCGGCGTGTGCAGTAGAATCTTCTACGTGTAGTAGAGAGTGGTGACGATTGTGACAAGTTCTGCATGTGAATTCGGATTCACACCTGCGTGACACATGCCCGAACTCCAAGTAATTAAAGCACAAGGATTTAGCTTTAACAAAAGTGCGTTTTGCTCGACTGATAAGTCCATAAACTTAGGGCAGATAAAGATCTTGTGCTCCTTGGAGTTACATTTAACACAAGCACCTTCCCCCGTTGATACCAAGGCGTGTGACGATCGTTGGCTTGTTCGCAAGCCCGTTTTAGCGAGTGAAATAAGGTGTTTGCTTGCAAGTACTTGTCTTCGTACCGCTCGTTGTCGATGACTGGATCGACATACCCCTTCTCCTCGTCGAAAAGGGCCATTTTTTGGCTGAGTGTCTCAAATTCCTTCCAAACGGTATTGAGCCAATCCAATGACACTGTAATTTCGTCCAGTTCCCAGGGTGATCCAGCACGTGGATCTTGTGACACCGTTAGCAAACGCGTGATGCTTGCTTTCGCACGGCTCCTTGCTGCCTTCAGTAGTTTTAATTGATCCATGTTAATCAATTAGTTTATTTGGCGAAAAGGACCGAAGATATGATAATGAATTAAAACGTTTAATTCTCGAGTTTGATTGGACTGTATTATTTTTATTTCTGCGTGTCCGACATGTTTGGCTGTAGTCTTATCACTAAAAATTCACAGCAGCACAAATAGTATATGACACTAAAAAATACCAAAACTTAAGTTAATACAAATATATGAATTCAAAATAACGGCTGCAAAGCGCTCATCAACAGTGTGCTTGGGTTAAGAACCCGAAAGGTAATGCAATATCAGTACTTCAAGCAATGGATTCGCAAGGACTGCACTGATACATACATACTGTGCGTATTGTAATCCTGCAGTAGGTGCAAAACTTTTTGATATTCGCCGCCATTCGTCGGCTGCGATGGGCGCATTTACACAAAATAAAATAAGCTGCCTTTCGTTGGGAAGTCAACAAAACGGAGGAATAAGAACCGGCACTATGCCTTAACATAACAGTTCAGCTGTTTTCAGCTTGTAAAGGTGCTGCAAATATTAAATTCGGCAAGCTTTCAACTTGCCGACAGACAATTAACTAGCAGATTTTAAAGGTCAACTAGCGACCAAAATTTCTGTGTTTGTGTACGATCAACTTGGCGATCAAAACACACAACCAAGGATTACTATTTTGCTGTGTTGTGTGCTTGGGTTAAGATGTCGAAAGTTAATGCAAGATGAGTACTTTATGCAAACTTCAGGCAAACTGTAAGATTTTCGTCAAGAAGAAAATAGCACGCAGCTGTACCAGCTTTTATGGGTTAAATAGATAAGGGTCGTTTATTAATATCGGTCTACATTGCCTTAACATTGCCAAAAACAGTTCAGCTGTTTTCAGCTTGTAAAGCTGCTGCAAATATTAAATTACGCAAGCTGTAAGGTTGTCGCCAAAAGAAAATAGCTCGCAGCTGTATCAGCATTTATGGGTTAAATAGATAAGGGTCGTTTATTGATATAGGCCTACCTTAACAAGCGCAGGACCACGAGTGTTTGTGTCCAAATGTGTCAGTTCTGACCCATCATAAATTTAAACTCACGATCGGTCACGTCTTTACACCAACTGCATGCCGATATGCAGGAATAGTTTAACGCAAGACATCTGAGTCCATATTATTTTGTTATGATAGGCTAAACCATGTAACTGAAAGTTGTAATCTAGAGTAGACCCAAGAAAATACCTTTTGACCCAAGAAGATTTATATAAACCCCAAGTTATACCCTGTATGCTCTCTGGCCGGGGTACAGATCTCAGTCAGATCCAGGATTCCTTTACAAACACTTTGTAAAACACCGAAACACCGGACTAGAGAGTTTCATTAAACGAGTGAATGAGTCGTTTGGGGGGTCACGCCGAAGGTTCTCATGGACGTCGGGAGAAAGAGTGATGTCGGAGCTGATCACGTCGTATCTTGCTCCGGAGTTAAAAATCCAACGAGCTGGACCTTGGGGCGAGGCCAAGCCGGGCAAACGATTTCACGAGAGTGGAAACGCCGGGTGATTTCACTGGTCACTTCTGCGATTGGGGCGTGAAGGTCGTTTTCCTCGTGTCGGAGGCCAAAAATCCACCGAGCTAAACCTTCGGGCGAGGCCAAGCCGGGACACCGGGTGGGACCGGTGGGTGACGTCATTGATCGCTTCGGTAATCCAGGCGCGCAAGTCGTTTTCCACGTATCGGAGGCCAAAAATTCACCGGGCTGAACCTTCGGACGAGGCCAAGCCGGGTAGAATTTGTCGGACATGGGGGATTGAAGGGAAAAGGTTGGCGGTATGATTGAACAGTCGGGAATGATGTCCGCGCGCTAGACCAGACGGGACGGCTGTCCATGTAGAGCTCACAAATACTACGGGGAGGTAAGCTAGGATAATATTATTTACTTTTGACTAGATTGTTTTATTTATCTAATACCCTCCTATGAGTCCGCTACACCGTATTTACTTAACGGAGAGGAATATTATGTACACTTACCTCAAAACACTGATCAACCCACTTATCCACTTTCCTCGTGCCGGGAGACACGTCCGTCCCGTCTTACCATTCCGAGTCAAGAGACCGCCAATTCGATCGTTGTATGACAACCTTCCCCACGCTCCCTTTATCTGGGATTTCTCGTATATTCCTTACTTTCTAGTATATTTTATAAACTTACTATATATCGGCTAGCGTTGCCACTCGTGTTTGGAACTAAAGTACGACTTAATATTCGGTTTCAACTTAATATTTATTAGCCATAATACGTCACCTATAACCTTGCATACTACTAACTTAATATTTAGTATTCATGATAAGTCGCTTACATATATAACCTTACATACTACTAACTTAATATTTATTATATTTATGATAAGTCGCTTACACTTATAACCTGACATACTACCAACTATTGTATCGTACACCGTCTACGTGTGTACGTCACACACCCCTTTCTTCCAGTGGCGCGATAAAGAGGCACCCGTCGCTCTTGATGGTGGCGATGTACCGGAGTCCGTCGCCTCCTACGGCTATGCGGACTCAGCATTCGCGGCCGGCCCGGGTCGCTGGCTTCCTCCTGATCTCCTGGACAATACGTTTGGGTAGGTAACGTAAACCGCTGCCACCAATCCAGCCCTCCGGCAATGGGCAGAGGTCATCCTTCCCTTCTGCTGATTCCGCCAACTCCATTGCAGAAGTCGGTACGGCGCTTACTTCGACCGTCATCGCAGCACTCGGCGGGGATCCCTGGCGCCGGATTCGGTCGAACCGATCTCAGAGATATCCATGAGGACCTGGTCGAGCAAGCGATCTTTCCATTCGGTGAGTGGGTCGATCGGATGAGCACAGTTGCCGCCCTCCTCGATAGAGATAATCGGGGCGAGATCTGGACGAGGTGTCCACGCTCTGCGGATCTTGCTGCGGCGATGTTTGGAAGCAA
Organism: Drosophila elegans; assembly: GCF_018152505.1. Classification (NCBI taxonomy): domain Eukaryota; kingdom Metazoa; phylum Arthropoda; class Insecta; order Diptera; family Drosophilidae; genus Drosophila; species Drosophila elegans. The sequence continues at coordinate 1,306,717 of NW_024545647.1, read as the reverse complement.
CGGCGGAATAGTGTCTTTCTCCTTCGTCGTCTTCGCTGTCGGAGATCAACTCGAATCCCGGGATCCGGGGAGCCCGGCGTTGTGACTCTGGATCCGCTCCTCGGCTGGGGATGTCTGGACCCCTTGAGAGATCGAAACGGGAGGCCCCACAGTCCGTCGGGGTGGGGTCCTCGGTTGTCCTGCCCTCTCGACGGCTGCGAGGGGGAGAGGCGGTGAGACGCCTTGTCTTCAGGACCTGTATGCGCGACCGCCGATCCGGGGGTGAGTTCATCATACAGCATCGCAGGCAAGCGGGGTTCCCGTCCTTGAGTCAGGAACGCGGGGCTATACCCCGTCGAACTTGACATACTGCTATTGATCGCGAGGGATATCTCTGGCAACATATTATCCCACCAACTCTGGTCACCTTCCGACAGCTGGGATATCAGCGTCTTCACAGTGCGGTTGGTCCTTTCCGTGGAGTCTCCTGTGGGCAATAGGAAGCCGAGCTTGGTGAAAAAGTCCTTTAGGACCCGGCTCGTGAATTGGGTTCCATTGTCGCATACGAACTTCTGGGGGATGCCCACTCGCCCAAGTATGCGTTCCCGAAACGCTTTCTGCCCTTGAGCTGCGGTGGCTTTCCGGAGAGGGATTAATTCTACCCATTTCGAGAATACGTCGTGAAACACCAGAAGCATGAAATTTCCTTGTTTCGACCGGGGTGGTGGGCCTACAAAGTCCGCACAGAGAATGCCGAAAGGTTCACTGACCTGCCGCTTTGGTCTGTTCCGTCTTAAACAGGATTCACAATGGCGAACATGGCGTTTAGCGTCGCGATACATACCGGGCCAAAAATACCTCTGCGTCAGACGGCTGAACGTTTTTCGGACTTCCAAGTGTCCTGCGGTCGGGGAATCGTGGCACTTATGTAAGACGAAGCCTCTACGGGAAGTGGGCACACAGAGCTTCCACGGGAAATAGTCCTCGCCGTCAGCTCGGTAACCCATGTTCCTGTAGAGCTGGTCATTTTTGATCATTAGTCGGCGAACTTCTCGGGGTCTTTATGTATTTGATCTTTCCTCTTTTTGATCCAGTCGCAGTGGTCCTCGAGTTCGACAGCGCCCTGAAGTACCTCACAAGGCTGTCCATAAAGTGTGTCGGCCACGACGTGCAATTTCCCTCGTCGATAGCGTACATACGTCGAATTGGAACTGCTGCACTTCTATTGTCCAACGCGATATTCGGCCGGAAGGGCTCTCAATAGAATTTAGCCGCTTGAGAGCTAGATGGTCGGTAACGACTTCGAATCGGTACCCATCCAGGTAGCACCGCATCTTCCTGATTGCCCAGATTATGGCCAGACAATCTCTTTCTCTTTATGATAATAATATCGTCTAGGTAGGCGAAGGCGACCGGTGCAATCCTCTCCCAGGAACCATGAATTCCGTATATTACGACTATCCCTAGCCATGGGTAATTGCCAATAGCCGTGCTACAAGTCCAAAGTGAAGATGTATCGGGCGTGGCGTAATTCCTCCAGAATGTGATTGATTCTCGGGACTGGGTAGGCGTCGGGCACTGAGTGTGACGGTAGTCTACACACATGCGCCAATCGCCAGTCTTCTTCTTTACCAATACGATGGGAGTACTGTGCGGCTTCTGGAAGGTTCGATGGTCCCGTCACGGAGCAGTTCGTCTACTTGGTCATCGATGACATGTTGCATCGCGGGGTTGCGGGGATAATACCTTTGTTTTACGGACTTATCGTCGCGCATGACGATAGTGTGCTCCGCGACGTGAGACACCCCATGCAGCCTCTCGAATAAGGCCAGTTCTCGATCGATGAAGCCTTGTTGGGTCGGACTCAATGGTGTGCTCTGTCGCTGCTCGTCGTGTTCTACCGTCCGCAACCTAATGGGCGCGCCGGCGTCGATGTCGGGGTCGTAGCCCACGTAGGAATAGGACTGAGTGCCTCTGCTTCTCCTGGCCTGACAGTTCCCAAATGGGACCAAACCTCAACAGGATGTACCGTTTTCTCCTGGTTGCCTCGCGTCTTTATAAGTACTGGCTGTAACAGAGGGTCTCCTACCGCTTGGGACTCCGATTGCAAGTCGAGGGTAGCTCGCCCACATCGCACCTGATTTCCCGCCACTTTCAGGAAGTCCATCCCGAGTATTATGCGATCTAACATGGTGAGCATTATTAACATAGTTAAGAGTACCGTAGTGCCGGCCAACGTAACCGAGGTTCGCCAGAGCTTCGTCACATCCAGACATGACCGGCCGGCCTGCACGTGCGGCCAGGAGAGTAAAACTTTCGCTGGCGAAACTCCTCGATTCCCCTGTATCAATGGTGGTGTCCACCCGTTGTCCTCCGACTTCTATCGCTGCTGCGATGAGCCCGCCGTGTAACCTTAACGGGGGATTTACTGGCGGGCTCCGTTAACGCCGCAACCGGGTTTCGGCGGAGACGTTCCCCGTTTCCCGACGCATTTCGACGGCAACAGTCTATGGTTAATACTCCTGGTCGTCCACATTCCCAACAGAAATCCCGACGCGGTTTGGGGCAGTTCCGTCGGAAATGACCATTAGAAGCCCGCTTTACGACCACTCGAGAGGTTCCTTGCCCGATCATCTGGTGGGTCACGTGTCTTGTCTGCGTTGTATTCTCCGGATTCCGGAATGGGTTCGGCGATCGGCGAAGTTGAGGTTCCTCTTGGTTACTATTGTCTCACGTCAAGTCGACTGGAGTTGATTGACACTTTCATATTCTGTAGCCAAAATCGCTGTGTCAAATTTACTGTGTTTGATGTATAGCCGGTATTCTGGAGCCATGTTTTCGTATGATCGGTACAATTCTTCCTCTTCTCGATAGCCGGCTTGCTGCATCTTGGTCCTGAGCTCGATCCAGTAAGTTTTGAAATGCTCTCCTCTCCGCTGCACGTGGGTCCGTATCTCATCTTCCAACCGTTCGAAATATCGAGGGGGTAGGAAGAAGTCGAGGAATTCCCACCGGAAAGTTCCCCATGAAGCCGACTGTAGGTGACTCGCGCGAAACCACCGTGCCGCTGGACCCTTTGGATTTATCCTGTACGTCGTCATCTTTTCCTCGAGCGCGGCGATGAGAGTCAACGGATCCGAACTCCCATCGAACCGTAAATTCCACTTATGCATCTTCTCGGGGAGCAGATGTTGAGTGGGAGCCGTGTTGCTCCGTGTATCTCGCCCTTGTAGATCAGCGGGTAAGCGAGCGTCTACTTGCGGCATCCAGGTGCCGTGTGTCGATCCTGGGTGTATCCCTCTATGGCGGGCTGGACTCCCGATCGCTGTAGCTCCGGAAGTCATGGGAATGGTAAGGGATTCCGAGAATTGTCCCGCCGCACCGTTCCTTACTGGAGGATTTGGACTTGGGGTCTGGCTGCTATATTGGTCCTGCAACTGATCCAGTCGGTCCCACACAACCTGTGGGAACGACCCTGTGTTGACGAGGCTGGCGAATGCCTTCCTGGTCTCCTCGACGGTACCGTCGGCTTTAAAACCAAACTTCAGGGCGAGAGAGCTGAGTTCGTCTTTTCGGCGAGCGTATATCCAGCGGACTCCTATACCTGGATTCTTAATAAAATTGGCTTCTTCGTACTTCGTACGTACCGTCGGATTCCTTGGGGTTACTCATTGTTTGTTGTCGTCTTTGATTTAATTCTCGTGTTAACTTACTTCTCAAGTCTTCTTGGTCCTTCCTGAGATCGGATGTGAGCGGTTCGTTTTGTCTTTGAGCCGACTCTTCGGGTGACTCTTCCCTTCCTTTTTCTTCAGTGGGTCTTTAAGCCACTTGGATGATTCTCTAGCTAGTCTCAATGTCCCGGCTCGGGCGCCACTTGTAAGGATGATCTCTGGCCAGTGTACAGATCTCAGTCAGATCCAGGAGTCCTTTACAAGAAATTTGTAAATCACCGATACACCGGACTAGAGAGTTTCATTCAACGAGTGAATGAGTCGTTTGGGGGGTCACGCCGAAGGTTCTCATGGACGTCGGGAGAGAGAGTGATGTCGGAGCTGATCACGTCGTATCTTGCTCCGGAGTTAAAAACCCAACGGGCTGGACCTTGGGGCGAGGCCAAGCCGGGCAAACGATTTCACGAGAGTGGGAACGCCGGGTTATTTCACTGGTCACTTCCGCGATTGGGGCGCGTAATTCATTTCCCACGTGTCGGAGGCCAAAAATCCACCGAGCTGGACCTTCGGGCAAGGCCATGCCGGGACACTATTTCGCGAGGGTGGGACCGGTGGGTGACGTCATTGATCGCTTAGGTAATCCAGGCGTGCAAGTCGTTTTCCACGTACCGGAGGCCAAAAATCCACCGGGCTGGACCTTCGGGCGAGGCCAAGCCTGGTAGAGTTTGTCGGACGTGGGGGAAAAGGATGGCGGTATGATTGACCAATCGGGAATGTCGGGTGTCCACGTACAGCTCACAAATACTACGGGGAGGGAAGCTACGATATTACAGCTTCTTTTTCTTATTCTTTTCCTTATTTTTCACTAGATTGTTTTATTCATCTAATACCCTCCTACGAGTCCGCTACACCGTATTTACTTAACGGAGAGGAATATTATGTACAGTAACCTCAAAACACTGATCAACCCACTTATCTACATTCCGCGTGCCATCGCGCGGTCGAGGCGTTACTTCGGATTACACGGAAAATTACTGCGAGAGACACGTCTGTCTCGTCTTACCATTCCGACATAAGAGACCGTCAACTCGATCGTTGTATGGCCACCTTCCCCACGCTCCCTTTTTCTCGCGTTCGGGATTTCGTGTATATTTCTTACTTTCTAGTATTTTCTATTAACTTACTAAATATCGGCTAGCGTTGCCACTCGGGTTTGGAACTTAATATTCGGTTTCAACATATCATTTATTATCCATAATACGTCGCTTACACCTTTAACCTTACATACTACTAACTTAATATATATTATTCATGATAAGTCGCTTACACCTATAACCTTACATACTACCAACTATTGAATCGTACACCGTTTAGGTGTTTACGTTACAACCCAAAAAAATTGTTACGAAAAGAACTCTTGACGTATTCACTTCTCCGCAGCCCAATTGCTATTGTACTTATTGCGGCGACTATTGCCACTGGTTTTGTACTTGCGGCACGCAACAAAAAAATATTTCAGCATTCTAAATTCATTTGAATTTGTTAATTCAACTAGGCGACCTAGCAACAAATTTTTAATGGAAAGTTTTTTAGCGGACTCTATTTTGTAACTGCTTTCAACTTACCGACAGACAATTAACTAGCAGATTTCAATAGTCAACCAGCGACCAAAATTTCTGTTTTTGTGTACGATCAACTTGGCGATCAAAGCACACAGCGATCAAAACACATTTCACGGTTCTTCATACTCCAGAATTGAATGGTGTATCAGAACGGATAATTCGAAAAGTCACCGAAAAGGCTCGATCTATGATCAATTATGCTAAACTCAATAAAAACTTTTGGGTGAGGCTGTTTTAAGAGATAATTAACAGATCCCCAAGTAGAGCATTGCAAAAGATAAATAAAACACCATTTGAGATGTGATATAACAATAATAATTATAATTGAATAAAGTACGAAAAAGAAAGTTTGACGAAAAGTCAATAAAAGATTTATTAGCTGGATATGAACCAAATGGTTATTAACTGTGGAATAGGTATGATGATGAAATGTATGACAGCAAGAGATGTTTTGGTGAATGAAATAAACATGTTAAAATCAAGAGTTTTGCATTGATATTCAGTGTAATACTGTTGAACAAAATAATGAATCTGTAACTAAAGAAAATGAAGAGTTGGATTTTCCTTTGGTGGAAAATAATGAATCTGTTGATTCTGAGTTAAATGAACAACTCAATGAAAATTCCACATGTCTTGAGAATGCCGATCCAGTTGTTGAAACTGGTGATAAATAAAAAGTAAATAAAAAGGAAGAAGAAATCAAGCGCTGTGAAAAAATTAAATGTACATAAACCCAAATTATCATATCGATTTTTAGAAAGATGTCTTATGAATACTCAAAAATGCTTATATGATATTCCTAATTCCTTTGATGAGTTTAAGTTTCATGCGGACAGATCTTTCTGGGAGAGAGCTATACAAGATTAACTTAATTCTCATTCATCACATGGATGTAAAACCTGCATTTTAAAACCGACCTCTAAAGGATGAAATCTACATGAACGTTCCAAAAGGCCTGAATTTACATTCTGGATAAGGGAGATATTTCGAGAAATACATAGTTAATGCAACAAACAAATGTGATACAATGTAAAATTTTTAATCTTACCTTCACGATAAGTTTCAAATGATTTACGGGAAATTAGACACTTTATTGGCATAAAAATTTATAAAACTTATGGATAACTGATAATTTATAGATGGATAGATTGTTTCAGTCAGTCAGCATATATTAAAAATGTATTGAGAAAATTTAATATGTAAGATTGTAGTTCAGTTGGTATTCCCCTCCCAAGCAAGTTGGACTATACGGCAATCAGAAGAACTTTGATATGCACCGTGTAGAAATTTAATTGGTTGTTTGATGTACGTAATGTTATGTACACGGCCCGACTTAAGAACTTCAATAAGTATTCTAAGCAGATATACAAAAAACAAAGAGTTCTTAGATATCTGAAGGGAACTGTCAATCTCAAGCTTAGATTTTAATAATATTCTTACAGGATATGTAATTTCCGATTGGGCTGGAAATGAAACTGACAGAAGAAGTACCCCTGGGTATCTATTTAAAATGTTTAAAAGTTGTTTGATTTCATGGATTACCATGAAGCAAAAATCGGTTGCTGCTTCATCTACTGAAGCTATATACATGGCCTTGTTTGAAGGTGTAAGAGAAGCTCTTTGGCTTAAATCACTAATAAATGAAATTTATCTACAATTATGAAGACAACCAAGGTTTTATAAGTTTTGAAAATTATCCTACTTGCCATAAAAGAACAAAGCACATAGATATTAAATATCATTTTACAAGAAAGCAAATTGAAAAGAAGCTAATTTGTGTAAGGTATATCCCCGCAGATCTGCAATTAGCCGATATATTGACGAAGCCATTACCAGCTGCACGGTTCATTTCCCTGAGAAGCCTGCTGAGATTTTCTGAATAAATTAACTACGAACCATGTGAACTGTTGGTGAAAATTCATCGCCATTTAGAAGCGAAACGTGAAATATATCTCATGAAGCCTTTTGTTGTTAATTTAAATTTTTATATCTAATAAGTCTTAAGTAATTGAATCGAATTCATATACTTGGCTATTTTTTTAAAAGGATCTCATGAAGTTCTTGTCATTAATTTCAGTTTTCATATTTACAAATAATCTTAAGTAAAACCTTTACTTATGTTAATTTTTTTTTGGATCTAGTTGTGTCTTACTGCGTTTCACCAACTCTTGCTGGATTTAATGTATCCCCAGAATTAAAAAAAAATAAAAAGAAAAATGAAATGAAATGAAATGAAGAATTAAATTAAAACTAAAGCACAACTTCAATGCAAGAATCGAAGGGGATAATCAATGCAACTTTTTAGGCAGCGTGTTGAAATTTGCGTGTTCAAATATGCAAAGTCACATGGATAATTATGCACGCATAAATATATATGTCCTTAAATGTATGTGTATAAAAAGTAGACGCACATTCCAATGTGCTCCTTCTTTCTCGCCTGTTCGTTGTTCTCATGCTCTCTCAATATTCTCGTTCACTTCTTTTACGGCATCGAGAGCGTACGGTTCATAAAATCTAAGTGTGCATTATTATATGTTCATTGCGGCTTGTCTGGTTAATACTAAATTGTATTACTTATTTATTAATAAAAAACCATACTAACATATAAGACTGATGCGCGCTGCCGGCTTGACTAACAGCGCCAACTGCGCAGAATAGAACTAAGTGAAGCCAAAAATATAGGGCAGTCTGTCAAGAGATGACGGCGGAGAATTTGATGAGTATCACCTCAATTTTTAGATCGTTCCTATGACAACCATGAGTCGTTTTCCGATTTCAATAAAATTAAGAGAGTAAATCTGAATTATTAAACCATTACTATGTTAAAAAAAAGATTGAAAATTAGAGAAGTTAAATTTTTTATTTCATACAATTTTTTGAATATTTTGATTGTTCCCATGGAAGACTTTTGATATAGTCGTCTGAATAAACCATAAAACCATAAGTACCATATATCGAAGAACTAAAAAAAATTTAAAAACAGCAAACATTTTTTTTGTGTTTTCCTATGGTATAGGATATAGAAGACCAATCTCTCGTTTCGACTTTTATAAAACCTGCATAGAAATACAACTCTTAACAAAGTTTAAGCATATACCATTTAAACTGAGAGACTAGTTTGCGAAGAAGCGGACAAATAGAAAAATAATTTATAAGTAGAAAAATTACAACTTTTTTGTTATTTATTTATTTATAATTTCCAAGTGTTCCTTTGGTGGCAAATTATATAGTATTACGATTTAAATAAAACTTAAGCCGCACTTATGAAATAACAAATTATTACTATATCTCGAAGAACAAAAAAAATTAAAAAACTGTTCGATCAGATGCCGATCTAGTAAATATTCGCCGGCGCATCTCAAAGTTAAAGCTGTATATGAAAGTGTGCGCGATCTGTAATTCTTTAGAGTTTTCAAGAGAGTGGGAAAAGGACAAAGCCATGTTGCACAACACTATGAGTAGTGCTGTAACACACGTAAGCTTAAGCTGATTGTTACAATAATGTTACATTAGCTCTATTCCAACATACTCCCCCCCAAAGTGAAGCTATTTTATGTACTCTCCTGCGCAGAGGACCTTCGACCGCTTGGTTGTTTCGCCCAAAGATGACTCCAGTAACCCTTGCAAGGTTCCAGCGTTGCGGATGTAGTCCCTTGGCCACATACGCCAAAGCTGCTGCTTAATGAATTTTACACGTTGCCATCTTGAAATGTAGCTCAACTTGGAATCGTCGTTGTCATCTGCTGAATTGTGAATAGGTTCGTCTGGCGCAGACAGTAAAGCAGTGCTGCCACTTCAGCAAACAAGGTGCTATTTCTGGAAAATTTAAAAAAAGTTGCAACTTTTATTTCTTTTTAAATGCTATTAGCCACAAATCTAGCAATTTTTAATATTTCCTTAGAAATTTTAGCAACTTAGTTAACATACGAGCAATTTTTTTACTTTTCGTTATCATTTTTGCCTTTTTTTTATACCTTGTTTGATATTAATTGCACAAATTACGATTAATAATGGTTCACAACTCAGTGATTCGATTATATGCACAATTTGAGGAGTTTGATTACTATTTTGCTGTGTTGTGTGTGGTGATGAATTAAAACGTTTAATTCCCGAGTTTGAGTGGACTGTATTACTTTTATTTAAACCAGACGGTTTCTGCGTGTCCGACATGTTCGGCTGTAGTCTTATCACTAAAAATTCTCAAGAGTATGGCGCAGCACAAATGGTATATGACACTAAAAAATTCCAAACTTAAGTTAAATACAAATATATGAATTCAAAATAACGGCTGCAAAGCGTTTATCAACATCCCGGGCCCCCCTGAAACACGGTTTCAGAATTAGGCAATACTGCTAGCTTGGTGATAGGTCTAGTCATCTCTCCGGTGGATGTCTTAAGTTTCACGGCGCGTACAAATCCATCTGGTCCAGAATGAGCTTCTAACACACGGGCTAGTTGCCAAGCTCCTGGTGGAAGATTTGAGTCCTTTACAAGCATGACGTTGTCCACTGAAATGTTGCGTTCCTTGCTGTTCCACTTGTGACGTTGCTGTAGCGATGTTAAGTATTCCTGGTGCCAGCGTTTCCAAAATCCTTGATACATGGATTGCAAATGTTGCCAATAGTGCAAGCGATTGATTGGCAAATGAGTTAGATCACCCTCTGGAAAAGTTGTAAATGGGCGTCCAATAAGAAAGAGGGCTGGCGACAAGTATGTGAGGTCAGTGTCAGGTGTATAGCACAACGGGCGCTTATCAGGGCGATTAGAGTTTGCATTTGCTCAAAAGTCAAGATCGTCTTTTCACGACGAGTCGAAGGTGCAATTACACAGAACGTACCGCTGACTCCCATTTTCCGCCCCAGTGTGACGAGTGTGGAGGTATGAAGTTCCATTTTATGGCATTGGTGGCCAAAGTTTGCGCTACTGTATTACGATGCACCTGTAAAGATAAAAGTTGCTGCATTTCATCTAAAGCCCGCTTGGCACCATCAAAATTCGTCCCGTTGTCGCCACGCAGAGACATGAATCGACGAAGACATGCTATGAAGGTGTCTGTGCTGAGATCGGTGGCCAGTTACAAGTGAATGGCTGATGTTACGAGGCAGACAAACAGACATATGTAGCCCTTAGTTTTCCGTGGATTTCGCCCTCTTCTTTCCTTGAGAATAAATGGTCCAGCGTAATCGCAGCCTGAGTGCTGGAAGGGAAGTGCCTCTGTAATGCGAATCCCCGGTAGATCGGCCATGAATTGTTGTGCTGTTTGATTTCGTTGGCGAAAACATTTGATGCAATTGTGCACCAGATTCCTTATGAGGTTGCGTGCGCCAAAGACCCAATATTTTTGGCGGATAATGACAACAAGTGCTGAAACTCCAGGGTACAGATTTGACGCATTTTCGTTTTCCAAAATCATCCTTGCAATGCTGTGCGATTTGGGAAGCAAAATTGGGTGTTTGACATCAGCTGGTAATTGTGAATTATCCAGTCGTCCAACGACTCCAAGAAGGCCATCCTTGTTAATGATCGGTGAAAGCTTGATGAGCTGGGAGCGACTCTGAAGTGGCTTGTTCTCCATCAGTAGATTGTAGTCGTTCTTGAAGCGTTTTTGAGCCTCTTGAAGGCAAAGAATGCGAGCAGCCTGCATCTCCTCAAAGGTGAGCCCCTTGCAATTTGTCAGCGTGCCTGACTTAATAGCCTTGATCCTTTGGATGAAGCGTAGGGAGTAAGCTACAATGCGAACCATTTTAGTCCAGGATGAGACCCGCTGAGACAGTGCTTTGATCGGTGACAATAAGATGACCTCCGGAGTAGTCAGTGCGGTGGTCTTCCCCTCTTCTTTACCATGGTTTTCTGAAATAGAAGAACAGAACTTTTGTCAGTCGTTGTAGATGAGGAGCCTGTAGTCACGATCGAAGTAATGACCCATCCAAATATGGTCGAACAGCTTTTTACCAGTGAACACGGTCCAAACGCAATCGCTGCCCAAGAGATTATCTACTGGCGCCAACGATTGGTAGTCAGAATCTGCAAGCTCCAAGCCATTGAACGCCTTAAGTGCTGAGGCGTTGATATTGTGTGTTGCCAACGTGGAGGTAATTTTGCTGAGTACGTGGGCACGTTCCTTCATTGTGTGTTCTGATATTCTTGACTAAATATCCAGTGCGCTGCAGCCTCTAGTTGTCTCAGCCTTGATCGAAGAAATTCCCGACACCAAAATTCGTGATGGCAAGCGCGTATGTATGACAGTTCCGAGCCACTGTCCAAAAGCACCCGTCAGGAAGTATGTGATCCTTTGGCGATGCGAACGAGTACTAGAGCTGTGGGCAATGCGCTTTTCCGTAACCCTTGTGGCTGTGTAGTAGTAGCTGATCCGTTGTACGAATATTCAGCGCATAGAGTGTCTTGTACACGAGCAATGTTGCTGATGGTCACCGTTGTAACCTCTGGAGAGCCGAGGTCGCGCTGCTCCTCATCCCTTGAATGTGTTTTGGTTACAGCGGCGTGTGCAGTAGAATCTTCTACGTGTATTAGAGAGTGGTGACGATTGTGACAAGTTCTGCATGTGAATTCGGATTCACACCTGCGTGACACATGCCCGAACTCCAAGTAATTAAAGCACAAGGATTTAGCTTTAACAAAAGTGCGTTTTGCTCGACTGATAAGTCCATAAACTTAGGGCAGATAAAGATCTTGTGCTCCTTGGAGTTACATTTAACACAAGCACCTTCCCCCGTTGATACCAAGGCGTGTGACGATCGCTTGGCTTGTTCGCAAGCCCGTTTTAGCGAGTGAAATAAGGTGTTTGCTTGCAAGTACTTGTCGATGGCTGGATCGACATACCCCTTCTCCTCGTCGAAAAGGGCCATTTTGTGGCTGAGTGTCTCAAATTCCTTCCAAACGGTATTGAGCCAATCCAATGACACTGTAATTTCGTTCAGTTCCCAGGGTGATCCAGCACGTGGATCTTGTGACGCCGTTAGCGAACGCGTGATGCCTTCAGTAGTTTTAATTGATCCATGTTAATCAATTAGTTTATTTGGCGAAAAGGACCAAAGATATGGTGATGAATTGAAACGTTTAATTCCCGAGTTTGATTGGACTGTATTATTTTTATTTCTGCGTGTCCGACATGCTTGGCTGTAGTCTTATCACTAAAAATTCACAGCAGCACAAATGGTATATGACACTAAAAAATACCAAAACTTAAGTTAATACAAATATATGAATTCAAAATAATGGCTGCAAAGCGTTCATCAACAGTGTGCTTGGGTTAAGAACCCGAAAGGTAATGCAATATCAGTACTTCAAGCAATGGATTCGCAAGGACTGCACTGATACATACATACTGTGCGCATTGTAATCCTGCAGTAAGTGCAAAACTTTTTGATATTCGCCCCCATTCGTCGGCTGCGATGGGCGCATTTACACAAAATAAAATAAGTTGCCTTTCGTTGGGAAGTCAACAAAACGGTGGAATAAGAACCGGCACTATGCCTTAACATAACAGTTTAGCTGAATTTCAGCTTGTAAAGCTGCTGCAAATATTAAATTAGGCAAGCTGTAAGATTTTCGTCAAAGGAAAATGGCTCGCAGCTGTATCAGCATTTATGGGTTAAATAGATAAGGGTCGTTTATTGATATCGGCCTACATTGCCAAACACAGTTCAGCTGTTTTCAGCTTGTAAAGCTGCTGCAAATATTAAATTAAGCAAGCTTAAGATTTTCATTAAAAGAAAATAGCTCGCAGCTGTATCAGCATTTATGGGATAAATAGATAAGGGTCGTTTATTGATATCGGCCTACCTAAACAAGCACAGGACCACGTATGTTTGTACCTAATTGTGTCAATTCTGACCCATCATAAATTAAAACTCACGATCGGTCACGTCTTCACACCATCTGCATGCCGATATGCAGGAATAGTTTAACCCATGACATCTGTGTCCATATTATTTTGTTATGATAGGCTAAACCATGTAACTGATAGTTGTGACCTAGAGTAGACCCAGGAAAATACCTTTTGACCCAAGAACATGTATATAAACCCCAAGTTATACCCAAAAAAATTGTTACAAATAGAACTCTTGAACTCTCCGGAGCCCAATTGGTATTGTACTTATTGCGGCGACTATTGCACATAGCTTTGTACTTGCGGCACGCAGCAAAAAAAATACTTCTACATTCTAAATTCATTTGAATTTGTAAATTTGGTGACCACCGACATTAAACCGATAAATTTGTTTGAATTGGGACTCCAATTTAAACTCGAAATCCCGATCATTATTTGATCACAGCAGCATTAATCACGGTAGTGATTATCTGGTCAACTAGGCGACCTAGCAACAAATTTTTAATAGAAAGTTTTTTAGCGGACTCTTTTTTGTAACTGCTTTCAACTTGCCGACAGACAAATAACTAGCAGATTTTAAAGGTCAACTAGCGACCAAAATTTCTGTGTTTGTGTACGATCAACTTGGCGATCAAAACACACAACCAAGGACAAGTTTTTGTCAATTCCGCAAACAGATCTTCCCTTTCAAAAAGAAAAGGAATTTTAAAAATGATTTTGAGAGCAAACAGACTAATGCCATCTTTCCACACAGTCCGTCCGTTGGAAACGGTTGGAAGTTTCAGCAAATGTGAAACTCCGATTGCCACAGAGCACATTCGATTCCGATTTCAGCTGATCTGGACAGCTGTGGCTCGTCAAAACGTAAACAAAGTCAACATGTATGTTTATGTTTTCATGAGCCACAATAATTACTTGACATATCAACCCTACTGTGATAATAGTTTTAGCTTTGTGTGCGTCAATGAATGTAATGTCTTAGAGTGTATCCTTAAAATAAAATCGAATGCTGATGGTTTAGACATTATAAGCCCTAAATTTCTTAAAATTCTGTTGCCGCTTCTTGTTCCAAACATAACAAATATTCTAACACATCCATTACAATTTTCCTTCAATTTGGAAGAAATCTGAAGTTACCCCAAAATTCCAAAATTTAATGTTCTTACAAATTCAGACTTTTCTTGAACAGAAACAGGGTTTAGAAAAAATGAGCTGTATAAGTGTAATAACAGACATCGTTGAAGACAATTGCTGCCAACTGAACCATAGCAAAGCATTTAACTCGGTGAACCACTACATTCTTAGTAGTAAGCTAAAAAATCTGTACAACTTTACAGATACTGCTGAGCATTTTATTTCTTCATATCTTGCTGGCAGACAACAAACAGAAGTATCTTGGGGTACTGTGTCTAGGGTTAGAGATCTAACTAGGGGAGTTACTCAGGGATCTGTCCAAGGACCTCTACTTTTCCCATATATGTTAATGAAGTTTATGTTAGTAGTCCGATTAGTCAAATAAATGTGTGTGTTAGTAAGAGTAATAATGTTCTGTATCTAGTTGACAATTGGGCGAAAGACAACGTCTTAAGCATAAATACATCCAAACCAAAATGCATAGTAATCAGCAAGAAATCATTGGATACCAGATGCCTACAGGGTCTGGTAATTAATAACATGCCTATAAAATATAAGGAGTATGCAACAAATCTAGGCACCACTTTTAGCAATACCTTGAGCTGGAGTAAACACATTTAAAAGACAACTGTACGTACATAAGGCTTGTTGCTTCAGCTCTCGGCTTTAAAAGACAATCTGCCACAGCATATTAGAATGATAGTATCTTAAGTAATCCTAATTTTTATGGGGTTGAGATATTTTGTCACAGTTAAAAGTAGAGTCGAATTCTATAGGCAGATATGTGTATAACCTGAAACGACAAACGACCATGTTCCGCACTTGACCAATACACTTATAGACCTTAACTTGACCACATGGTAGATTACAGGACTCTTATTAATTTCAGTAATATTGTGACTTCTTAGCAACCATCGTACCTCTTCAATATATCTAATATAATATAATTTTGCTAGAATAAGATAGATCTTAAGTCATCAAACAAAATTTTAATATTTTCAACCTATTTTGACTAGCGCAATAAATACAAGCACTAGGATAGTAAATAAAAAAAATTAAAATTAAAATTAAATTAAACTAAAAAGTTCTGTTAAGGACGAAATCGACTAGGTTTAAGGTCAAGCTTCTAGCCCTAATAAGCTTGGTCCTTTATTTGAAACACCACCCACATCAATAGTAGGCCCTTTTTTTTAAACTTAATTGTAATTAACAAATATATGTTTAAACTAATCATTTCCTTCTTGTCTTTAAAAATAAATAAATAAAAAACGAAGTCAAAGTCCGTTTTTAAAACTACAAACTTTAATATTCCGTTCGGTTCGCGACTGAAAACACTAACAAAAACTTTTAAGCATTTGTGTTTCTTCTCTGTGTTTTTGTGATCTTGCGGTCTTTCCTTTGAGCTTTGTTTGTACACGCCGTAGTGTTGTTTTTGGTGTTGGGCTTTGATGCACATGACTGCACTACGCTGCCGCTCTCTTTCTCTCCCGTTCGTACGTAGCGCGCAGTGAAGTACCTTTACGTGACCGCTTAGATCGATTACTTAAAATGATGGAAAAAATGCAGCCTGGTAATAGGGGCTGATGATATGGTGCGCACAAAGTGCGCTGGCTTGACAGGCCGGACAAGTGATAACTTTTCTGCTGTTATAGAAAAAGTAAACTTTTTATAAGCTTCCAGCACAAAATATCGTGGCTCACAGTATCGAAGGCTTTGCTGAAACGTAGTAGGGTTAACAATGTTACGTTTTCGGTTAATTTAGACAGGAAGGGTAATATTGATATTGACCTTTAGTCACCATTTGCTTAGCCACTGGAAGTATTCTGGCGTCCTTCCACCTCTTAGGAAAAACGGAAGTGGTCATCAAGCTATTTATGACAAAAGTGTCATATGGCAAATTCTGTGGCAAAACTTGGGGTTAATGCCATCAAGTTCAACCGCATTTGATCATATGTTAAGGACAGCTTCTACTACATCACATTCACTAACACACATAAAGCTAAATCTAGTATCACAGGTAATATTACAGTCAATATTAATGATCACAGTACTCATTTAATGCGACCTCAGACACTAATAAATGCACAAGTTTTCGGTTTACTTGACGGTAATGTCCGAATCAATTTCCAAAACTGGTTCTGGTTTTCCATTTCCTAATGCCTTGAGGTCTTTTCATGTTTGACGCTACTTAACTGTGTTGTTGGGTTTTGCATGAAACTATTTACGTTTGCCAGAGTGAATTAGTCACTTTTTTCCGTAGTGATTTGAATTCTAATATAAATAGTTTGATTTTTACCTTTTCAATTTTTGAAAAAAAACTGTGTCTCTTAGTTTAATATAATTTTTAATGGTGCTATTAACCCTTGCTGTTTATTTTGTTTTGATACTCTGGTTTCTAAGGGAAAAATGTTAGAGGTAATGTCAAAAAAAAAAAAGCTGGTTCTGAACCCTAGTCATATATTACAATATGGTCAGGTTTGTTTAAAAAAAACCTTTAGGAGAGTGTTGCAGGTTCTGTAGAAATGAGTTGGAAATTAGGAGTTTACTTTAGTCATTCCAGCGGATATCATATAATTGGTTAAATGATTTCAGTCAAAATGTTGCTGTTCATATCACCTGCCAATATTATATTGCCGCCCTAGAAATATCACACAATAGGGAGAAAATTTCGTTAAAACAGTAATTTTCTATTTGAGCAGATCCCACAATTTCAATAATTATATATTCTATTGCACTATCACTTCCATTTGTGTTAATTACTTTAGCCATAAATCTGTTATTTTAATAAATTGCAACCCTCCGGCACGTCCGTTACAATCAGCACAATACAAAATAGATACGTCACAAGATTCAAGACAATTACTCACATGAACACGTATAAATGTAAGTATATAAGCTGAACATAGAAGACACTTGAGTAAAAAAAATGTATATACACATAACATGACCTCCTTTGAGCGGTCAAAGAGTATCTTTGATTATAAGTGATATCATTGACTTCCTTTATTGCACTTAAGATTTTTTTCCCAAGTTATGGATAAACTAGCCTCTCGGTGGGATATAAGAAATAAGATACTAATCCCGATTACAATATTTTAGGAGCTCGTTGCATGTCACTTTGTCAATCGATCCAGAGCCAAAATTTACGATCTGTCACGTAAACCAAGCAAGGGAACAGTTACTAGCACTTGCAATCTGTAAGTTCAGGCCACTTGAGCCACCAAATATTATCACTTAAAATGTTTCACACGCACAAGGGACTTGGGCGGAATTCAAAATAAAGCTCTCTTGTTCATGGCAAACATATGCGGTCTCTGCGTAGGCCATAGATAAGAATAGTATACGAATCACACCAATGGTACCTGATAAGGAAGTTTAGAAATAAAATAGTTCAAAATTATTACTTAGCAAATGAAGACGTATCGTTTTTTGTTCGTTCTGTTCATCTATTGATTGTAGTATTAAGATTTTTTCTCGGACGGTATCCAATTTAATTTTATTATAACCAGGTCTACGATCGAGTTTTGCTGTTATCGCGTTCGGCTAATGTCGCCAAATTTGACTTAACCGTGATTTTAAGTTTTCAACCTCCATATAGGAAAGTCCATGCAATCGTAAGTCGCATGCATTGTTTGCCATGTGCTGAGCGGATAATTTCATCTGCTTTTTTTTCGTGTTTGACTATTTTTCGTGTGTTTAGTTGTTGTGCCAGATTTTGCTTATACGTTTGGCGATCGATATTCGTAAAAAATTGCAAGAAAGAACCGATTTATGCTTTATTTTTAACACATTCACTTAGAGTGGATATTCCGGTGTCATTTTAGAATATTTGGTGTTAGGTTTATACAGCTGTAATTAGAATTTGTGAAAATGTTTATGGATCACAAGAGAAACACAGCCTTTCCACCGAAATTATCAACGAATTGTGTCAGTAGGAGTAAAATTTACGAGTTCACGCCAGTGTGCCATCTTCCTTTTTAGCCCCCTTAAAAAACTAACCTTTATTATTTATTGAATTATAGTTAACAATGAACTGCTAACTTACACATAGATGCTAAAAATAAGTCTAACTTAAACTAACTAAATAAATATACGAAAAGTACGAGTAAATCTTTAGATAACAGCGATGTTAATATAGCTAAGGAGGAGGCCAGAATTCACCTCACCTATTAGAAGCTTATGCAAAAAAATTACTCCGCTGCACATTCTACGATGTTTTAAAGACTGTAGATCAATTAACAATAACCTTAAAGAGTAAGGTGGCAAACGCCTCACCGGGTCCCAATTCAGCTGTCAAAGAGCAAATAATAAAAATTGCTTTTGGGCTGACTCATGCATGCGCAGTATTTCAAAATAGGGCGAACCATGAAAATATAAGGAGTCTTTGTTGTATACGGGTCGTCAAACTCCTTGGCCAAACGTTTTATGAAGGCTAAAACACCCTTAGCTTTACCAATGATGACAGAAATAACTTGCTATCAAATAGGACACCTAGATCAGTTACTTGCGTAATACGTTCTAAAGTAGAGTTTCCAAGATGGTAAGAGTGTATGTGGGCTAAAGTCCGGTAAAAGGACATACACTTGCATTTAGTGTGATTAAAAAGCAACAAATTGTTGGAACACCATAATTGTAATTGATCAATGTCCGACTGTAGGCAAAGGTATGACATTTGGTCAGAGAATGATAGGCAAATTTTTCCGCATTCATTAGAGTAGAGGCAAATGGCACTACTTTAAGAAGATCATTAATAAAAAGAACGCTAAGTAGTGGTTGACTTCCTTGGGGGACACCAGAAAAAACATTTACGACGGAGGAAAGTTGATTATTGAAGAGAACGCGTTGAGTTCTGTTTGAAAGATAGGCAGAAATCCAGTTAAGTAAATTAGGTGGAAAACCAAGAAGAGATAGTTTATGAAGGAGAAGGCTATGGCTTACTGAATCAAGTGCCTTGCTGAAGTCAGTAAAAATAACGTCAGTTTGGCATTTATTTAGGAAACTACGGTGGATGAGAGTAAAAAATTCAAGAAGATTAGTAGTAGTCGACCGATGTTTTACTAACCCATGCTGTGCGGGAGAGATGATGGAGGCACACATATGTTGAATAAAAATATTATTAATGAAGGGCAAATCATAAGGGTAGGGAGTGGAAAAGTTATAGAATTGTAGAGAGTAGGTTGACTGAAAAAAGTTTGCAAAAAGATTCGAAGTGCCTAAAGATGATGATACAGTTCGGTGGTGAAAATACATCGTTGAGGGACACGCATTTGATTTTCTTTTGGAGTTTACAAGTAGTAAAAGCTTTTCGAATCATTACGAATGTTTTCTCTACATTGAGCGATGTAGCATTCATAAAAATGTTTAGAAGCATTAAAAAACAGCACGCGGGTCGTAACATAATTAGAAAAATCCACCGCAGAATTGAATTTTAAGTATTGACATTTTAGAATTTTAGATGAGTCACTTACCGATACCTCAGGAACGCAAAGATTGATTGACGACTGCAATGTCATATTAAAGGATGACACTGCAGTTTCTAGGTCATTACATGATTTTAAGAAGGACCAATCGATAGCACTCACATCCTGGTGTAAACCAACAAAATTGGCATTGCGTAAACATTTTACACGTAAGGCAGCCTTAGTCTGAATTTCTGCAACGATCTCAACATTCAACAACAGGGTTGGATGAAAGGCAGAGAAAAGGGATGGCTTCTGAGGACATTAGCGAGAATGTCGTTATTAACAAATATTAAGTCAAGAAGTCTATCCATATGGTTCTTAACAAAGTTTATCTGACCCAGAGACAAGTCCGTCAGGTCGTCGAAAAAGTCGTGCTGGCTTTCTGCAAAAAAGAGATTGAAGAGATCCAAGACACGTTAGATATGTTAAAATCTCCCATTATAATTAGGTGGTCCTCATCGGCACTAAAAGATGAAGACTGGTGCATTAAATAGAGAGAAGTATCAGATCTTGGTGGAATGTAAGAGCAAGTTATATAAATATTAATGTTATTGATAATGTTATTAATATTGATATTATTGATATATTTTAACTGCAACGAATTCAATGGAATGTGGGTTTTCAAAAGGAAAAATCTCCGATGAAAGTGAGTTGTGAACTGCAATTAATACGCCACCGCCTATGAAGATGTGGTCAGTTCTATAGATAACAAACTTATCAACGAATATTTCTTGATCGGAAACCGAAGAGTTTAGTCATGTTTCAGTTAAATCAATTACGTCGACGTCGGTGGAAAGACTATTAACATACACCTTACTCAGTTTACCCAGTAGGCTTTGCACATTTTGGTACAAAATTGACAGATTGGTTTTTCTTAGATTTTTGAAACATCTGACTTTGAGCCACGAGGCTGGTTTTTCTGAAGATACTCATGAACTAAAGTATTAACTGGCCAAAGTGTAAAATCAAGTGCCTTAGAGAAATAGGAATCAGTGACACGAATTTTAAAAGAAGAGATATTGCGCTTCAACCTCCTTCTTTCCTTTCAGAGTATAAAATACTTGCGTAGCAAGATTACTTAATTAAATTCTGTTAGCTTTTCCTTTGCCTCTCATATTATTGTGTTTACAGAAACCTGGTTAAATCCGGAGATTCTAAGTTTTTCCAGGTAAGTACACATCATAGTGACCTAATCGTCATTTTATATGAAACTATGAAGTACTAATTGCCGTAGACTCTAATCTCGTGTCAGAAGAAATATCTTTTGATGAATTTAATAATATTGATTGGATTTCCATAAAATTTTCCGCTTTCAAGTCAGTTTCTTATAAATTTACCGATATGGATCAAGAAAAATCAAATGTCTTACTACCTATAGCAGAACAAGACTTTGTTGGTGGGTTGCTTGAAATATCTTTACCCCAAGTAATCCATTTCGAAATTCACTTAATCGCGTACTAGAGCTGTCTACCTAACCCTAAATTCATGTTTCTGTCCATAGTACTCTTACTTAACCTGTAGATCATTTTTATCCTACATTCGATGTGACAATCGACACGAGTACTGTTAAAGAAGAAAAATCCGAAAAGTCTACTATGCATTTACATAGTTTTCGCAAGTCAGACTTTCTATCTCCAACAAACCATCTTGGGTTTGCGAAAGCTGACATACCTTAGAAATGTATAATGAGCTAGCCGTCCGTTTACGTAGCGATCGTGATATTCAAGAAATCTGGTCGTTACAGCTTATTACTTGTTATTGTGTCAATCCAAAATACTTGACTTATCGCTTAGTTACTGCTCTTTTGATACAATTTCTCTTATAAACGATCATGGCGTCCTTCTCGATTCAAAAATAAATAATGGCTAATAAAGCTAGGGGTGTGCTTGTTTTTATTAAACGGTGGTCAAAGAAAAAAAAGGAACTATAACATGGCATATTAACTGCAATCAGCGTAGATGATCTTTAAGAATTAAGAACACGCGTTTTTTGTCGGCCTTTTAATTAGAGGTCACCTGGATGTCTTCATTTGAGTCTTCTTCTGGTCGTCGGATGAGCCAGGAGAGCCGTTAGATGATTGCAGTGGTCTCGGAGTCGATCATTAAGCGGCTAGAATGCCTATTGATCTGCTCTCTTGCAGAGGGAATGTGCAGATCATTTGAAACATCACCGTGCCTTACATACCACGGTGCTTTTGCTTTTGTCCGCAGCGCCCCGTTTTGGAAATTTTGTACCCTCGCGATGTTTGAGTTTGACGATGTACCCCATATCTGAATACAGTAAGCCAAGGAATGCAGCATTTGATCGGAAAAGCAACAATTTGTTGCTGAGACTAAGCTTGCTCTTTGCATTTAGCAACCAGTTGAATTTTCTTAGCTTCAACCGACTTGGTGCTTCAACTTTTGTGATATTTTGCCTTCACGTGAAACGCATGCCCAGAACCAATCCCAAATACTGAGCGTTCTGTGTCTCAAGAAAGTGTATTTTTCCTTAGGGAAAAATTACAATTTTGAGTCTTTCTCCCGTTTATGGAAATATTCCACCTCTTTGTACACTCGCTATATTGGTCCAAGAAGTTTTGGGTAATCCGTGCCGTTTCGATCCGACACGATGATTGATTAATTGATTAACGTTTAATAAAATGTATATTGTCTTAAAAAAAAAATGTGGTCAAAAAATGCGTGGATTCCTATGTCACCAAGAAGCTAATTATTTCGCTAGTTCGTCCGATTATGGAGCACCTTTTGCTTCGCCTCAAATGGGATGAAAATATTTTATTACCTTCTTGTTCTAGTAATTTACCCTCCCTAGCTAACCGTAGATTGATGCTTGTTACTGTCTTTATTTATAATTGATAATTGGTGAGACTGATAGGACACGTCACGAACAGTATCAATTCTCTTTTAACGAGACGTAGGAAATCGTACTATTCCCTGCTATAGGGTCATTGGCAGGAAAATAATGTATATAATAAACTATCCTCACATCGTAAAAGTACAAATGCAATGATGGTTGGGGTTCGACTTCAGTGAAACCGCAGGTTCCAGGTGTACGTATTCTGTGACGAATCTTATACGCAGCTTCTGCCAGTCTTAGAGCTGTACATGCACTGGTGTGGCACCCATTAAGCCAATTACGATTCCTCATACTGAAATCTCTGGCGATATTTTACCCGTCCGGTCAGCGAGATGAATACGCAACAGAACTACAAGCTGATTTAAGGGGTTATATGAGTTTCTTTAAAAAAAGGCTTTTTTCAATAATTTTTGTATAGCCTTGCAGACGGTAATATAATTTTGTTCAGAAGTTTGTAATGCAGTGAAGAAGAATTATGCAGTTAAGCACATAAATTCTTGATCAGGATCAATAGGGGAGCCGATATAGCCATGTCCGCGTCTGTCTGTTTCAATACAGTTTGCGAGCTCTGTTTAAAATATAGCGATCTGAAACTTTTACAGTCGTCCTAATACATGTGTATGCATTAAGTTTGAAAAGCGTCCCGATCGGACGTCTATACCTATAACTCCCATAGGAACAATCGTATATAACTTGCAGTGAAAAAGCTATTAACATGCATCTTTCCAAATCGTATAATAGGTGACCCTGTAGCTTCCCTCGGGGCGTTGGAGTCGGTACCGTTGTCTGGACCTGGCCTGCAGCGCTCGGGCTTGAACGATTTCTGCGACGCCGGTGGGGATTCTTCCATCAGGCGTGTCGTAATACCACTTCTCCGGAAGGTCTAGATGGATATCGTCCAGCGGTCTATCAGAGCACTGCACTGGTGGTGCAGATGGTCCGTCTCCATCCGGCATCCAGTCCAGCACCATGCTCTCGACCTCTGGTGGGAGTTCGGCCATCAAGGCATCCATTGACTCATCGGAGATCCCCAGCTCTAGTGCGTTGGCGCTGGTGTCCGAAGGAGTTCGGTCACGGAGGGTCCTCTTGATGGCCCCCACTGTCTGCTGCTGTTCAGATTGCTGGTTGCGTTTCCTCCTGCGGCTGCGTCGAAATATGGCGATGTTATATTCGTCGGAGTCGCTGGATTGTGACGACCAGACCATGCACTTCACACTGGCCGTGTCGGACGGTCCCGCGTGATCCAGATAACGGACGGCATAGGTGCTTTCCGCCCGCAGCATTCTGATGGTAGCGGTTAGCTGGTTAAAAGCGGCGTGGGTGCCTTTTGAGGAATGTCGTGGATGGCCGGTGCTGTAGGCTGCCTGGGGGTCCTTCGGTAAGGGTCTTAGGTCCGAGGCGGCGTCAGGTGCGTAGTGTGCGCGCTCTGACTGACGCGCCAGGCCGGGGGTTGGTGTCCAATGGGCAGGGTAGCGCTGACAGTGGCACATGGTGTAGTCGAAAGGTTAATAGCCGCCTCGTCTTCACTCGGGTCGGGGCCCATGAGAGCGGGGTTGGATTCCGGCGAGCTTGGGAGTTCCACGGTGGGATCCTCCGTCGGTCGGAAGGGCATCCGTACCCAGCACGAGGTGTAATGGACCTGTAGAAGCTGTGTCCAGTGGATGTGTCGGATGGCGTATCTGTCGATATTCTCGAAGTAGGGATGCGGAATGCCTCCGTAGCCGGTTCCGTCGTCGCTCGGCGTGTTGCGTCCGCCACTGGCTCCCTCAGCGTCAGCCTAAGGACCGTCGCTGTCCTCCAGAACGAATGCTTCCGGGGATGAATCGTCGCAGTAACGAGCCGAAACACCTCATTGCTCGACGGGTCGCGTCCACCCCTCGTTGATACTTGGCGTCGTCGTGTCGTTTCCTTCGGCTAGACGGGGAGGCATGGTTTCTTGCCTCTTCGAAGTCATCGTCTTCGAATTCGCTGCGGTCCCATATTCGGCCAATCACGCTGTCCAAGGCCCGCTGTAGCGGGGGCGGAATGCAAGCCGAAGGGCATGCTTCGCCACTGATAAAGTCCCCGCCCTGGTACTGTCAAAGCGGAGCTTTCCCGGCTATTCGGCGCAAATCCAACGTTGAGATATACTTCGCGTTTATGCGTCGGGAATCGCTCGAGCATTAAGCTGCCGGTAGTCAACGCACATGCGCCACTGCCCGGTCTTTCTCCGCACCAGCACCAAAGGCGCGCTGTGCGGGCTGCGAGAAGGTTCTATGCACCCTTGCTCAAGTAGAGCGTCTACCTGTTGATTAATGATCTCCTGCATGGCAGGGTTCTTGGGAAAGTATTTTTATTTATACGGCTTGTCATCTCGCTTAGTGATTCTATGTTGGGCTATAGTCGCTACACCTGTAATTCCCTCGAATTTCTTAAGCTGGAAGCTAAGAAAGTTTTGTAACTGCCGTTCCAGTCCTTCGTTTAACGGCTGTGGTTCCCGTGATGCTGTCTCCGTATCTTCTGTCGTGGTTTTAACGTTGTTGCTTGGTTCCGCTGCCTGCTGCGCGTCTGGTTGCTGTGGTGGTTCTGTATGTATGATCCGTGCTGGCTGACTTCGGGGATTCAAGGTCGCTTCTTCGTGTGCTTGTCTCGCCATGTGTAACTGGGTCTCCGGGGTTCCTGTGGGTCCTGGTGATTCGGACGGTTCCGGTCCGCGCGTGGGTGCTTGTTTTGCATGTTCCTGGTGTGTGACAGGCTTGGTGATAGCGTGGGATCAGGGCCAGCGTGTCTCTGGTTTGTGATCTGTCCGGTGTAGTTGCTCTCGAGGGGTATTGTTGCCGGTCTTTCCTTGTTGCAGCCCATGCTTCGCAGCTCAACCGGGCTGTATCTTGATGAATTTCGCAGCATCGTCGCTCCACAGCGCAGTATCGTTCCGAAACTACAAAGGAAGTCTAATCCTAAAATCAAAGGCTCCAGCATGGATTGCATGACTAGTAGCGGCACCTCGAGGAGGTCCTGTACTAGCATGATCCGGGCTATGAATAGCTTTGTTACTTTTATCATTGAATTATCGGCGAGACTTATCTGGGCTCAAATTTCTTTAAATTGATGTGGTTCAGCGACTGCACCTGCAAGCTCCTGGCTTACGAAACTAAGGGAAGCCCCGATGTCAATCGTGGCCAGACTGGTACGCCCTCCAATTCTTACCGTAGCCACTATCTTTCCGTCTTCTACTCTGGTGGGTGCGGTTACAGGGTGTTCCCTGCCTCGCTGGTCGCCGTCGTATTCCGCACGACGCGAGGACTCGGTCCGTTTCCGGACTGCGTGTTACGGCAGCAGTCGACAGTGCAAATTCAGTGTCGACCGCAATCCCAGCAGAAATATTTTCTGCAGTTTCTACACTCGCGACTAAAATGTCCTTGTTATCCGCAGTTGCTGCAGGCATTCCGTACTTCAATTCTTTCTGATGGTGTGATAATCCGATTTGACATGGGCACTGCCGATTGTCAGAGTCTTAGCTCTACGTTTCCCGACCGATTGGGAGGGGCCTGAGTATTCCAAGAGTGTTCCTGGGATGTCTGAGGTACAGCGCGAGATGTTGCGATTGGAGTTCTGCGGGAATTTTCCCGGCTTATGCTACGTTGTTTAACGGTTTTAAACTCGTTGCGACGTATGTACATTTGGTACTCCGGTGCAGCGTTCTCGTAGAGTCGGTTGATCTCCTGTTGTACGGTGTAGCCCGCGTGCCTCATTAGTACACGAAGATCCAGCACGAAGTCCTTAAAGGTCTCTCCGTCCTGCTGGTCTCGCCCCCTTATCCTATCGTCTAACCGTTGGAGATACCGTGGAGGTAAAAAGATTCTAAAAATTCCTTTCGGAAGGTCATCCAGTCCGCCCCTGGAAGTCGGCTGGTCTGAAACCATTTATCCGCCCGGTCGATCAAAAGCTCAGCCATTGCTCAAGCAAGTGTCTGCAAATCGATGCCGTAGAAAATTGCGCGACTCTATACCTGCTCGATAAAGGTAAGGGGGTCGGATCGGCCATAAAATTGTAATCCCCACTTGCGAATTCTTCCCAGGGTGCATGTAAAAGTACGAGGGACTTCGATCCCCGGAACTCCTTGAGTCTGTGGTGCGTGTATGGTAATGCCGGGACTACCAGGGGGAAGATTACCGGGAAGTAGGCTACCGGGGAGGAGCAGTGTGTGCATATTCCTATTCATAATTGCATTTGACACGGAGGCCTTGTCGTCGGCAGTGTTGTCCTTTTCTTCTCCCGGGCTTGGGCTTGGGGCACGTGAAGAAAAATAATAATAATTTCGAGGGCCTTTAGATTTGCCCAGACTGCGTCAGTCAGCTCCGAGTGCTTAACGAAGGGGGCAAAATTTTTGTGAAGATCCTCGACGCGGCCCCCTGACGCGAACTCAAACTCTACTGCGAAGGCTTATAATTCCTCCTTACGACGGGAATATATCCAAGTTCTCCCTATCCCAGGATTCCTAAGTCTAATTGGAACATACTCAACAGGATTGTTTGCTACATCTTTGCTCTGCGCCGTGGTATTTACTTCGTCCATCTCGTCTTCTATGGTCTTGTTTGACAACATTTTTTTTTTCCTTTTAAATTTTATTTTGCATTGTTTGTATTGGGTTTTATTTTATTTTATTTATTTATTTTATTTTAGTTCTTATTATTTTTGTTTTCCCAGCGTTATAGGTTTTAATTCCAGTGTATAAATTATTATAATTTGTATGTATTATTAGCAGTATTTATTTATTTTATTTAATTTATTTTATTATTTTTTTTTAGTGTTGTACTTTATAATTATTAAAGCATATATATTATTATCACATATATTTTTTTCTTTAAGTAATAATAATAATTGCCGTACTAACTACGGGTGGGGGAACTGAAGGTAAATCCCACAGGGATACGCCAACGCTCTCTGGATTACCCAGGAATGGTCGTAGCCACGCCTGAGGGGTCCTAAATACTGGCAAGGATCGGGGATCAATAACTACGTGTAATGATCGGGGATATGTTCAACAGGGGCACGCCAACGTTCTCTGGTTACCCAGGAATGGTCGTAGCCACGCCTGAGAGAAACTAACTACTGGCAAGGATCGGTGATCAGTAACTACGGAGATCGGGGATGTGTCCAACAGGGGCACGCCAACGTTATCTGGATTAACCAGGAATAGTTGTAGCCACGCCTGAGGGATACTAACTACTGGTTCAGGAAAGGTTAAGGTTATTTTTCTAGCTAACTACGAAATTAAAAAATACACTGGGGTTTCAGAGGTTAAAACATAAGGATTCACTTTATTCTCAGAGCGAACGAAAGCGTTTGTCGTCATCGATTTTTTTTTTAGGTTGCCACCCCTTCACGTATAGAGTACCCACTACGACTATCGATAGTGGTCTGTCAACGTGGCGGTTTGACAGCGTTGTGATCTGGCAAGGTGTTGCGAGCTGGCGACGTTGGTCAGGTCGCGAAGTAAATGGCAACTCTTAAGCTTAGATTTTAATCTTATTAAAGTATATTGGTTTCACAGGTGCCCTTAGATCTAGTATAATAACGAAAATACTCCAGGAATGTTTCTCTTAATTTAATAACCTTATTATAATATCTTTGTTGCTGGTTCGTTAGAATTCAAAATTGTTGCCATGCCTCATCTGCAGCTTATTAGCGATATTTCTTAAGCAATGAATCACGAGATCGCGTCGCCCATCACTAGAAAGCAGTATATGTGAGATTGGCGGCACGACAACACAATTTAATAAATCATTTGTATTGCTTATTGTTCATTGCCAAAAATAAAACTTTATCTGGAAAGCTAAGAAGTTGTAATTCTTTTTAGTGTTGTTGTTGTCTATTTGCCACATGGTGTGGCAACATCTTTATTAAATTTGTAATAGCTGGTCGTCAAAGTGTGCAGAAATTTCTTGAGAAATATTTTGCAAAGTTGTGAAATTCATAATTGTATACACAAGAATCTGCGCAGTAAGAAAAAGTTGGGATTTGAATTGAGCGAAATGGCTGGAACATCTACTCCGACGCCAAAGAGTCAACCAGAATCAGAAGCAGAAATGGATTCCGACAAGGATAAAACAATCATGGATTTAAAAGAGAAGGTCACTGAAAATGATATCTTTCGGAATATGATGGACATGATGAAAAGCATAAAAGATGCTCAATCAGAATTAACGGCTCGAGTTAATAGCCTGAGTGATGGTCAGGCAAATCAAGTCATACTTATTGAATCCCGTTTGGTCAACATGTGTAAAAGTGAAATCAGATCTGCTGTAGAAATGTTGGAAGAAACTACAAAGCGTACATTGGCAATCCCACATCTTGGCGCTCATGGAGTCGCAGGCAATCCTGGCTCGCATGGAAGCGCAGCTAATCTTGGCGCTACTGGAGGCGCAACTGATCTTGGCGCTCATGGAGTCGCAGGCAATCCTGGCTCGCATGGCGGCGCATACGTTCTTGGCGCTCATGGAGTCGCAGGTAATCCTGGCTCGCATGGAGGCGCAGCTTATCTTGGCGCTACTGGAGGCGCATACGTTCCTGGCTCGCATGGATACGCAGCAAATCTTGGCGCTACTGGTGGCGCAGCAAATCTTGGCGCTTTTGGAGGCGCAGCTGGTCTAGGCGCTCATGGAGTCGCAGGTAATCCTGGTTCGCATGGAGGCGCAGCTAATCTTGGCGCTTTTGGAGGCGCAGCTGGTCTAGGCGCTCATGGCTTCAACGTTGCTGGAGAAACCTTTCAACGTCAAAATAGAAATGTCGGTATGTACGGACTTGATAATGTTGGTGGTGTTAATGGGCATGGTTTAGGTAACAATAATAGCAATGTAGTTCAATATCAGCACTCCCGAAGTATACAAGTTATTTAAATGTCCGGGCCGGAGGACACGCCAGCTGTGGCAGGGGTAGAGCCGGTAGGTGTTATAACCGTGGGGGACTGGCAGTAGGATACTGCTGCTGGTTGAGGTATTGGTGACCACCTGGTTTGGCAGCCACTGGGGAGTCGGGCGGTCGCTTCGACTCCTTACTTCTTCGGAAGTTATGATGGAAGATACTTATCTCCGTTGTCACGGCCCTTAAGGCACGATAACCAAATTCAATAATCAGAATCAATTTAACGGCTAAGGCCGGAGTTTTATGACAGAGCTAGTGCTCTTTATTTCAAATCCAAATTAAAACTAAAACTTAAGATTAAACAAAAGCTCATGCATAGCCGGATGCCCGTGGCAGACCGCTGACCTTGCACATTTTGCAGAAGTCATACGATCGCTGTCATCCACTGAAAGGGAGCCACGGCTAGGAGTGGCACAATGTGCTGGCTCAGCTCTAAGGCCAATAAAGTGGACCCAATTTAGGGTGGACATGCATGAGGGAGAAGTGTAATAATAATAATAATAATAAAAGGTGATTAATACTAGAGAATGATAAACATGATAAATGATTAATATTAATAGAGGAATAAGAACTGGCCTGCTCAGCCTACGCTGGGAGTTGGTTGTTAACTACTCCCCCCTTAAATTAGACGCCGTCCTCGGCGACAGCCAATTCGTCGATGGATTTTTGTAGCTGGGCTGCCTCTCGTCTGCGCCTGCAGTCTTGTTGGACCAGGACTAAGCCGCATAGTGCGAGGCTGACGGCAACTCCTGCGGCGAACCAAATCCTCGGGGAACCTCCATCCGATACGTCATCCCGGAGCTCCTGCATTAGACGCAGGTTATGCTCATTCATCCGCTGTAGCAATGGCAGACTCAGTATGTGATCGTGTCCTGTGATGTTAATTAAGGGGGAGGTCGCAATTCCCGGGCTCATATTCACTGAGTGATTAAGGTTCAAATATACGGAGTCGTTGATCACCGCTTTTCTCTCAAAGGTGATAAGGTGGGTCCCAACGATGGTTACTGTGGGACCGTCATCGATGGTGATCCTCGTCAGTTTCTCATTAACGATAATAACCCCGTCGTCCACAATTGTAAGGGGTTCCAAATTGCTGGGCCGCGTTCGGCATGTAGCCGCCCCACCTGCATGTAATTGCCTGGCGCAGGAGTCGTGGGGCGCTTTTTTGCAAAATGTGGCCAAGTTGGTGGATGTGCAATCGGAGACTGCCAGGATTCCGTCACTACATTCCGCCACGATGTTGTCTTCTATTTGCAGCGACAGGGAAGAGCAGGACTTTTTTACAAATACGCTTAACTCTAGGATACTGGACTATAACGTGGACAAGAACATTATTTTGAAGAATTTTAATCCTAGATACATCCATAAGGTTGACTATTGGGACCTCTGTGAGCTGTTCGTCAAAAATAGCCTTTAAGTCATTGTAGTAGGATTGATGATATTATTTTTAGCAAGAGTGATAGTGATCATACAATTTTGGATTTCTGATATTAACATTCTATTCCTGGCGAGGAGTGTTTCATACAAATGGCCTGAGTCAACAAGCCCGTCCTTCTTCTCCCTGAGGATCTTGTTTACTGTATCTGTAAGTAGGTTGATGTGTTTCTGTGTCTCTGTGTTAATTATAACCTGTCTATTATTAGCCTCGAAAAGCGAAGCTTGATTGGTGTTGATTCTACTTAAATCGTCCGCGTCGGGTGTACCCGCCACGACCTTAAGGACTGAGCCCAAAAAATCAAGGCTCCTGGCCATTCTATGGTGTATCTTAAGTTCCTCCAATAGGTTTTGCGCATGCTCAACGTCCACTTCCAGCAGCTTCCTCATATGGGACTGTGGGAACAGTTCCAGCACTCCGACTGTGGAGTTGATTATGCTGGCAAACTCGGACAGATTTGTCGAGTGCCTGACCAGGCCGTACTGTTCCCATATTAAGACATTGCCATCTATCACCGGAATGTATTTAGCGTGCGAGAAATCAGTGATTCTCGCGCTCGCGGTGGACAGCAGTATGATGGATATAATGGCGAGCCTGTGGAATTTAGCAAAGATTGGGTTTTAATATAGGGGCGAATGTGGCGAGTGAAGTGCCTACCTAATGTTGTCCTTATGGACCACCCTCCCCTTAATGAGAACAGATGTTCCCAGATCTGCTTCTACACGCTCTTCTGAATAAAGCGGTGTCAATTTATTCCCTAATCTTTTGTTGTTGCGAAGGTATACTCTTTCACCGACTTCGAAGACTCTGTTTTGCCTAGAAGGATTAACCCTGTCTAGGTTGGATCGTTGTGCTTTGTCAATCTTGGTTTTAATTGCCAGCTTCATCTCATCGCTGCTGGCGTGGATGACCTCTACTGGCTTAGACTCTGTGACTGAATGTAGCGACTTGTTGTATTCTATAGTAGACCTCAATATTAGTTCCACAGTATCCTCAATTTTTTTATCAATTTTGAGGCATCTGGCAATTTCCGCCAGGGTACTGTGAAATCTCTCAACTTGGCCATTGGAGCTACTGTGTAGCGGTGGCGCGTTAACAACGTCGATGCTGTATTGGTTTTTCAGCAATGACGTGATTGTCTCCGAATTAAAGGAGGCCTCATTGTCACAGTATATTGTCTTGGTGTTAGAATAAAAGTTTACTAATTGAAGAATAGGTGCTCGTACATCTATTATTGCCCTAGAAATCAAGGGCTGTACGATAGCGAATTTAGAAAATTTATCAATACAAGTTAAGAAAATTTTTTTGTCGGTCGAAAAAATGTCAATATGCAACATTTCGCCAACGTATGATGGGATGGGCGTAGTTCCCAATTCCTGTTTCTTGGGATGGCGGTCGGACTTGGCTTTATTGCAGACCTTACAATTGCGACCACTTCGCTAGCTAATTTTGACATGTTCGGGAAGTAATAATCCCGGAGAATTTGCGTTCTCCTGGGCAGCCCTATGGGCGCGGTTGTGCTCGGTGTTAGTGATTTCCAGTTGTTCATTAGCGTTGGTTATGTCACTGACAAAGGTTTTACAATGCCAGAACTTTGTCGCAGGAAATTCCTGCCTCAAGGCATGTTGGATGCGAGCCAGGGTAGGGAAATCGCAGTGAATCGCGTTCACAACGTTGGCGTTGATGATCTTTTTAACGGATTCAACAAGCAAGTCCTTGTTATTAAAATTGATGATATGGCGAGTTCTATTTCCGAAGACTATGAAATCTCGCCGAAGCGGTTGGTTCGCTCCTTCCAAAATAATTTGGTTTCTAAAGCAGTTAAGAGGTTTGTCTGTGGTCTCTATGGTGTACGAGAGCGAAATCTCACTATGCACCGTGGCCGCGTCAGACTGAACTTGAGCCTCGAAATTATTCAGGGGTTGCCTCGATAGCGCGTCAGCTACTAGGTTTTGTTTTCCGGGTGTGTAAAACACTTTCCCGTTGTTCTCATCAATGAATGCTTTCCATTGCTTGATTTTAACGTTGGTATTTTTGTCGGATACCGCATACGTGAGAGGCTGGTGGTCTGTGAAGATCCGTACCTCGTTGTTACCGTACAGGTAATTTTGGAGTTTCCCTATTGCCCAGACTATCGCCAATAATTCTCTTTCGTTGGTGGCGTAGTTCAACTCGCAGTCCTTTAGCGTGCGTGAAATCATGGTAATGGGTCTTTTGTTCTGGGACAGTACCGCGCCTATTCCACTCGCTGAGGCGTCAGTGGTTAAGTCAAACGGTGATTTAAAGTCAGGGTATGTCAACATGACATCTTCGGATGCCAAAATGTTACGAAGGTGGTCGAATGCATTTCGCTGGGTTTCATTAAACCTGACAGCTACTTTTTTCGACATATTCTTGCTGACCGTCCCGTTTTCCCCTTTGAGGATGTCGGTTAGGGGTCTAGCAATAGATGCAAAGTTTTTTACAAAGCTTCTGTAATAGCTCGCCAGGCCTAGGAAGGACCTGAGGCTAAATAGATTTTTTGGTTCTGGGAACTCTTTTATTGCTCTAACCTTTTCTGGGTCTGTTTTTGTTCCTCCTCTGGTGACAATGAACCCTAGGAACTCAACGCTCTCTTTAAAGAACTTGGTTTTTTCTCGTGCCACCCTCATGTTGGCATCGAGTAGGCGCTTAAGCACCGTGTCAATATGCCTGACATGATCCGTTTCATTTTCGGAGAAGATGATAACATCGTCAACGTAGACGTAGCATATTTTGCCGTTTTCTTCCCGCAGCACATCGTCGATGGCTCTTTGGAAAATACACCCTGTGTTTTTTAGGCCGAAGGGTAGTCGGCAGAATTCGTACTTCCCACCATTAACTGAGAACGAGGTCTTCTCTCGGTCCTTTTCAGCCAAGTATATCTGGTGGTACCCTGACTTCAGGTCTAGGGTGGTAAAGAATTTGGCTTTTCCCAAGTTCGCTAGAATCATGGGTATGGGATAGCGATCGGCGACTGTTCGCTCGTTCAGCTTCCTGAAGACGATTACTAATCGCTTCTTCTTACTGCCATTATCATCAGTCCCTTTTTTGTCAACCACCCAGGCAGGGCTGTTGTATGGGGATCTGGACGGCCTGAGTATGCCATTTTGCAGCAGCTCTTTGATTTCATTGTTTACAAAGTCTGCTGCCCCCATAGGGTAGGGGTAAAACTTGGAGTAGACAGGTTCGTCACTCGTAGTTCGAATAGTAGCGATGACCGATGTGTTGAAGGTGAGCGCCTCGTTAGAGGTCGAGAACACCTTAATTCTTTTCAGAATATTTTTTTTGAATTCGGCTTTAACCGAACTTGGCACCACTATGTCATCGATTTTTGTGAAGTTGACATTTTGGCAGGCAAAAAATTTGAGCTTTTCGGTGACGTTTGCGTATTTTATTACGCTGTTGCCTAAGTCCAATGCCAAAAAATGGGACGTCTAGTCCAAAAATGCGCATTATGCACTTGTTTTTGACATCACTGGAGCCGTGAATAGAGCTCACAGTGAAGGGGGTTTCGACCGGCATTACGTTTCTTAGCTCCTTTACAGGCTTCACGTAATTTTTTGCCGCCCCGGTGTCGATGAGAATTTTTATTGATCTGCCAGCCAACTGTCGCTCGACGAACGGCAGTCGGGAACGCTCCCTAAAAAATGGAGGAGCTCGTTTAGCTCGGCGGAGTCGCTATCTTCCTCAATGGTGGTGACCTCAGCCTCAGCTGTGGCGGTATAATCTGTTACCTCCTGTTGGGATTGGGCTATATTGTTAACGCGTTGGCGTCTTTGGTCCGATTGACGCTGGGACGAGTTCTGCCTTTTGTAGTTGTTGTTACTTTGAGGCTTTCCCCAGCTTGTTTCTTGTCTGAATTTAGCCGTTGAAGGGTCTACCTCCATGGGCTGAACTTTCTTCTGGTCTAAGGGTTCAGGATCCCTGCGCTTTGGCCAGGGATTGTCCTCATGAGACTTACTTTGGTTTTTTTTGGGGACGAAGTGGGGATTTTTATCCTCACTTCTCCACTGCCTTCCCTGGCCCTTATTATTGCGTCTATTGCCCTCATAAAAAGGGGCCTTGTCTTCTATGGCCTTCGCATAGGACGCCGCGAACGCACTTCTTTCAATGCTGTTCTCAGCTTCCCGCGCTAAAGCTAGTGCGGACGGAAGGTCCTTAGGTTGTGCTGGCAGCACGAGTGATTTGAAAGGTCTTTTTAACCCTGCAATGAAAGCATGTAGGGCGTCGTCCCTAACCTCCTTGTTCAATATCGTTGCCGAGTCCATATTATGAGACATGACTATCTTGTTGGTGACGAGGGTGAGTCTCCTCTCCACTTCGTCATAATATGTCAAAAGGTCGGAATCTCCTTGCCGAACCATTTCTAAATTTTGCCGTAGCACTCTCAAGGACGTTTTGTCCGCATATGTGCAATCTAGTCTGGCTATAATTGCATCGAAGTTGAGCACCGTATTGTGGGACGTGAGTAGTGACCGAGCAGGTCCGCAAATTTTGTTTTTAATTATAACAACGGCCTCGTAGTAAGCCTCGCTACCGTCGTATTTCTTGAATACTTCATAGGCATCTGATGCAGCCTGCCTCCATGAAACGTACTCATCGTGGCTTCCACTGAACGTCGGCAGAGATTTTACTATATCTAACTTGACATCGCATCTTACTGCAGGGTCTAGTACTACCCTTTTATAGACCTCCACCTGCGGCGCTTGCACTGTCAGCGCGCTAACCTGTGTTCTAACCGCTTCTAATTCTGCGGCGAAAGCTCTTCTCAAACGCCCTTCCTGTTCGTTAAGAGCGGCGCTGACCGCATTTGAGACAAGCGCTTGGATCATTTCTGCGTTCATTTCTGGTTGATCTGTGTCCCTAACTTCGGGGCGAAATCCTACTTCTTCGCTATCTTCGCTATCGTCGCTAACAATTTCCTGTTTTACTTCTCTATACTCCCAACTCATTGGCAGTTAAGGGGCGCGGGGAGATACGAGGGTTTGACTGTTTGATTGGGCTCAAGACAAGAGGTTTCGACGGGCCACTTTGGTGATGTAAAGCCGAAAAAATTTAGTGAAAAATATGGGTCGTCACCTAAAACACAAAAATGTTGGATTAATTTGTCCCGAGAATAAAATTAAAATGCAGAACGGTGACAACAAGTGTGGGTCAATTTGACTGGGTGTATTATTAACACAGACACATACAAAATTTAATACAAGCACAGTGGGTAAAATTGTAGCGAAACACAAGGAGAAAAACAACTGGGCTCTCTGAATGCGTATAAAGGCCAGCCTTAACAAGGAAATAAAATATTCCTTTGCATAATTAATTCATATAAATGTTGATTGCCTTGGCACAGTGTACGTTATTTGAGACGTATGGTTTCTTTTATTTATAGCGCACTTAAATAAATCTAGATCGAACAAAATTAAATCAACACGCAGAACATGGAAGTATCTTTTAATTTAATATTTGAATAATTCATTCACACAAAAAATCGCCAGTACGAGTGTACGTAACTTGAGTTATATAAATTTTTTTTTTTCCACGCACTCATAATAATCTGAATCAGAAATCGAAAATCGAGTCACTTTTATATATATGTAAAAAATTCCTATTGCTGGGCATAGGAAATTGTATGCATTAGTATTTGTGTGTTGTGTATGTGTAGACTTTGGCTATTGTCAGCTACTTACATAATGTACAACTTCAGGGGTGGTATTCGAATATTAGTAATAATATTAATCCGTTGGGCGTCAGTTATTTAAATGTCCGGGCCGGCTGCCGTCTCCTCTGTGGCAGGGGTAGAGCCGGTAGGTGTTATAACCGTGGGGGACTGGCAGTAGGATACTGCTGCTGGTTGAGGTATTGGTGACCACCTGGTTTGGCAGCCACTGGGGAGTCGGGCGGTCGCTTCGACTCCTTACTTCTTCGGAAGTTATGATGGAAGATACTTATCTCCGTTGTCACGGCCCTTAAGGCACGATAACCAAATTCAATAATCAGAATCAATTTAACGGCTAAGGCCGGAGTTTTATGACAGAGCTAGTGCTCTTTATTTCAAATCCAAATTAAAACTAAAACTTAAGATTGAACAAAAGCTCATGCATAGCCGGATGCCCGTGGCAGACCGCTGACCTTGCACATTTTGCAGAAGTCATACGATCGCTGTCATCCACTGAAAGGGAGCCACGGCTAGGAGAGGCACAATGTGCTGGCTCAGCTCTAAGGCCAATAAAGTGGACCCAATTTAGGGTGGACATGCATGTGGGAGAAGTGTAATAATAATAATAATAATAATAAAAGGTGATTAATACTAGAGAATGATAAACATGATAAATGATTAATATTAATAGAGGAATAAGAACTGGCCTGCTCAGCCTATGCTGGGAGTTGGTTGTTAACTTACATCCAAGAAAACTTATAGATTTACCAGAATTCAATGGCAGTCCAGAATCGTGGCCTGTATTTTCAAACATGTTCTGGGAATCATCGAACGCATATGGATATACCAACTTGGAAAACCTTTTGAGGTTGCAAAAGAGTTTAATAGAAGTGGCTAGAGAAGATGTTAAGGGTCTATTAGTTAATCTGGCTAATGTTGTACATTATGGAAAGACTTCAATTTACTTACGGAAGGCCAGAAATGTTAATAAATAGTCAAATGAACATGGTTAACCAAATAGCCCCGGTTACAGAAAATAATTTAGAAAAGTTGGTCGTATTCGCTTCTAAAGTAGACAACTTGGTTATATTTTTAAAAATCAGCAAATGCAACTCAGCATTTACAGAATCCTTCTCTGATAGAGAACTTAGAAGGTAAAATGCCACTCAGTAAGCGAGTTCAATAGATTGAATATTCATCGCCAATTCAGCCATATCCTAATTTAGATCACTTCAGCAATTGGCTGAGCACTATGGCAAGAAGCATTGCAAGGGCAACCATTGCAGCCCCAGTTAATATTAAACTGACGAAGAATGACAAAAGCTTACAGAAATCTATTTTACATTCTTCGAACAATGCACCTAAAGGAAACAAAAAGGAATGTTATCAATGTCAGGGCGAACATTATATGTATAACTGTGATAAATATTTAAAAGCTGATATAGCCGAAAAATGGAAAATTATAAAAACTCTTCGCCTCTGTTTTGGTTGTCTTCGACGAGGACACACTCTGCAAGCTTGTAAGTACAAACGAGAGTGTAAGAAAAATGGATACAAGAAAAGTCACCATACTTCTTAACATTCAGACGATTCTCAAAAGGAAGATAACATTGAATAAAAAGAAGCTACGATTAACACGATCAAGCCAGCTTCTCGACAATTATTGTTTAAGGTATTGGCAGTTGAGATTATGGGGCCAAACAATAAGATCATAGAGACTTACGCGTTCTTAGACGAAGGTTCTGCTTCATTAATAAACGAGAAATTAGCAGAACGTCTGGGTGTACTTGAACCAAAGAGAAAATTGACTTTGAATTGGATAGAAACCCATGCTAAAGAATTTTTGTCCATGGAATGCAATCTTCGCATAAGATCACCTGGAGAGCTGATAAGAAATGGCTGCGTATCTATGGAAACACAGTTCCCACTTTGGATCTACCTTTGCAATCGGTAGATGTCGAGAAGCTCACGAAAAAGTATGCTCTGCTAAGAAATCTTTCAATAAACGGATATACAAATGCAGATCCTTTGATTTTAGTTGGAATTAATAACTGTCACTTAATAGCAAACATTAAAAGTGTATACTTAGATACAAATCTAGTTGCAGCTAAAACATCGTTAGGCTGGCTTATTTATAGTTCCACCGATAACCCAGACAAAGGATCATCGCGATTATCTGTTGTCCTACACGCCCGTTCCAAAGAAGACAACCGTGAACAGGAAATGCATGATATGATATCAGATTACTTCACTACAGAAAATTTAAATTCCCGGACAGCTACAAAATGGCTTTTCAGAGGCTACAGGGCGTAGAAAACAAAATGCACGGACTCGGGAAAATGGAGGAATATGACAAAGCCATTATGGATTTTGTTCATAAGGGATACGAGGTAAAAATGTCTGATCGGGAAGCCGCTATTGTTGGACCACGAACATGGTACTTGCCTCACTTCGGTGTCGTAAACATAAACAAGCCCAAAAAGTTGAGATTAGTATTTGACGCGGCAGCTACGATCAACGGTATTTCTCTAAATACCATGCTTTTAAAGGGACCTGATGAAAACCCACCATTGACGACGATTCTTTTTAAATTCAGGCAAGGCCAAGTCGCAGTATGTGCTGACATCAAGGAAATTTTCTTGCAAGTTCAAGTTCGTAGAGAAGATCGAGATTCGTTGAGGTTTCTTTGGAGACATGGTAATCGAAATGCTCAGGTTGACACATACAAGATGACTGTCCATATATTTGGAGCAGCATGCTCACCCTGTTGTGTTCAATACATAAAGAACATTAACGCACAAAACGCCGAAAGTTACAGGGAAGAGGTAATCGATGCCATTCAAACAAAGCATTATGTGGTCGACTTCGTAGCCAGTTTCAAATCTGAAGAATAAGCATTTCAGATCAGTTAGGAAGTTAAACGGGTCCATAATTTGGGAAAGTTTGAGCTCAGAGGCTTTGTTTCCAATGTCAAACGTATACAACAATCGCTTAATGTCTCAAGGAACACTGATTTGGTGGAACCAACGGTTCGAATTAACAGCTTATCAACGGATAAGATTTTAGGAATGTGTTGGGATAGTCAGTCTGATAAGTTTGTATTCGATCTCAAGCTTAACCGTGTCGACAAGGAAATCTTGTGTGGAATGAAGTGCCCTACTAAACGCCAACTGCTAAGTCTAGTTATGTCCGTTTATGATCCCTTTGGAATGTTAGCAGACCTAATGATACACGGCAAAATCTTGATCCAAGATGTTTGGAGATCTGGGATACACTGGAATGACATGTTACCGGAAAACCTATTTGGCAAATTTAAGCTTTGGGTACTTCAGTTAGAGCAAGCAAAACAATTTCAACTAAATAGATGCTATCTGCCAGAATTTTTGTCAGTCAAAGATATTATCGAATTGCACATTTTCGTGGATGCGAGCGAACAGGCCTTTGCAGCTGTAGCATATTGGCGCGTATCTTGTGGTGAAAGTGTTAAACTAGCCTTTATTGCCGGAAAGATCAGGTGCGCTCCGTTAAAATCTATTCCCAGACTTGAGCTGCAAGCAGCGGTGTTAGTTACGCGCCTAATGAAAACTATTTTAGAAAGTCATGATGTTAACGTAAAAAGGACAACGCTGTGGTCAGACTCTAGAACAGTCATTTCTTGGATTCGATCAGATCATCGACAGTTTAAGCCTTTCGTTGCCCATCGGGTAAGCGAGATTTTGGAAACGACATCAGAAAGTGACTGGCGCTGGGTTCCAACGCATTTAAACACAGCAGACAAGGCAACAAAGTCCAGTAAATGTCCAAAATACGTTGTTGATAGCGAATGGATAGGCGGTCCAGAGTTTTTGCTTGCTGATGAAGATTCTTGGCCAATAAAAGACTTCACTTTTTCATCAGTCTACAGCATTGAAAGGCGTAAAACTACCATGAACGTTCATACCACACAGTTTTTGGATATCAGCCGATTCTCAAACTATCTTCGATTAAAGCGCATGATGGGATGGTCTTTGAGATTCATAAAAAATTGTCAGAATCAGACTCAAGGCAAAGAAAAAGGAGAATTATCTGCAGATGAGTTATTACTTGCTGAAGTTAAGTTGTGCAAAGTAGTGCCAAATCAAGTATTCGCAGAAGAGGTTGCAGAGTTACAAAGTTCAGATTATGTGGCTAAGGGTAGTTCTATTTACACCCTTTCCCCAAGGCTGAATGCTTATGGCGTTTTAGTAGTTGCAGGAAGATTGGACTACGCCATTAACATTCCAATAACTCAACGACAGCCAATAATATTGCCTTTCCGACATAGCTTCTCCGAACTAATTGTGAAATGGTATCATGAGACTTATCATCATCAAAATGATGAGACCATTGTAAACGAAGACGCAAGTTCTGGATCATAAACCTACGAAAAGCGGTCGTTCGAGCAAAGTCCAATTGTCAATATTGTAAGAATCGTAATGCCAAGCCAATCACTCCCTTGATGGGTCAATTGCCCAAAGAGAGAGTGACACCGTTTCAACGGCCCTTTTCATATGTAGGACTAGACTACTTTGGCCGGTTATGGTTACCATCGGAAGGCGGCAAGAAAAAAGATGGGTTGCACTCTTTACGTGTCTGACAATCAGAGCCATGCATTTGGAACTAGCTGCCGATTTATCAACAGACGCTTGCATTTTATGTATACGGAATTTCGTTAACAGAAAAGGTGTTCCTATAAGTATACGATCAGACATGGGAACTAATTTCGTAATGAGCTTAAAAAGATTAAGGACCTTTTTGACTGAAATTACATTAAATCGGA
The DNA here is from genome assembly GCF_018152505.1 of Drosophila elegans. Lineage (NCBI taxonomy): Eukaryota > Metazoa > Arthropoda > Insecta > Diptera > Drosophilidae > Drosophila > Drosophila elegans. Next base: position 1,265,334 of record NW_024545647.1, on the reverse strand, counting down.
AATGTCAAATAAAGCAATCGATTGGCAGTTCAATTGCCCTTCAAATCGCAGTTCAGGTGGATTCTGGGAACGCTTGGTAAGGTCTACTAAACGAGTTTAAAGCGTAACGCTCAAGGAGAAAGCGCCTCACGTCGAAACCCTAATGAATTTGCTTATTGAGGCTGAAAATATAATAAATAGCCGTCCTTTGACTTATCTACCCATTAGCATAGATTACCCGGAGTCTTTAACGCCCAATCATTTTTTGCTCGGGACAACCAATTCAACTCAAACTCCAGGAGATGTGAACAGCTTCTGTCATCGTAAGCAATACCGAATTGCGCAACAATTAAAGGATCACTTTTGGAGTCGATGGATTAAAGAATATCAGCCGACCTTGACTAGACGAACCAAATGGCATTCACGAACCAAGCCGATCGCCGTTGGTGATTTAGTAATCATTTGCGAGGATAATCAGCCCAGGGGTTGTTGGAAAAAAGGAATTATAATAAGCACGATTCCGGCTAAGGATGGTTACATTAGATTGGCAGAAGTCGAGACATCTTCTGGGATTCTTAAGCGTCCAGAATCAAAGCTAGTGTTGTTGTTGTCTATTTGCCACATAGTGGCAACAATCTTATTACTAAGTAACGTAACTAAAGAACTAAATAAATCTTGTGTGCTTCGTGGAACAATGTGTCACAAAACATATAAAAACAAGAAAGGAAGCAAACTTCGGCAAGCCGAAGTTCATATACCCTTGCAGCTATTGCAAGAATTAAATATTTTTGAAAACATTAAAATTATGATTTACTTGCGTATATGTTTAAAAACATTTAAGCTATGATGATTTGCATCTCTATTATTAGATAGTTATTTTATATATTTATATTATTTCTATGGGAGCTATATGATATAGTCGTCCGATTTTGATGAAATTTAAACCGTAATTTTGAAATATTTAACCATTACTATATGTCGAAGAACTGATAAAAAAAATTAAAAAACAGAAAAGTTATAATTTTTTTTGTATTTTTTTCCGATTGTTCCTATGGGAGCTATATGCTATAGTCGTCCGATCCGGCTCGTTCCGACTTATATACTACCTGCAATAGAAAGACAACTTTTGGGAAAGTTTCATGCAGATAGCTTTAAAACTTAGAGACTAGTTTGCGTAGAAACGGACGGACAGACGGACATGGCTAGATCGACTCGCCTAGTGATGCTGATCAAGAATATATATACTTTATAGGGTCGGAGATGTCTCCTTCACTGCGTTGCAAACTTCTGACTGAAATAATAATACCCTCTGCAAGGGTATAACTATATGCAAAAAAGAAGCCAAACATGCATATTATTGAAAATAAATGCAAATTAATTTTATTGACAAATAAATTGTACTACTTGTGATAACAAGGAAAAGTTGCATTTTTTAGACTTGAAACTATTTGCGAATTTCAAAATTTACTAATCGAAAAATTTGTTTGCACTAAGCCTTATTGTTTAATTAAGTATGTTCTATTTAAAGCAGCATATTGCTATACAGAAGATGCAAATTCAAGTCAAGTTAGTTTTTTAACTACAGATCTTGAGTCAGTAACAAAGAATCGCCTAACTGAATATTAGTAATTTTAGAAGTGTATTTTATATAATGGAAACAAGTATGTGCATTTTAAGTAATTGTTACAAATAAGTATTTAGCAAACTTTTTTCTTTACCACCTTTGTGGAAAATTTTATTAGAAGCGGCCAGCTATAGCTATAGATTGATCGTTCATAGGAACGATCGGACCAAACTATAACTTTTTCAATCAAATTGCATAAAAGTCGATTTAAGGATATTCTTTGCGGTGAGAATAATCCATGGTAAACAAATTGTTAAACACAGCAAGTTTTATTATTTTTTCATAACCTTGCCTACTTGTCTCAAGCCCACTTTCTTATTGGACGCCCATTCACAACTGTTCCAGACGGCGATCTAACTCATGCAATCCATGTATCAGGGATTTTGAAAAAGATGGAACCAGGAATACTTAACATCTCTTCTGCAACGGCACAAGTGGAACAAGAACGCAACATCTCAGTGGACAACGTTGTATTGTAAAGGACTCAAATCTCCCACCAGCAGTTTGGATACTTGCCCGTGTGTTAGAAGCTCATAATGGACTACATGGACTGAAGACGCCTACCGTAGAGATCACTCGCCCCATCACCAAGTTAGCAGCATTGCCTAATTCTGAAACTGTGTTTCAGGGAGGCCCGGGATGTTGATAAACACAATGCAGCAGTTAATTTGAATATTTCTTATAAGATTATTATTTATTTCAAATATTAAATATGTCCTCACTATTTGGTATTTTTACGCCGCCTTTGTAAACATCTTGTGCTGTGTCACATTCGAGATTTTTTAGTGTTCAGACTAAGAAAAAAATGCCGGACACGCGTTCCCAAAATTAGGAAAATAAACTAAAAGAAGTACAGTCCACTCAACAAGGGAATAAAACGTTTTTATTTCACATCAATATTATTAGGCGCAAGAATCCAACTTGTATTATACTTACATGGAATCTAATTGAAACTACAAACGCACAAAATTATCAAGAACTAAAAGACGATATAATAATAATAATATAAAACAATATAGAGTTTAAATTGGAAATGTTATCTTGAGTGAAAATTCGATAAGTCCAGAATTTAATTTAACGCCATTGTTGTAACTTAGATAAATATGGTAATATATAAACACGTTTTAAAACTTATTTCCGAAAATAATATCACACTTTACGTAATTATAATAATTGTAGTTATTGTTCTTTTACGGGTATGAATTTACATGGTCGTCTCGTCTTGACAGATTCAATGAAGCTCAGAGATAGATACAATTATATGGATACTGCTTGAGATTCTTTTGGTAATAAGTTTACGGTCACACTGTCTTTTTAACGTTAAATTCAAACTTTATTGTTTTGTTTATTATACTGTGTTTATCCCGCTAATTTTAACGTTTAATGGGTTTCAGTTCTTACCTTTAAATGGCTAAAATTATTTCGTATACATTTAAGCCTAGCTTCTTCATTCCGTTTTGTCGTTAAGTCCAATCAATGAGCAAAATTGTACTTATTAGATACAATTTTGCTCATTGATGTATCGGCCCCGAAAAAATCGGATTCCGGTTCTGACAAGTTTTTTCATTGATTGCTCTTTGGAATCGTCATAGGTTGTCTTGCTCGCACTTACGTAAAATCGTATTGTTAAAACAAAAAATGAGCAATGAATGAGGCCAACCATGTAGTCCTAACCTCATTATAATTTTTCTAGTCCTATCAATTTTTTTTTTAAGTCTATTAACCTTTTTATATACAAAAATAGAAAACAAGCAAAAAATAATCAAGAACGACAACAAGAAACGAAACCAGTTGCTTGCATTGTACCTTGAAATGCCGGCCCCATTTTAAGGGGAGGGAAGTTACATTTTCACATATTCAGCTTTGTAACAAGATATAAAAGCATGCAGTGTAGGCGATCCCAAGCTCAACCAATGTAAGCAATCCTCATCCGGAGCATGCGACGACATTAAAGATTTCCCTAAACTCGCTCATATTCATGATTTTTAATTAATTTCGTTTTGATTTTCGGTTTTCCAAATATTAACAAACCCAGATTTGAATTTTCCTGGTTTTACACAAAGGACAAAAACTTTCACTAAATTACCGAGTATAGCTCTTAAAATATTTGGTATTGAATTAATACTACGGGGTTTACGTTTATAATGAAATTTGTATACCCTTGGAGAGGGTAATATAATTTTGGTCTGAAGTTTGCAACGCAGTGAAGGAGACTTTTCCGACTCCATAAAGTATATAAGTTAAAAGATTGGTTATGATTTTTATATAAAAAAATCAAACTTTCCTTTATTGAGTTGGATTAAGAACTAACTTACTTAGATTAAACAATTGTTTTTATAGCTACGCGTCGCTCCATCGCTGCCGCCGTCTCTGCCGCTGTTGATGTTTCTGCTGACGTTCTTTCATATTATTGGTTGCTGCTCTTGGTCGCCGTCGCCGTTGGCCAAACTTAATTGTAATTGGCCAGTGCATTTTAATTATAGTTTTTGTTGTATGCACTAAGTTGAGTTCGATCAACTTTGGAAATTGGCTATTCTGCATTCCCACGATCGCTGACCAAAAGGTGCAAGCTAAGTTCGTTAGAACTTTATTGAGAGCATTGCTTTGCTGTTAGTTGTGCAATTAATGCTTTCTTCTTCGGTTTGGGAAACTCTATTATTGAGGGCATTGCTTTGCTGTTTGTTGTGCAATCAATGCTTACTCATTTCCTCTGTCTGAGAAATTGTATTATTTTGGGTGTTAACTCTTCCCTCCTTAAACGCGACTGTCCTCGGTCGCAACGTAGTAGAGTACAGGTCCGGAGTGCGTGGGCTTTTCTTGCGTTTCTGGCACGGAAACTGGTGTCCTTTCCGTTGACCTACGTCTTCGTAGGAGTTCCGTGATTGATCCTATTATAAGTAGTAGTAGGATGATGGCGGATCCGTAGCTAACGGAAGATTCTATGGTTGCCTTGCTTCTTAATTTTTCCAGCGCTTTTGTGTTGTTAATGTTGAGTTCCTTGACCATTTGTAGTGAGAGAACTTCCTCTAACTTAGTCTTTTCGCCCAATAGTTGGAATAACGGAGGTTCTGGTTCGACTACGTTGATTTCCTTTGACTTGAAGATGGTTTCACCAATTGTTACCGTCGAATTACGATATTGTATTATGAAAGAGCCTTGCAGTTGTAGAAGTTTTTCATCTAGTGAGACTGGTCCATTGAAGTTGTTTAGTAGGATGGTGCCTGGTAGTATTTCTTCGAAATCCGGTATATGTTGATTGTTGATCATCTTACATTCTGGTTCTCGAAGGTTTAATAGAGCGTTTACGCAAGTATCATTGCTTAAATCTAACAAATTTTCTGAATTACAAATTGTCTTATCATTATAGGATTCACAAGGTTTAATTATTGCCAATAATTGTCTCTTACATTCTAAAAAATTTTCATATTTTATATCATTGATTATTTGGGCTTTTTTTATTGCTTTAATTTTTAAAGTTCTACAATTATCTGATTCAATGGTTGGTAGGCTAATAATGTAAATAAGGTCGTTGCCATTTGTGGCTAACTTGATTCGAGCAAATTCCAATAATTCTTCTATGTTAAAAAATAAGTTATTTTCTTTTTTAAAAATTTCTTCCACTATTTTGGTTTCTGTGTTTGTAAGTACAAATGAATTTATTGTATTAGATTTGGCCCATGTAATTGCGTATATTATGTTAATTATTTCTTCTTTTATTAATTGAATTTTATACTTTAAAATATTTGCTTTCTGATTTATGATTTCTTCCGAGCTCTGGGTAATTTTCAACATTGCATTAGTAGCGTTAGTAAGTTGGTTTATTTTTTGATTAATTAATCTGTTAATTACTACTTGTCTATTGTTGTTTTCTAGCTGCTCATTTATCTTGTCTTCTAAGATCTGATAGTCGTGGTGATCTGTTTTTTTTTTTTTTTTTTTTTTTTTTTTTTTTTTTTTTTTTTTTTTTTTTTTTTTTTTTTTTTTTTTTTTTTTTTTTTTTTTTTTTTTTTAAAAAAAAAAGGGGGGGTGGGGGGGGGGGGGGGGGGGGGGAATAAATTTTTTTTTTTTTTTTTTTGGGGTTTTTTTTTTTTTTTTTGGGGTAAAAGGGGGGGGTTTTTTTAAATTTTTCTTTTTTTTTTGCCGCTTATCCGGTTTCGAGGAGATATTTGTGAATTGGAATAGTCGAGGACTGTAGTTATTCCCAAGCATGTTGGTAAAAATAATCTGAAAAATTATGTTCTTATATTATTTTTATGTATGATTTTTCCGGTTTGTGTTTTAATGGTGGTCGTTCTATTTTCCGCTACTTTCTCGGTTTTGTATCTAGGTGTAAGTTTAGTTCCTAATCTTTTATCTATTTTTACATGTACAGTTTCGCCTGGCTTAAAAAGTTTTGGTAATATTTTTCCTTGATTGTTGTGGTATTCGAGGTCGGCTGTTTGTTTATTTTTAATTTTCTTTTTTATTTCTTCTCGTTTCTTTTCTATGTCTTCTGTTGAACTAGAGATTGTGCTTCTGAAAAATATGTCTATGGGTCTTTCTTTTGTTACAGAATGTATCGATTTATTATATTCTTGAACTGCTTTAAAGATTAAATCTTCAAATGATATGCTCCCGTTGTCTTTTTTGAGACACCGCATGATTTCAGATAGGGTTGAATGAAACCTTTCTATTTGTCCGTTACTTGTCGATGCGTACGGTGCGGTGGTGTGTAATGATATTTTGAGTTCATCTTCTAACATAAACTTTATTGCTGCTGAGCCAAATGATCGTTCGTTGTCCATTATTATCCATTTCGGCATACCGAAAGCAATTTAACATTAATATCTTCAGATGCTCTTGACTCTAAAATTTTTACTTGAACATATTTTGAAAACTTGTCAATTCCCGTTAAGACTCTATGTTTTTCGGTAATATAAATATCTATGTGAACTATTTCTCCTGGGTAATTAGGAATAGGGGTCGGTTGGATTTCTCCTTTTGGGGGGTGTCTATCGTATTTTGATTCTTTACAAGTTTGACAGGCTTGAACTATTGCTTGGATTTTCTTGGTAAGTTGTGGAAAGAAATAATTCTTCAAAATTTGTAATTTGTTCTCTTTTGCATCTCTATGGGCTCGTTTATGTTCGAGGGTAATTATTTCGTTTTGTTGGGACTCCGAAGTTACGTCGTCTATTTCGTTTTGAGTAAACCTTACCTTGTATGATTTAAAATAGGTAGGGTAAATGTTTTGAATTTTTCCCATTACCTCTTCGGATGTAATGATTCCGTTTATAAGTTTCGGATCAAGTTTACTAGTTAAAATTGCAATAAGTTTTTCTTCCGTGTAAGATTTTTGTTTAATTATGTGTCTGTGGTATGTTGGGAATGGCATTTCGAAGCTATAGGATTCTGTATCGGCAGTCAGTAATAATAATTGGTTTTTAAATACGTTAATTGGAGCTTCTACTGAAAATATGAGGTTGTGTGACGAGCTTTCGTCGCTATTGGCTGATGCTGAGGAGCTGATTGAATTAATTTCTGCGGGGGCCCGGGACAACGCGTCCGCTACCACATTAGCTACTCCGGGCTTGTACCTGATCTCGTGGTTATACTCGCCAATGAGGTCTCTCCAGCGTTTAAGCTTAGCGTTATGGTTATTTACGCTATTCGAAAAACTCAAGGGTTGGTGATCCGTGTATATTACCACTTTTGAATACCCGTAAAGATAATGTCTTAAACTTTGGAGCGCCCAAACGATCGCGAGCATCTCTCTTTCGTTAGTTGCGTAGTTCTCTTCAGTCTTTGACAGGGTGCGTGAAATGAACGTTATTGGCCTATGATTTTGTTCCAATACTGCGCCTATTGCGTAACTTGAAGCGTCAGTAGTCAATTGAAATTCTTTTCCGAAATCTGGATAGGCAAGGGTAACCTCCCTGGAGACGAGAGTATTTTTAAGTTTCTCGAATGCTGTAATCGCATCTTTGCTCAAGTTGATAGCAGTTCTGTTTGACTTGGTCTTAGATATCCGGCCTTCTTCGCCTCTTAGAAGAATGGTTAGGGGTTTTGCTATTTTGGCGTAATCTTTTATGAACCGCCTATAATAACCTGTCATGCCCAAAAAGGAACGGAGATCTTTTAATGTTTTTGGGACTGGAAATTTTGTAATCGCTTTTATTTTGTCTATGTTGGTTTTTACTCCATTTTCTGATATTGTGTACCCCAAGAAGTCTACTTCGTTTTTAAAAAAATGGCATTTCTCTATTTGAACCCTCATATTTGCGTTTTGTAGCGTTGAAAATACTCTTTCCAAGTTTTTGCCGTGCTCCACTTCGTTTTTGCTAAAGACTATAATATCATCAACGTATACATAGCAAATTTTCCCTATGTATTCTCTCAATATGTCGTCTAACGCTCTTTGAAAAATGGAAGGGGAATTTTTCAAACCGAATGGGAGTCTCGTAAATTCATATTTTCCGCCATTTACCGCGAATGCTGTTTTTTCTATGTCTGTATCTTTCAGTGGTATTTGATGAAAACCGCTCTTGAGATCTAATACCGAAAAATATTTGTTGTCCCCGAGCTGCGCAATAATTTCTCCAATTTCGGGTATGGGATACCGATCTGAGATAGTAACTTCATTAAGTTTCCTATAATCAATTACTAATCTGTACTTTTTTTCTTCGGACTGGCCGGACTTTTTCGGAACTACCCAGACTGGTGCATTATATGGTGATCTTGAAGGTCTTATAATACCATCTCTTAGCATCTCAGTTATTTGTTTTTCTACCTCTTGTTTGAGTGATATTGGGTATGGGTAATGTTTTCCGTAAACTGGAGAATCTGATGAAGTTCTGATCTCACCTACTACTTTAGTTGTGTATGCTAACTTTGAATCGGGATCTGCGAAGAGGATTTTGTGGCTTTGTACGAGGAGTTTTATTATTGATTTTTGTGACTCGGTCATATGGCTGACTTGCGGTCCAATTGTATTTACTGCTTGTGTCGCTAGTTGATGAATTTTAATTTTGCGTTTATTTCCGAGAATTAATATATCATTTTTTACATCTATTATTGCTCCTAGTCTTTTCATTGTGTCATTGCCCAAGATACCATGAAAGGTTTTCAGGGTGTCTAGTAAAAAGAATTTCATGGGTGTATCCGAAATATTAGCGAGCTTAAGTATTGCGTGTTGTGTTATTTTATTGTTACCACCGACTGAACTAACTGAAAAAGTGTTCTCATTTGGCTTTGGATTTGGTACTAATTGATTTTGAATATAATTTTGATTAGAGCCCGTGTCGATTAAGAATTTTAGAATTTTTCCGTTCCCCGTGGTTACTTTAAAGTAAGGTAGTGAGGAACGATTTATTCTAAAAATAAAAGTTCTGACATATCTATGTATTCTTGTTGTTCGTTATCGCTTTGCCATACATATTCCTCCTGAAGTTCGTTAACGTTATTTTCTTCTGCCAACTGATAATACTCTTGTTCTGAACTTGATGAAGTTTCATCTGAATTTTGCTGCGCGTTACTTCCTGTCTCTGGTTGAATATGGAACTGTCTTGGCATCTTATTATTATTTGGGGCATTAGCGGTGCTGAGAGGTCTTTTCCCTGCATAATCATTATTTGCTGGTTTGTTCATATAATTTATATGACGTGATCGAACTGACTGATCTACGTCCATAGGTACCGGTTTCGGTTGTGGTCGTGGCGGAGGTTTTGGTATGTTATAGGACGCTACTACACCGGATTGGTTTGTATAAGGTTGACTATAAGATTTGAATTGGTTAGTTTGAGTAATTAGGGGTTTTCCGGATTGGTTTGGGTTATGGTAGAGATGCGGATGGAAATTTTGTTTGACGGCTACCATCCGATATGGTTGTTGAGGTTTAGGTGGTAGCATGGGTGCCCTCCCTAAATACGGAGTTTTTGGTGTCTGGTTATTCCTAGCATTTTGATTCTCTAGCAGACTGCATAAATGTAGAGCGTGTCCTAAGTCATGTGGTTCTTTAATGGCCAGCAATTGTGCCAGGTTTCCATTAAGTCCTCTGACAAAAGTGTCTAAGGCTTTTTCCCTATACATGGCTGTCAGAGATTGTATAGTTTCTTGTGAGGCATCTAAGCTGCCAATTTGGTTCAGAATTAGTGATAATTGTTGATAGACTGCCTGATAATATTCATCTATAGTATTGTTACCTTGGTTAAGAGCATATAGTTGATATTCTAAGGTCTTTAAGTCGCGCTTGTCGGCGAAATGCGCTGTTAGGCATTTTGAAATAGCTGTCCAATCTAAGGGGGTATTATATGATTCTAATACTGCGTCCGCTTGACCAGTAATTTTGTTACGGATTGCTAAAAGAATTCCATAATATTTTGGTGAACCAATTCTGTTTTCATAGATTTTTAACACCCTCTCGACACTTTTCCTCCATGATGAATATTCACTTTTGTTTCCTGAAAAGTCTCTAAGTGTCCGAACAATGTCTGGTAATTTATCTAGCTCACTAAGATTGTGCGTTAATTCTCTTTTAATTGTTTGGTCTGTATATTTGGAAAAATCTTTATTTGGATTAAGTATTTCCTTTACTAGTCTACTGAGATTTGTCTCTAAGATTGTTTTTATTTTTTCCTCAATGTCCCTCTCGGTCATGATTCGTGTGTTTATTTGTGTGGAACTGGCTGATGAGGGTCCGGTAAGATTCGCGAGTCTGTCTGCCAAATCTTGTTCGGTCATTTTGGGTATGGATATATGAGCAGCGAAAAGTTTAATTTAATTTTTTTAATTTTAGTTATTCAGAATTCGGAAGTTGTCTTCTAAGAATTAGGGTGTGCGATTTTTTATTACCTTTGTAATTATTGTGTGGGAATTTTTATTTTCCCTATATTTTGGATTTTTTCTTTTTAACTTACTAAAATATGTCTTCTACACTTTATATTTGGGTAAAACTTTTTCTTCTTTGAATATTTTTCGATTAAATATTTTTTATGTTTTTGTTAATAAATTGCTTAAAACTATTCTTACAGTAGTAACATATCTCGGCGTGCTCTCGTGATGACAGGCTCGGCAGATTCCGTTTTATCTCACTCTGCAACGATCTCTCCTGAGTGTGAGTTTACTAAGGGGCCTTCTCTGTACCTTAATTCACGTTCCCTTCGAACGGATACTAAAGGGATCACGGCGATAAAATTTGGCCTGATTATTCCACCGGGTACAAGTCCTGTTTTTTTTCAGGAGTGACAATTTGCGGCGTTTTTTAAACGGCACTTTTGCACTTCCGAATCTCGGGATTTTTGGTTTTTTACTTCTCACTGATTAGGCGGAGGTTTGAAACGAAACGTCAGAATTTTTTACTTTCTGAACTTCGCGAGACTCGGAACTTGTTATCCTTTCGCGGTTTTAATCAGGTCCCTGTTCGGGCGCCAGTTAAAAGATTGGTTATGATTTTTATATAAAAAAATCAAACTTTCCTTTATTGAGTTGGATTAAGAACTAACTTACTTAGATTAAACAATTGTTTTTATAGCTACGCGTCGCTCCATCGCTGCCGCCGTCTCTGCCGCTGTTGATGTTTCTGCTGACGTTCTTTCATATTATTGGTTGCTGCTCTTGGTCGCCGTCGCCGTTGGCCAAACTTAATTGTAATTGGCCAGTGCATTTTAATTATAGTTTTTGTTGTATGCACTAAGTTGAGTTCGATCAACTTTGGAAATTGGCTATTCTGCATTCCCACGATCGCTGACCAAAAGGTGCAAGCTAAGTTCGTTAGAACTTTATTGAGAGCATTGCTTTGCTGTTAGTTGTGCAATTAATGCTTTCTTCTTCGGTTTGGGAAACTCTATTATTGAGGGCATTGCTTTGCTGTTTGTTGTGCAATCAATGCTTACTCATTTCCTCTGTCTGAGAAATTGTATTAATTTGGGTGTTAACTTATATATCTTTCCAGTCGATATAGCCATGTCTGTCTGTTTTTTTTTTTTTTTTTTATTTTTTTATTATTATTTAAAAAATAGCTAAATTAAAAATTTTTTATTTTTTTTTAATTTTTTTTTTTAGAAATATTTTTTAAAACCCCCGGTTGGGGCGTCTATACCCTATAGCTCCCATAGAAAGAATCGGATATAAATTGCAAGAATTGAAAATTGTTCGTACAGTGTAAAAGCTATTACCATTTCCAAATCGTATTTTTTTTTTTTTTTTTGTTGGTTTTTTTTTTTTAATTTTTTTAATATTAATTTTTTTTTTTTTTTTTTTTTTTTTTTTTTTTTTTTTTTTTTTTTTTTTTTTTTTTTTTTTTTTTTTTTTATTTTAAATTATTTAAAATTTATTTTTTTTTTTTTTTTTTTTTTTTTTTTTTTTTTTTTTTTTTTTTTTTTTTAAATTATAAATAAAATTTTTTTTTTTTTTTTTTTTTTTTTTTTTTTTTTTTTTATTTTAATTTATAATTTTTTTTTTTTTTTTTTATTTTTTTTTTTTTTTTTTTATTTTTTTTTTTTTTTTTTTTTCCTCTTTCTTTTTTTTTTTTTTTTTTTTTTTTTTTTTTTTTTTTTTTTTTTTTTTTTTTTTTTGGGGGGGGCTTTTTTTGTTTTTTTGGTTTCCCGTCCCACACCAAAAAAGTTTTTGGGGAAAGGGCAAAACGAAAAACAAAATCTGCAAAAGCACAAAAACTCAGAAGAGAAAACACAAAAGTTTAAACAAATTGTTAATATAATTACATTGGCGAAGCGAATGGAACTATTAAAGTTTATATATTAGGCTAGGATATGTCTCACCGGTGGGTTATTTCCAAAAAACAATAAAAAATTCGGAGCGCACAAAAAAACACGATCATTCGCTTTAGAAGCCAAAAAGAAGTTGATACCCCGATATTCTGCTAACGTGTTTCAGGTTATTAAAATAATTTTTCCGCTACCAAGTCAGTTTCTAATATACTTTTCGATAGTGATCATTTGTTTGTTTTAGGGGATTTATATTTACCCGGAGTTACGCGGTCTTATACCTTTTCCAAATGGAACTTAATGTTATGTCCCACCTTAAACGAAATTTCTCTATTACAACTTTTTATCGGTGTATGCTTTTTGGATAGAATTGCTCTTGCAAACGATCTTGGCGTCCTTTTCGACACAAATCTAAAGTTTTCTGATAATACTTCGGACTAATAATCCATCGTAAAAAAAGCTGGTGGTTTTATTAAAAGATGGTCAAATGAATTCGTTGACCTTTGTCACTAGGACTCTATTTATTTTGGCATTTCCTCTGATTGTGGAATCTGGTTCTCCCGATTGAAGCCTACAATATGAAATATATATTGAACGCATTAAATTAGTACAAAAAAATGGGATACAGACATATATTACCTTTTTGTTCTAGTAGACTACTATTAACCAATTTACCATCCCAAGCCAACCGTAGAACGATGCCCGATGCGATATTTATCTAATATAAAATAAGAATTAAGTTATTTTAAGTTATTAAAATAAGAATTAAGTTAAATTTATTGCAGAGGCTGCAAGAAATAAAAGCAGAGTTGTAGAATACGAGGATACGTAGGACACGAATTGATCACGCTGGTAATTCAAAGAGCTTAGTATGATGTATGCAGCTGTAATGACTGCTCGCCATTTTACACAATTTATTACAAATTTTTTATTAAGAACTATTAATTTAATACATTGGTCCATTTATATACACTTATACATAACTATTTAATGAGTATACATTTTTCATATGTATGTATTATTAAATATTTTTACTATTGACTTTACAAATAGGTTATAATATCAATATGTTTATTTCATTTAATGAAACTGGTATCCGATATAACAATCCATTACAATTTTTTGAATTGTTTCTTACATTTATAGCCGAATAGAGCACACTTGGTTAAAATAAACAAACGCGTTTAAAATATTTTTACCATGCTCGCCCTTGTAACTGCAATTGTCCGCCACATTGCTGCTAATGTCCATTAAAAATAAAATTGTTTTGATTTCTATAAGCCATTGCTAAGCTGTTCGACATCACAGTGTTATTGCAGGTATTCGATAGTTTCTATGACAGCTATACGATATCGTTTTCCGATTTTAATAGAATTAAAAGCGTAATTCTAAAATGTCAAATTATTAATAAGTCAAAAAATAAAAAAAAAATACAAAATATCAAACGTCTATTTCATATTCCTCCTTTGGAAGCAATCGGAAAAATAAATTCAAAAATTATAATTTCGCTTTTTATACGCTTGCAGAGGGTATTCTATTTTCGGTCAGAAGTTTGCAACGCAGTATAGAAAACATTTTCGACCTTATAAAGTATATATATTCTTGATTAGCATCACTAGGAGAGTCGATCTAGCCATGTCCCTCTGCCCGTCCGTTTCTACGCAAATTTTTCTCCCAGTTTTAAAGCTTTCTGCAAAAACTTTCTTAGAAGTCGTTTTTCTGTCGCAAAGTTGTAGGAACGATTTGGATCTGACGATTATAGCATATAGATAGGAACAATCGGAAAAATAAAGGAAAAAAATTATAACTTAGCTATTTTTCATGGTTTATTATTTCAGACTTATAGTTTAAATTTGATTTAAATCGGATGACTATGTCATGTAGCTCCCAATGGAACAATTAAAATATTACATATAATACTTTCACTTTTGTCTGTTTGTCTTTTGGATACATTAATGGTTTAATAATTTAGAGTTACGCTTTTTTAAATTTTATTCAAGTCGAAAAACGATATCATATAGCTGCCATAGGGCCGATCTAATAATTTTGCTAAAAATCGTCTTAGCTTCAATGTTTTTATACATATACACATATAAATGGAAACAGATGTTTTAAAGAGTATTTTATGGTTGAAATAGCTGCAGGCTTTGGCTTGCCGAAGTTTGCTTCCATTCTTGTTTTAATTTATTTGAACATACTTGAAGATATATTAATGAGTACCATTTCAGAATTACAGTTTTAATTTTATTAAAACCAAAAGGCAATATCACTTATAATTAACAAAAATAAAACATAATATAATAATTTTGAAACATACAATTAAAAGTATTGTCGTTTAAATGAGGCTGCAAGGGTATTTAAACTTCGTCTTGCCGTATGGTACAGACAGTGACCCTTCTGATTACGATTAACTTAGATCAATGGAAGATTAAGTGGTTTTGTTGATCGGGCAAATGACTTTGTATACGAGGAGACTATGCTTACGGTTTTATGGGCATACACTTTTTGAGTACTACCTGCAACAATTACATTTATTACAGTGTATTTTACAATGCCAACATTTTAACATATATGACAAAAGTCGAAAGCCCTGAAGGAAGCTCAACTTTAATGAACAAGTCCACTTATAACACTGCACAACAGTGTGTTTGGTGCAGGCTTATGGGCATTAAATTATGTTAATAGAGCTTTATCTTAGCTATACTTAGTTTTCGTTCCTAACGTATGGTATATGTAATACCGCGGTTTGAAAAAATTACAACATTTAAAGTTTTAATTCAAGTAATATCGGAGAGTGTGTGCTACAAATCATTGGGACTTTCAAATTTAAATTGCTTAGATGTAATCTGTAATCTATTATATAAAAAAAGGTCGGGCTCTCCTTCCTGACGCTATAACTCCAGAACGCACGAACCGATTTCCACGGTTTTGCATTCATTAGTATGATGTATGCAGCTGTAATGACTGCTCGCCATTTTACACAATTTATTACAAATTTTTTATTAAGAACTATTAATTTAATACATTGGTCTATTTATATACACTTATACATAACTATTTAATGAGTATACATTTTTCATATGTATGTATTATTAAATATTTTTACTATTGACTTTACAAATAGGTTATAATATCAATATGTTTATTTCATTTAATGAAACTGGTATCCGATATAACAATCCATTACAATTTTTGAATTGTTTCTTACATTTATAGCCGAATAGAGCACACTTGGTTAAAATAAACAAACGCGTTTAAAATATTTTTACCATGCTCGCCCTTGTAACTGCAATTGTCCGCCACATTGCTGCTAATGTCCATTAAAAATAAAATTGTTTTGATTTCTATAAGCCATTGCTAAGCTGTTCGACATCACAGTGTTATTGCAGGTATTCGATAGTTTCTATGACAGCTATACGATATCCAGAACGCACGAACCGATTTCCACGGTTTTGCATTCATTGGAAAGGGTTGCGTGAGGTTTATAGCAAAGAAAATAGAGAAAAAAATTTCAACAGAAAAGCGGGAAAATCTTTTTTTACATACAGCGCTATCCCTGATATATAGCATGTACTACAAACCAATATTTTAAGTAGAGGGCGTGATACACTGTTTGGCAGCTACTCATTGTTCTCTGCTTAGTTAATTTCGTGTAACAAACCGGTGTCGAGTTCACTGTGAAATTGTGAATAAAATGTTAAAAAAATAAGTTATTCCTACCATTTCAATTGGAAACCATCAAATCAATCACGTGTATTGTTCAAATTTTTATTCAATTTCAACAGCAGGGCATTTGTCTTTAAGGTGGTAAGTGGAATTATGTGGATCGTGTATTTGAGGTAAAATTAACCACTCCGTCCATAGTCCAAAATGCCTAGAGGTCGACGTGCGAACATCGGCCGCCGCACAAGACATGCCAGCCAGCAACAAGTGTATTCATAGAACTTAAGCGAAGAAAGACAAAATATAATACGAGAAAATGCGCGATTGGGACAACGCGTGAGGACACGAAGATCATTGGCTTCATACAATCGCTTGGCATGATGAACGGCATCTGCAAATATATTTCATTTCGTCGATGGTGGATCAGCTGAATGTGCGGTGCGATATGCAGCGAACACAACACTTAAAGAGACGAATTATTGAACAGTTGAAACCATTTTCACGCCAAAAATCTATTACATAAAAATAAGTCGGGTTTTTCTTCCTGACGCTATAACTCCAGAAGCCATTTTTGTAATCGAAATGAACTCATTAATTTTGTGAAATGAAATAAAACCTTTCCTTTTCAGATTTAAAACAAACATTTTTCTTCATCTTTTAATCACCAATCGAAATTTTGCATAAAACGAAGCCATCTGATGGCGAAACGGAGATTGCCGGGTTTGCTAGTTGCTTATACATATATGTATTGAATTTTTCATCATATTATAACTTAAGTTATGAATATTTTAGTAGATATGTTCACCTCTTTTTACAAGGAATTTTATGAACAGGCTTTAAAAAATATTAAAAAAAATGGCTACCAGTTAATAATTTACATGCGTGTACCATTCACAATTGTAAGTTAAAATTTTTAATTTATAGAATAATTATAAAAATATATAAGCAAGTCACAATTTTCTCAATAAGTGATCAATTTTACGCTTTAACATGGGCGGGCCATTAAATATATAACATTTCAATTAGTAGGCCTTATAAACAGAAAAGAGATTTAAATATTTATAGTGAAATAGGAATCCAGTACCAGGGAATCAAATGAATGTTCGTAAAATCTCACAATAACATCAACGAACTTATTAAATAATTAGAAGTACTATTTATAAAGCGACCAGTAATCGGTAATTTTCGTTCCATCTTCCCTGATACCTTTCACTATAATTTGGTGCTTTCTATTTCAAGAAAATTTAAAATGACACTTTTAAATGAATCCCAAGCTTGAAATTCTGTATCGTGCATGGAGGTTTTAAAATCTTCTTCATTTATCAATATTCTTATTTGTAGTCTGTCAAAAACTTCAGCTGTTAATTTTGATGTGCTTAGTCCGGGAAACTTGCTTGAAATATTTTAAAAGCATATTCCTTGCTTGTTTAATGTTTTCATAATATGTTTCACCAGACCAAGTTTTATATGCAATGGTGGCAAAATAATTTTGTCCCTTGGTGCCAAAGTTGGTTTTACATCATTTTTTTCACCAAGGACCAAGAATATTCTTACAGGCCAAATAGTATTTTCCCAATGGTGACTTTTATCTCTACTATCCCATAGGCAAAGAAAGCAAGGGTACTTTGTGTAGCCGCTTTGTTGTCCTAAAAGAAAGTTTAACAATTTTAAATCCACGCACACTTCTTAATTATGATCACTATATTTAATTTTTTTTTAAACTAATGAAATAGTTTTATAAACTTCGAATGCGCAAATGTTTTGCTCAATAGCAAAACGCATTTTAAGCTATGTACGTTTGCAACTGTCGATGAAAAGTTGTCATTCTTAGTTCCTGTAATTTAATAACCCCATGCTTGATAACATGCCACTTGTTTTGTTTCAGAAGACTAGATCATTCTTAGTTCCTGTAATTTAATAACCCCATGCTTGATAAAATGCCACTTGTTTTGTTTCAGAAGACTAGATCTTCTTCGGTGGGGAAAAATGAAAGCGTTTATATTTCTCTAGTAACCTTTACTTCTGAACATAGTAAATTCCTTTCCTTTAATCGAGAGAACTTCAACTCTTTCTTTTGACAGGTCAATTTCCCTTATAAGATCACCTAAAGCATTTTGCGTAAACAGACTGGGAATTTGCGATGCTGCATCATAATGTGTTTCGTCAGTGCTGGTGTGATTTTCAATAAGGGTTGGCTCATGGCTTTCATGGCAGGAAGTTCTTGGGGCGAGTAGGTCATTAGAATATAGAATTGGTTTCCTTGCAGAATTTACATCCGGATAAGTATTTTTGTTTGTGTAAAATGCGGCTTAGAAAAAATAGCAGTCATAGGTGTGACAGATTTTTAAACCTCATCTGCTTCCTTGCTCTGTTTTCCCATTATCTTAAATGTTTCCGGCATTTTTTGCAAACTATATTAGGTGCCCAAGTTTGATGCTCCTTTATTTTTAGTTTAAAATAGGCGAAGGATTGCGCTTTCACAATTTCGTTTAATGTAGGGCCTTTTTGGAAAAAATTTGCCTCAAATATTTCGTAATAAATATACGTACAGAAAATATTTTTTAACCAATACCTTTTTCCATTTCCATTTATGCTAACAGGGGGGCCCAAAAACTGCACAGAAAAAAAAACATAACAATACCAGTTTGGTTTTGTCTCCTCAATGTTTACATGTATCTTTTTTCATACCAAAACGATCTTCTCCATATCAATAATACGAAAACATATTAAATATAAACTATAAGCTTGTTATTAATCCGCAGCACAATTATATAAAAGCACAATATTTTGGTATGGTTTTCATAGCAAAGTTACTTCGAAAAGTCTTCGAAAAAATAGAGTGTCTGCTTTTTTTTTTATTTTCTGTCTATTTTTCATAGATACTATGGTATATCTTATAGTATTGCTCATCGAACATGCTGCGGTCATGCTGCGGTCATTTATAATATTTACAATGAATTATCAGATCAGTATGGAATGCTCCGAGTTGATAACTTTTCTGGAGAGCAACGAAATTGACATGGCCGCAAATGATCTTTTGTTGGGTTGCTATAATTATTTACTTAAAAGTTTTATAAGTTGATAAATATTGTTTGTAAATGTATTTTAAGAGTGTGGATGCACTCACATCAGACTAAAATATTTAAGCCAAGCAGACCTGGAAATGATTTTCAAGGACCGACACCAACAGGGACTTAAGTCGAAATTCCTCAATAAGTTGGCGAGTTGGAAAAAAACGCAAGTTACAATAAGTAGAATATATTTGGTTTTGAAGTTTAGTTATAAAAGTGACTTTGTAAATTTAGTTTCTAATTTTATTCTCCTGCTGGAGCGAAGCAGTATCATCAAATTTGTACCGATTTTCAAGCAAGTTGACATATTGCAAAAATTAAATCAATGCGATTTCAAAGAAAATGTACATGACGCCAAGTGCTTCGACTTAAAGAAAATCGGCATCAAGTCTAAACAAGTTAACTGGATAACCTCTCGGCAAAGAGATGCAATTGAACGACTAGGGTGTTGACATGTACATGTCGACAAGTGCTACGAATAAAATAAATTTATCCATTGCACACTGGTCCCAAAGTCCGAAATTTGTGCAGTAATTAGAAAAATGGAGATATACGCTTGAAACTTGGTACAGTTAATGATTGTTGGATATAAAAAGCCTGTGCAAAAATTGTTTGCGATCGGGCCACGCCTTCCTTACCTCCCCTTATAAGCAACAAAATTACTTATACGTCCGTTTGTCAATTAATATTGCTTTCAGTTTTACATGGCTTAGATTTTAGTTTCTTATCAGAAAATAAATATTTTAAATGAAAAAATAACTAAAATAGAAAATGAGGAAAGTTTTCGGCTAATTTTATTTATTTTTTTTATCACATATATTTATTAAATTAATCATTTTCTACATCTAAATCAAAAGAATAGTCATTAGTAAATTCAGTTGTGTCCAAGTCATCTCCATCATCATGTGCATCATCTGTATTAATATTATTATTTAAGAAATTGACATTTGGTTGTCTTAACAGGTGAATAACCTCTATGGATAACTGTTATATTTTTTGTTGGCAAGTAGTCTATCGTTGATATAAATGCTGGAAACAAATGGATCCGACGAATCGAGTGCTCTACAAAAAACATCTGTCATGGTATTCAGTCGACTATTTTGCCTTGCATGCGAACGTCGATCATTTTTATAAATCTTGTTTCGAGCCTCAGATGCGTTCTCACCTAGACAGCCAAGAGGTAGGGGGGATGCGGTTACGATCTGAGACCCATGTACTAATATTTTATGTACCGTAGCTGACATTGGGTACCAGGGATATTTTTTCATGTATAAAAAAGCAGCATTTTCACAGAAACTTTTAAATTTTAAAACATTAATTTCAAATTGGCTTGAAATAGTTATTAAAATGTAATAAAAGTTTCTCAAAACTTCCAGGTCAAAGCCAAGTATTTTCGCAAATTTATCTGTATTGCAAAACGCTCTCCTAGCGGTATTCCCGTCATTAGTACTGCCGCTTCCATTTGCCTTAGGTTTATCGACATGAAGTCCAAGTTCCTCCCATAATTTTCGTTGAATTTCGCTTTTTCGAATAGTTATTTGTTCTTTATCTTGTGGGCCGCGTACTTGCCATTTATTAAGACCAATTCTATAGGAAACTTTTAAAGCAAATTCAAAAAAACGAATCCACGCGTGTAGAGGACTTACTCCATGTTCTAGTGCTTCGGAGCTTTTCGGCATGAATTTTTCCGATTGAAGATCGGTGATTGTCAAAAATTGTGTGGGAGTCGCTCCACAAATTGGACAAGACTGCGTTGAATTTGTATTTGTTAAAATATTTAGGACTTTTCCATCAATTAATGTCATTTTTGGCTCAAAGTGTATGATATATTTTTGTCTCTTTCATTTTCAAAAACAAATGGCAGCAAGTTTTGAATTTCCAAGTCCAAATTTGCCTTTTCTTTTTTGATATGGTCCTTGGTTTCTTTAATAAATTCAATTTTGAGGGGCCTACAAAATCGAACAGACTGCGGACTTCGGTTCATCCAAATAACTTGACCTGTCGAATCAATCAATTTTAGTGGGATTATTGTTGTTACAAACAAAGACTGATCAAATGTATCTGGTATGCAATCTTCAAAATATTGTTTGTACAAACTTTGGCCAGTTGAGCCGTCAAATCCATAACTGGCAATTAATTTCATATTACAAATATTTGGATAAACGTCAAATATGTCTTTTTGTAATTGTAATATACGTTCGACAGTGTGATTAAGCATGTTTTGTAGTGAAACAGAAGCGACAGACTCCGTAATATTTATTCCTTTAGGCCTGCACTTATCTTTTGCAGCGATGATTTTTTTGTAGCTCGGATAAATGTCGCAATTCCTGCAATTACTTTGCTGCCTTATGCTCATATACTGTTTTTTTGTAAAGCCGTTTTCAATTAAAAAGTCTAAGGCTTCTTCTGGAGTGAAAGGTACAGGCTCTGCTTTGGAAGATACTTCCTCAACGGTCAATCGCGCCTTTTTTGCAGCCAAGTTTGCTGCATGACCAAGAAGATTAACGTCGTTATTATTTTTAGATGAAAGATCGGCAGCTAATCTTTGCTTTAATCGGCAACTTCCTGCATCATAGTTTAGTCGTGGGCGTCCTGCATTTTTGGGGGCCTCTTCCATAAAATCAGATGGTAATAATTTGATTTTGAAACGTAATGCGAGCCAATTTTCATGCTTCTTCTTAAGTCTTGAAACAT
The DNA here is from genome assembly GCF_018152505.1 of Drosophila elegans. Lineage (NCBI taxonomy): Eukaryota > Metazoa > Arthropoda > Insecta > Diptera > Drosophilidae > Drosophila > Drosophila elegans. The sequence goes on along the minus strand of NW_024545647.1, from coordinate 1,243,603 downwards.
CCCGGTTACAATTGTTTAACCGTGTTTTTAATGCAGCAACAAAGTTTGCTATTTTCTTGTCTATTGAGTTCTTTATATGTTCCTTTAATGTTTTAATAATATGCTGCAGCACAAAATCATAAATACTTTTATTTTCACGACCATTTGCCAGCCAAACCTCTACCATTTCAGCATAGCTCAAATCGATGTTGTCTGTCAAAAAACAATATTTCATGGAATAGGGCAAAAACGGGCAAAAAAATTAGTGTAATCAAAAAATATATATGTTAAAGATAACATCTGTATCAATAGTTTCTTAAATACGATTAAATACTATATACCTTTATTCCACTGAACACGACAAAAGTTAGGTTAGAATTGCTAAAACACATAACATCACAAAAACACATATTAATAAAGAAATTACACATATAACAAATAATGCAAAATTACATAATATTTCACATACCTGCACAATTATCATCCATTTTGAATTATTGCAATCGAGATATTAGATTTTACACAATTTGTTTTCAAACTTTGCATTAATTTCACGAGAAAGCAATGCCAAAGTTTGCGCTAAACGATCAGCTGATTTCCAGGGCTGCCAGCGATCGCAGGGATACAATTTCAATTGAAAATCTATTATTTTCAATTGCCCTGAATATTACTCTATCGCAATAAAATATTGTTTTTGCCCAACTCTTAAAAAAAAAATTGGATTCTTGCACAAATTTTGGACTTTGGGACCAGTGTGCATTGGCTAATAAATAAATAAATAAAAGCGCAATCACGTCTTACCATTGAACAAGTATAATGGATAACATCTGATTCATTAAACTAAAATAGTACTCCCACAGAACGCACATAAAATATTAGCGTCATAAATACAGCTAAGAAGTTTTGCAGCTATCAGTACGAAACTAGGAATCAACGCACAGCCAAATCCACTGACTAACAATATTAATATGCAATTTTATTACATTACTTGATCAAATCTAAGTGTCTCCATAAGCACTATACGTTTTCTATCTCTCTCTGCGTTTTCATACAAATTGTCAACAAATGATTCCGTGTCCCTTCTTCTCTCTCTGCCTTGCAGGGAAATCATTTATCTCTTTAAATAAAGATATCAGTACGAAAACTAAGTATCAACGCACAGCCAAATCCACGGATTAACAATATTAATATGCATTTTTATTACGTTCTAATAACATTAACCTGATTTACTAAGATTTATTGGGGCTCCCCAAGTGGGAGATTCAAATTGGAAAAAAGGTCAATTTTCCTTTCCAAAATTCTGGACGCTGAACCGTTTAACCAATCGATTCCGTGTTTTCGCCAAAAAATAGTTTAAGACATTATAAATGACCGCTTAGAATTAGGGCTTTTTACTATTTTTTACACACGTTCCAAAATTACAATTTAGCCAAAAAGCTCTTCAAACGTCGAAAAATTACACTTCTAAGCTGAATATCAAAAATTCCTTCTACTTTTAAGGGCTCTTCTCGAAATATGCAGGAAAAGACCCAGGATGCTATGACTTATGCTCGACATTATGGCCGACCTGATCTTTTCATAACATTTACCTGTAACCCTAAATGGGAGGAAATAACGAATGAGTTGTTTCCAAGCCAAAAACCTCAAGATCATCATGACCTGATATCTCGAGTCTTTCATTTAAAAGTTTAAACATTAATGGCGCTGTTGGTAAAAAGTGTTTTATGTATTCTATTGAATGGCAAAAACGTGGTCTGCGCCATTTCCACATACTTATTTGGTTGAAGACTAAAATTATGGCCAATCAAATCGAGTCTTACATTACTACTGAAATTCCTAAATTTACAACAGATCGTTAAGGCTAACATGATTAATGGTTTGTGCGGTACAATGAATATTAGTTCGCCATGTATGAATGAAGGAAAAAGTACAAACAAAATCCCTAGACAGTATCTTAAGGAAACTATTATAGGAATAGATGGTTATCCCCTAAATCGGCGAAGAGCGCCAAGTGATGGAGGGCTTACTGTTGAAATTAACGGTAAAACTATAAACCATCGTTGGGTTGAGTCAAACAATTCTGTACTTTTAAGGACTTTTGGAGCTCATATAAATGTAGAGCATTGCAGCTCAGTAAAGTCTATTAAATATGTATGTAAATATGTTAAAAAAGGCAGTGACCAAGCAACAGTTTCAGTGGAGAGTCCTAAAGATGAAATTCATATGTATCAAAGTGGTCGGTATATAAGTAGTTCTGAGGCGGTATGGAGAATTCTAGCACTTCCAATACATGAAAGATATCCACCTACTTTTCAATTAAGTGTTTATTTGGAAATTGGACAACGTTTACAACGCTTTTAGCTTTGTAAAAATCTTAGCAAATTATAAAAAAGGCATGAAAGTAGTTCATATAAATGCACAGAGTCTATTGAAGAAAATCAATATGTTTAGGTGTATGTTGAAAGAGTCTAATTTTGATGTTATATGTGTTTCTGAAACATGGTTTATGCCTGAAATTAATGACTTGCTGGCAGCTTATGTCTTACACCGTCCAGATCGCGTTTGTTACGCTGGTGGTGTAGCCATATGTTTGTAAACTTAAATGTAAAGTCAAATGGAAACAACCTGAAGACAGTGCAAAAGAATATATGTATATTCTTAGAAGTGGACAGCAAATTTCAAAACAACAAAGTTCTTACTTGCTGAATATACCGACCAAATCGGTTAATAAATTATGCGCCTTTAGTTGACATTTTAAGTGAGTTGTCAATTTCCTACGTGGATATTATTATTGCTGTCGACTTCAAAGTAATCTTTTTGGCGAATGTAGACTTTTGGATAGTTTTGAAGCAATTGGACTGAATGCTAAAAAACGACGACTCCGAAGCATTTTAGTAATTCCTGTGAAAATCTTCTTAGCATATTTTTTTTATCAGTGACACTAGAAAACATTTATTTAAACAAATTTATATTATTTTGCGTATTTAGTATTTTATTAAAAATACATGTAGAAGCAGTAGCGAGACTGTTTTTTTTTTAACAATTTCGTTATTGCTTGTAAAAGTATGTACATCTGTTTTTGAAATAACTTAAAATATATATGATGCCATATTTATTTATAAAAACAAATTTTTTCTTATGAAAATTACTATTCCAAAATGTTGTGGTTGAATCGTACATGTCTATATGCGGTTTCGGCTGATACTTAAGCTTCTGGTTTAATTTCTGGTAAGAAAATATAAAGTTAAATGGAATTAGGTCTTGTTTTCTCGTCCTGATGATTAACTAAGAGTCGATTTTAAACTTGAAACCTTAAACATATATATCGTAGTGTGTGAGTGTCTATGCAGGCCGGAAAAATAATGCATAAGTGACCGTACATTTCAAAAACGAGTGTGGCTGGGATAGACACACACACATGCAGTCAAATGTTTGCCGGCCAGCATAGATATTCACACCCACAACACAAAAGAATTATGAAATTTTATATGTTAAAACAATAACTTGTTTAACTAGTTAGTTATAATCATTACTTATCATCCCCTTATCATTATTTATAAAGATTAAAAATCCCTACTCACTTTTTCTTGCAGTCGCGATCAAACACTCTCCGAGTCAAGACGTGCATAAATTCTACGTGGAAACTACGCTTAATCTACCAAAAACAGATACGCGATTTGCGAAAACAAAACACAACAAAAACATAACGGTGGTTGCTGATAAGCATCAACAAAGTGTTGTTTTTACCATGCAAGACGACGAAGACGACACGGTTTGGAGCTGGCAGAAAGTAAAACCGAAGCCAAAGGCACTCAAGGTACAAAACCAAGTTTCTCCGATTCTAATTAAAAAAAAACTGGGCCTGGACACTGCACCCAGCACTAGCTCCAATAAATTCGCTGTCTTAGCAGAACGCTCACCAATTGAAAAAGGTAATGATGCAGACGAAAATAAAGCCCTGGACATGAAAACTGAAGACAACGTTGATGAACCTGCCAAGCCTATATTCTTATCGGATGTTAGTGATATAACGAAAATTAAAAAAGAAAATTTCATCTATAAATCTCAACGAGATGGTCAAGTGAGAGTTCTCGTTAAGTCAATTGATGAATACAGGTCCATCATTAAAAATCTGGCTAGTGATTTTGTTAAGTTTCACACATAGCAGCTTAAGCGTGAATGAGCATTTAGTAGTTATAAAAAATTTGCACTTCTCAACGGATATTGATGTAATTAAACGAGACGTTGAGTCCAAAGGTCACTTTGTTAGGAACATAAATAACATTAAAAGCCGTGTAACCAAAGAGCCACTAAATCTGTTCTTCCTGGACATTGAGCCCCACAATAATAACAATGATATCTACGAAGTTAAGCATATTGGTAACGCAATTGTTAAAATAGAGCCCCTTCATAAAGCAAAAGACATTGTTTAGGTGCGTAAAATGCTCTCGAAAGCATTTCACCAAGCTATGTCCAAAAGATAAAGAACAACCAGCAAAATGTGCGAATTGTAACGAAGATCACGCTGCCAGCTACAAAGGGTGCAGAGTCTATAAGGAGCTTATTTCTAAACAATTAGCTACAGGTCGAAAGCAGATGCATAGCAAGGACCATAATAAAAATGATTCTGCAATATTTCCATCACCTATTCTGTCTGATAAGCCGACCCAACAACCAAATAGCTATCAATCATACGCCCAAGTTGCTGCAGGAAACAGAAATACGAATACTTCTTTAGAAAGAATAGAACACCTTTTAGAAAAACAATTTGAGCTCACCAATAACTTGCTTAACATGATTATGTTACTGGTTAATAAATTATGCAAATAAGTCTAAGCTTAGGAATCTGGAATGTCAGTGGGCTTTCCAACCATGTTAATGAGATATCCTTATTTTTAAAAACAAATGCAATCGACATCATGCTTGTTTCAGAAACACACTTCACCAGTAAATCTTTTTTTAGAGTAGTTGAATATGACACAATAAGAGCTGATCATCCGTCTGAAAGAGCCCATGGAGGCGCAGCAATTCTTGTCAAAAATGGTCTAAAATTTAAAATCATGGACAGCACCAGAGGAAATGCTATGCAGGCTGCCACAATTGAGGTTAAATGCATGCACGCAGATGTCTCAATCTGAGCAATATATTTTCCACCAAGATTTACAATAAAAGAGCTCGATTTTAAGAACTTTTTTCAAGGACTGGGGACAAAGTTTATTGTTGGAGGCGACTTCAATGCCAAACACCCATGGTGGGGCTTGAGACTCATTAACCCAAAGGGATCCGAATTATATAAATGCATACGAAACAATAATATAACAACTCTCTCAACTGGTAAGCCTACAAACTGACCCACAGATATTCGAAAAACCCCAGACTTGATTGACTTCGTAACACTCTCTGGTATACCACAAACACACATTCGTTTAATGGAAAGTTTTGATCTTAACTCAGATCACTCTCCGATAATAGCGACCTATAGCACAATAGCTCATATACTAGACAAGCCCTATAAAGTCATCTCTGCTTCCACAGACATTTACGCGTTTAAAAGCTACCTAGAAGAAGCCATAAGCCATTTCGTTAAAAACAGGAGAGGAAATAGACTATGCTGTGGAGCTTTTCACAAACACAATTCACAAAGCGAGCTATATAAATACGAAACACACCCACAGAAACCAACGACCAAGCCAACTGTACCTTACTACTCAACTCAAAAGGGATCTGGGAAAACGTTGGCAAGAAACTCACTATCCTGCTGACAAAAGGTTATACAACAACGCTGCATCTGAGCTTAAACAATTACTGTCTAACCTACGAAATGAATCTCTAGCGGCATATTTGAGAAACTTAGACTCTAATTCTAGCAACAAAGAGTATAACCTGTAGAGAGCAACCAAATATCTAAAGAGACCTTCAAAAAGAAACAAACAGCCGCAAAAGCAATGGAAATTGGTGTAGATCTGACGATGAACAAGCTGAGCCATTTGCTCAACACCTGCACTCTGTGTTTCAGCCAAACGATATTAGCAATCCTATAACAGAAGCTGAAATAGAAAACTTTCTTGGGTCACCCTGTTAAATGAGCTTGTCTTTTAAAAGAATTCATTTTGACGAAGTTGTCACAGAAATTAAATGCTTAAACAATAAAAAATCACCAGGCCCGGATAAGATAGATGGCATCACTCTTAAAACTCTACCATCAAAATGCATACGGCTTCTCAAGCTAGTATTTAACTTTATTCTCAGGCTAGACCACTTCCCAAGTCAATGGAAATGTGCAGAAATCATTATGATCCTCAAGCCAAACAAGACAGAAACTGAACTATCATCTTACCGTCCCATTAGTCTGTTGACAATATTCTCGAAAGTATTTGAAAAAATACTACTGATGAGGATGTTTGCCAATTTTGAACGAATTTGCCATCGTTCCTGAATATCAATTCGGATTCAGAAAAAACCACGGGACCACTGAGCAATGTCATAGGGTTATCAATGAAATTGTATCTGCACTTAAAAATAAAAAATATTGTACTGCAACATTTCTTGACGTTCAGCAAGCTTTTGATCGTGTTTGGCACAATGGATTACTCTACAAGATAAAGAAATGGCTGCCTGCTCTATTCTTTTTATTAATGAGATCCTAATTGTCTAAGAGATGCTTCTACGTGCAGCAGAGAAATGATACGTCAACGCTACTTCGCATAAACGCAGGCGTTCCTCAAGGGAGTGTATTGGGACCAGTCCTTTACAAACTTTACACGGCAGATATGCCAGTAACAAACAACTGCACCATTGCAACATATGCTGACGATACAGCCATTCTGGCAACAAGCTCATCTAGAGATGAAGCGTCTCATCTCTTGCAATGTGAGCTCAGTCTGATTGAAGCCTGGTTCCTTCGCTGGAAAATTAAAATCAACTCCCTGAAGTCTGTCCAAATAACTTTTGCACTAAGACCAGGAAACTGTCCAAATGTCAAACGGCTCAGAAATTCCACAAGATACTTGTGTGAAGTATCTTGGCATGCACCTCGACCGCAGACTAACATGGAAACACCACATAAAAGCGAAAAGACAACAACTCAGACTGAAAACACTGACAATGTCCTGGGTACTAGGTAGAAAATCAGCAGCCACTTTGGAAAACAAAATTCTTCTCTACAAAGACATTTTGAAGCCTGTTTGGACCTACGCTATCCAACTCTGGGGAACAGCTAGCAATTCAAATATTGAAATACTTCAGCGCTACCAATCAAAAATCTTGCGACAAATTGATAACGCTCCGTATTATGTAAGTTAACACCCAAAATAATACAATTTCTCAGACAGAGGAAATGAGTAAGCATTGATTGCACAACAAACAGCAAAGCAATGCCCTCAATAATAGAATTTCCCAAACCGAAGAAGAGAGCATTAATTGCACAACTAACAGCAAAGCAATGCTCTCAATAAAGTTCTAACGAACTTAGCTTGCACCTTTTGGTCAGCGATCGTGGGAATGCAGAATAGCCAATTTCCAAAGTTGATCGAACTCAACTTAGTGCATACAACAAAAACTATAATTAAAATGCACTGGCCAATTACAATTAAGTTTGGCCAACGGCGACGGCGACCAAGAGCAGCAACCAATAATATGAAAGAACGTCAGCAGAAACATCAACAGCGGCAGAGACGGCGGCAGCGATGGAGCGACGCGTAGCTATAAAAACAATTGTTTAATCTAAGTAAATCAGTTCTTAATCCAACTCAATAAAGGAAAGTTTGATTTTTTTTATATAAAAATCATAACCAATCTTTTAACTGGCGCCCGAACAGGGACCTGATTAAAACCGCGAAAGGATAACAAGTTCCGCGTCTCGCGAAGTTCAGAAAGTAAAAAATTCTGACGTTTCGTTTCAAACCTCCGCCTAATCAGCGAGAAGTAAAAAACCAAAAATACCGAGATTCGGAAGTGCAAAAGTGCCGTTTAAAAAACGCCGCAAATTGTCACTCCTGAAAAAAAACAGGACTTGTACCCGGTGGAATAATCAGGCCAAATTTTATCGCCGTGATCCCTTTAGTATCCGTTCGAAGGGAACGTGAATTAAGGTACAGAGAAGGCCCCTTAGTAAACTCACACTCAGGAGAGATCGTTGCAGAGTGGGATAAAACGGAATCTGCCGAGCCTGTCATCACGAGAGCACGCCGAGATATGTTACTACTGTAAGAACAGTTTTAAGCAATTTATTAACAAAAACATAAAAAATATTTAATCGAAAAATATTCAAAGAAGAAAAAGTTTTACCCAAATATAAAGTGTAGAAGACATATTTTAGTGAGTTAAAAAGAAAAAAAATCCAATATATAGGGAAAATAAAAATTCCCACACAATAATTACAAAGGTAATAAAAAATCGCACACCCTAATTCTTAGAAGACAACTTCCGAATTCTGAATAACTCAAATTAAAAAATTAAATTAAACTTTTCGCTGCTCATATATTCATACCCAAAATGACCGAACAAGATTTGGCAGACAGACTCGCGAATCTTACCGGACCCTCATCAGCCAGTTCCACACAAATAAACACACGAATCATGACCGAGAGGGACATTGAGGAAAAAATAAAAACAATCTTAGAGACAAATCTCAGTAGACTAGTAAAGGAAATACTTAATCCAAATAAAGATTTTTCCAAATATACAGACCAAACAATTAAAAGAGAATTAACGCACAATCTTAGTGAGTTAGATAAATTACCAGACATTGTTCGGACACTTAGAGACTTTTCAGGAAACAAAAGTGAATATTCATCATGGAGGAAAAGTGTCGAGAGGGTGTTAAAAATCTATGAAAACAGAATTGGTTCACCAAAATATTATGGAATTCTTTTAGCAATCCGTAACAAAATTACTGGTCAAGCGGACGCAGTATTAGAATCATATAATACCCCCTTAGATTGGACAGCTATTTCAAAATGCCTAACAGCGCATTTCGCCGACAAGCGCGACTTAAAGACCTTAGAATATCAACTATATGCTCTTAACCAAGGTAACAATACTATAGATGAATATTATCAGGCAGTCTATCAACAATTATCACTAATTCTGAACCAAATTGGCAGCTTAGATGCCTCACAAGAAACTATACAATCTCTGACAGCCATGTATAGGGAAAAAGCCTTAGACACTTTTGTCAGAGGACTTAATGGAAACCTGGCACAATTGCTGGCCATTAAAGAACCACATGACTTAGGACACGCTCTACATTTATGCAGTCTGCTAGAGAATCAAAATGCTAGGAATAACCAGACACCAAAAACTCCGTATTTAGGGAGGGCACCCATGCTACCACCTAAACCTCAACAACCATATCGGATGGTAGCCGTCAAACAAAATTTCCATCCGCATCTCTACCATAACCCAAACCAATCCGGAAAACCCCTAATTACTCAAACTAACCAATTCAAATCTTATAGTCAACCTTATACAAACCAATCCGGTGTAGTAGCGTCCTATAACATACCAAAACCTCCGCCACGACCACAACCGAAACCGGTACCCATGGACGTAGATCAGTCAGTTCGATCACGTCATATAAATTATATGAACAAACCAGCAAATAATGATTATGCAGGGAAAAGACCTCTCAGCACCGCTAATGCCCCAAATAATAATAAGATGCCAAGACAGTTCCATATTCAACCAGAGACAGGAAGTAACGCGCAGCAAAATTCAGATACAGCTTCATCAAGTTCAGAACAAGAGTATTATCAGTTGGCAGAAGAAAATAACGTTAACGAACTTCAGGAGGAATATGTATGGCAAAGCGATAACGAACAACAAGAATACATAGATATGTCAGAACTTTATTTTTTAGAATAAATCGTTCCTCACTACCTTACTTTAAAGTAACCACGGGGAACGGAAAAATTCTAAAATTCTTAATCGACACGGGCTCTAATCAAAATTATATTCAAAATCAATTAGTACCAAATCCAAAGCCAAATGAGAACACTTTTTCAGTTAGTTCAGTCGGTGGTAACAATAAAATAACACAACACGCAATACTTAAGCTCGCTAATATTTCGGATACACCCATGAAATTCTTTTTACTAGACACCCTGAAAACCTTTCATGGTATCTTGGGCAATGACACAATGAAAAGACTAGGAGCAATAATAGATGTAAAAAATGATATATTAATTCTCGGAAATAAACGCAAAATTAAAATTCATCAACTAGCGACACAAGCAGTAAATACAATTGGACCGCAAGTCAGCCATATGACCGAGTCACAAAAATCAATAATAAAACTCCTCGTACAAAGCCACAAAATCCTCTTCGCAGATCCCGATTCAAAGTTAGCATACACAACTAAAGTAGTAGGTGAGATCAGAACTTCATCAGATTCTCCAGTTTACGGAAAACATTACCCATACCCAATATCACTCAAACAAGAGGTAGAAAAACAAATAACTGAGATGCTAAGAGATGGTATTATAAGACCTTCAAGATCACCATATAATGCACCAGTCTGGGTAGTTCCGAAAAAGTCCGGCCAGTGCGAAGAAAAAAGGTACAGATTAGAATTGATTATAGGAAACTTAATGAAGTTACTATCTCAGATCGGTATCCCATACCCGAAATTGGAGAAATTATTGCGCAGCTCGGGGACAACAAATATTTTTCGGTATTAGATCTCAAGAGCGGTTTTCATCAAATATCACTGAAAGATACAGACACAGAAAAAACAGCATTCGCGGTAAATGGCGGAAAATATGAATTTACGAGACTCCCATTCGGTTTGAAAAATTCCCCTTCCATTTTTCAAAGAGCGTTAGACGACATATTGAGAGAATACATAGGGAAAATTTGCTATGTATACGTTGATGATATTATAGTCTTTAGCAAAAACGAAGTGGAGCACGGCAAAAACTTGGAAAGAGTATTTTCAACGCTACAAAACGCAAATATGAGGGTTCAAATAGAGAAATGCCATTTTTTTAAAAACGAAGTAGACTTCTTGGGGTACACAATATCAGAAAATGGAGTAAAAACCAACATACATAGATAAAATAAAAGCGATTACAAAATTTCCAGTCCCAAAAACATTAAAAAATCTCCGTTCCTTTTCGGGCATGACAGGTTATTATAGGCGGTTCATAAAAGATTACGCCAAAATAGCAAAACCCCTAACCATTCTTCTAAGAGGCGAAGAAGGCCGGATATCTAAGACCAAGTCAAGCAGAACTGCTATCAACTTGAGCAAAGATGCGATTACAGCATTCGAGAAACTTAAAAATACTCTCGTCTCCAGGGAGGTTACCCTTGCCTATCCAGATTTCGGAAAAGAATTTCAATTGACTACTGACGCTTCAAGTTACGCAATAGGCGCAGTATTGGAACAAAATCATAGGCCAATAACGTTCATTTCACGCACCCTGTCAAAGACTGAAGAGAACTACGCAACTAACGAAAGAGAGATGCTCGCGATCGTTTGGGCGCTCCAAAGTTTAAGACATTATCTTTACGGGTATTCAAAAGTGGTAATATACACGGATCACCAACCCTTGAGTTTTTCGAATAGCGTAAATAACCATAACGCTAAGCTTAAACGCTGGAGAGACCTCATTGGCGAGTATAACCACGAGATCAGGTACAAGCCCGGAGTAGCTAATGTGGTAGCGGACGCGTTGTCCCGGGCCCCCGCAGAAATTAATTCAATCAGCTCCTCAGCATCAGCCAATAGCGACGAAAGCTCGTCACACAACCTCATATTTTCAGTAGAAGCTCCAATTAACGTATTTAAAAACCAATTATTATTACTGAGTGCCGATACTGATTCCTATAGCTTCGAAATGCCATTCCCAACATACCACAGACACATAATTAAACAAAATTCTTACACGGAAGAAAAACTTATTGCAATTTTAACTAGTAAACTTGATCCTAAGCTTATAAACGGAATCATTACATCCGAAGAGGTAATGGGAAAAATTCAAAACATTTACCCTACCTATTTTAAATCATACAAGGTAAGGTTTACTCAAAACGAAATAGACGACGTAACTTCGGAGTCCCAACAAAACGAAATAATTATCCTCGAACATAAACGAGCCCATAGAGATGCAAAAGAGAACAAATTACAAATTTTGAAGAATTATTTCTTTCCACAACTTACCAAGAAAATCCAAGCAATAGTTCAAGCCTGTCAAACTTGTAAAGAATCAAAATACGATAGACACCCCCCAAAAGGAGAAATCCAACCGACCCCTATTCCTAATTACCCAGGAGAAATAGTTCACATAGATATTTATATTACCGAAAAACATAGAGTCTTAACGGGAATTGACAAGTTTTCAAAATATGTTCAAGTAAAAATTTTAGAGTCAAGAGCATCTGAAGATATTAAAAATCCGTTGAGGGAAATGTTAATTGCTTTCGGTATGCCGAAATGGATAATAATGGACAACGAACGATCATTTGGCTCAGCAGCAATAAAGTTTATGTTAGAAGATGAACTCAAAATATCATTACACACCACCGCACCGTACGCATCGACAAGTAACGGACAAATAGAAAGGTTTCATTCAACCCTATCTGAAATCATGCGGTGTCTCAAAAAAGACAACGGGAGCATATCATTTGAAGATTTAATCTTTAAAGCAGTTCAAGAATATAATAAATCGATACATTCTGTAACAAAAGAAAGACCCATAGACATATTTTTCAGAAGCACAATCTCTAGTTCAACAGAAGACATAGAAAAGAAACGAGAAGAAATAAAAAAGAAAATTAAAAATAAACAAACAGCCGACCTCGAATACCATAATCAAGGAAAAATATTACCAAAACTTTTTAAGCCAGGCGAAACTGTACATGTAAAAATAGATAAAAGATTAGGAACTAAACTTACACCTAGATACAAAACCGAGAAAGTAGCGGAAAATAGAACGACCACCATTAAAACACAAACCGGAAAAATCATACATAAAAATAATATAAGAACATAATTTTTCAGATTATTTTTACCAACATGCTTGGGAATAACTACAGTCCTCGACTATTCTAATTCACAGAACAATTCACGACTATTAGATCTTAGAAGACAAGATAAATGAGCAGCTAGAAAACAACAATAGACAAGTAGTAATTAACAGATTAATTAATCAAAAAATAAACCAACTTACTAACGCTACTAATGCAATGTCGAAAATTACCCAGAGCTCAGAAGAAATCATAAATCAGAAAGCAAATATTTTAAAGTATAAAATTCAATTAATAAAAGAAGAAATAATTAACATAATATACGCAATTACATGGGTCAAATCTAATACAATAAATTCATTTGTACTTACAAACACAGAAACCAAAATAGTGGAAGAAATTTTTAAAAAAGAAAATAACTTATTTTTTAACATAGAAGAATTATTGGAATTTGCTCGAATCAAGTTAGCCATGGCAACGACCTTATTTACATTATTAGCTTACCAACCATTGAATCAGATAATTGTAGAACTTTAAAAATTAAAGCAATAAAAAAAGCCCAAATAATCAATGATATAAAATATGAAAATTTTTTAGAATGTAAGAGACAATTATTGGCAATAATTAAACCTTGTGAATCCTATAATGATAAGACAATTTGTAATTCAGAAAATTTGTTAGATTTAAGCAATGATACTTGCGTAAACGCTCTATTAAACCTTCGAGAACCAGAATGTAAGATGATCAACAATCAACATATACCGGATTTCGAAGAAATACTACCAGGCACCATCCTGCTAAACAACTTCAATGGACCAGTCTCACTAGATGAAAAACTTCTACAACTGCAAGGCTCTTTCATAATACAATATCGTAATTCGACGGTAACAATTGGTGAAACCATCTTCAAGTCAAAGGAAATCAACGTAGTCGAACCAGAACCTCCGTTATTCCAACTATTGGGCGAAAAGACTAAGTTAGAGGAAGTTCTGTCACTACAAATGGTCAAGGAACTCAACATTAACAACACAAAAATGCTGGAAAAATTAAGAAGCAAGGCAACCATAGAATCTTCCGTTAACTACGGATCCGCCATCATCCTTTTACTACTTATAATAGGATCAACCACGCAACTCCTACGAAGACCTAGGTCAACGGAAAGGACACCAGTTTCCGTGCCAGAAACGCAAGAAAAGGCCACGCACTCCGGACCTGTACTCTACTACGTTGCGACCGAGGACAGTCGCGTTTAAGGAGGGAAGAGTTAACACCCAAAATAATACAATTTCTCAGACAGAGGAAATGAGTAAGCATTGATTGCACAACAAACAGCAAAGCAATGCCCTCAATAATAGAATTTCCCAAACCGAAGAAGAGAGCATTAATTGCACAACTAACAGCAAAGCAATGCTCTCAATAAAGTTCTAACGAACTTAGCTTGCACCTTTTGGTCAGCGATCGTGGGAATGCAGAATAGCCAATTTCCAAAGTTGATCGAACTCAACTTAGTGCATACAACAAAAACTATAATTAAAATGCACTGGCCAATTACAATTAAGTTTGGCCAACGGCGACGGCGACCAAGAGCAGCAACCAATAATATGAAAGAACGTCAGCAGAAACATCAACAGCGGCAGAGACGGCGGCAGCGATGGAGCGACGCGTAGCTATAAAAACAATTGTTTAATCTAAGTAAATCAGTTCTTAATCCAACTCAATAAAGGAAAGTTTGATTTTTTTTATATAAAAATCATAACCAATCTTTTAACTTGTAACCAATGCAAATATTCATAAAGATCTAAATATTCCAACTGTAAAAGAGGAGATAAAAAAATATAGTAAGAAGTCAAATCACCGAAAGCCATGTAAGCGGGACAATGTGTAGAGTTCGGGAGTTCGAATTTCGTAACTGTCCTGCTCCCTCTAACATATTTGATTTTTGTCGCCATTTTGCAGTATTCTCTTTTATTCAATTTGAGAGAACTTGCAAAGGGAGAGAAATTTAAGAAATACCATTTTCCAACATCAAATTAACATTTTTCAATGGTTAAAATAGAAATCTTTTGTAAATATGAAATTGAACAGTCGTTATCAAATTGAACTTAACGATAATTTTTTGTGTGTAGCAAGAAATCAATGGATACCAGATGCTAAGAGAGTCTGGTAATTAATAACATGCCTCTTAGATATGAGAAGTATGCAGCAAATCTAGGGTTCACTTTTAGCAATACCTTGAGCTGGAGTAAAGTGCTAGTATCTAAAGTAAATCTAGTCCCCACACTTTTTTATGGGTTTAAGATTTTTGGTCATTGTGATACTAGAGATTTTAAATTCTAATTTACCACATGAATAGATTATAGGACTCTTATTTATTTCCATAATATTGTAACTTCACAGCCACCATCGTATCTCTTCAATAAGACCATCCCTGCAACATCCACAAGGACTCATAATTTTATATGCCCAAGATTTAAATCGCTAGACAATTATAGCGATATAATAGCTATACGCCTCTGAAACAGCCTATTACATAACTTGAAAACTATTAGGTGCGCTCAGTTTAAATGTAACATAAGGGAATATTTTAAATAAAACAAAATATATTTTAAATCAAAAGAATCTAAAACAAAATTATTAAATTAAACAAATAAACAACTAAACATAATTAAAATTATTTGTATCAGAAAGATTAATGCAACATATTAATATAAACAATAAATTATATATATGGGACGTTTCACGTCAACCGGCCCAGAGCTCTGCCCAAAATTCTACTGAACGAAAATGGACTTATTATAGCTTAAAATGTTCGTCAATTCATACCCTTTCGAATGAAAAAATTCAAAATGGCGTCCTTACTGTGACTCTAAATGCACAAGTATAACCCGCATAACCCTGAAGCATGGCTACAGGGTACCTGAGAGCAGGTTTTTACATCCTATATCATTTGAATTTTAAAAATCTGACTTCAGATTCGTAATCAGCGACTCCAAAAACCCCCGAGTTATGAATTTCAAGTGAATTCATTAACTTTTAAAAAATTGATCCGCCATATTGGATCCGCCATTTTGAATTTTAAAAATCTGACTTCAGATTCGTAATCAACAACAAATCAAAACTATAAGAATCAGTTATTATTAATCGAGATATACTGTTTTTCATAAAGTATTTAATATATTTGTTTGCTTAGTCAACAAATACTTGTGCATTTAGAGTCAAAGTAACGACGCCATTTTGAATTTTTCAAAACGCCAATTTTCATTCGAAAGGGTATGAATTGACGAAAATTTTAAGCTATAATAAGTCCATTTTCGTTCAGTAGAACTTTGGGCAGAGCTCTTGGCCGGTTGACGTGAAACGTCCCATATATATATATAATATAATATCAAATTTGTTAGAATAAGATAAGTCATCAAACAAAATTTTAATATTTTCAACCCATTTTGACTAGTGAAATAAATATAAGCTTAACCTTGTCGCACTAGGATAGTAAATAAATAAATATATGGGTTTTAAACTTAAATGACTGGTCGAGGCCTGTGACGTCGTCACGCTCTGCTCAACCACAGCTTCTTGAATGAAATACGCAGATTCAAAACAAAATCAAATGCGCTCCTGCAAACAGCCGAGGTCGTTAACTATCGATGTTTAGCACGTCCAGTTGACGAGCGTCTTGTTTAGTAAGAATTCGGACGAAATTGTAGACGCAAGACGACTGGCGCGGAATTTACCGGCTGGTGATCGGTTCCATCTCCCCTTGTTGAAGCTGAACAGAATAGAGAAAAAATTAGATTTGAGAGATTTGTATTTTTGTTAGAACTTAAAGGGTTTTCCAGCGAGGACGACGAAAATGTGTGGTCCACTAATGCTGAGGGCGTAGCTGGGACTGCTAAGGTCTCCGTTGAGTCGGGTCAAAGAGGAACTGGCAAAAGCGCCATAACCGCAGGAACAGCCAGCGGACCGCAGAAGGCTGGACTTTGACAATTTGGGGTTGAGAGCGGATAATATGAGCAGGATACGGTACCCAGTATCCCAGAGTGGAGCGTTGGAATGCGTCCTTCGACAGCGATGATAAGCGCAATTCCGTGAAGGACTTCGTTTTCCGACTGGAGTTCCTTCGGAGGCAGCATCAGTGTCCAAGGCAGGTGAACCTGCGAAGCTTCCACGTTCTTCGTTCGGGAAGAGCGCGGGAGAGGTACTGGGTCCATGTACACCAGTCCAGGGTGGACAGCTACGTCGTGCGTTGATGGACCGGTTCCGAGGACATTAAACGGAACACGATTTGATGCATCAGCTCCTACAGCGGGAACAGCAACCGGGTGAAAGCGTCGACGACTACATGCACTCCATGCAGCAGCTGGCATCTCGCCTGAAAAAACCAAGCCAGAACGGCAGTTGGCTAAAACTTTAAAAAAGGGCCCGAGAGCAGGGGTTGCACGATTTGTTTACGCAATGGAGCCCACCAGATGAGTGGGATGCGCATTGTTTCTAGGAGGGTGCAGAAGGCCCGTGAACTCTACAGGAGTTGACGAGCTGCTTGGCAAGAATTAGTCGTAGCAGTTAAACGAGGAGGCACCCGTGAACCCAGACCTTCGCTACCATTAAAATCCTAAGCCAGCATTTGACAGGTCTTTTAGACACCGGAGCGAGTGTTAGTTTGCTCGGCAAAGGCAGCAGGGAACTGGTGAAGTCGTTGGGAGTGCCAGTCCAGAAGCGTTTCTCTCTGGTTCGCACTGCAGCTGGCGATGATCGATCAATAATTGGACGCGTAAAGGTTTCCGTGGAGTACAAAGGAAAGGTTGAGCAAATCACACGATTCCCAAGTCGAAAAGGAAGCGGAAGAGGTTCAGGACACGTAGATGGAACATTACATCGACCAGGAAGACGACGACGAGGTGAAGGGACCGAATCCTGGAAGCTGTCGTGTGTGGAAAAAGAGGCATAAGAACAATTCAATTAACGCGGCTCAACGACTGGTGAGGCTGATGGATCGCGTTATTCCGGCGGATATACGAACGAATGTGTTTGTGTATCTAGACGACCTTCTGATCCTGGCACTCGATTTACAGACCCACTTCTAGTACCTGCGCAGTGTGGGGGAGTGTCTGAAACAAGCAGGACTAACAATCGGTCGTGCTTGGAGGACTGCTGCGAATGGATTCAGGACGAGTCGCTGCCATCCGAAGGATCCCGGAGCCAAGATCTATGAAAGAGTTGAGAGCCTTTTTTGAACCGGTGGCTGGTACCGGCGTTTCATAAAAAACTTTGCCACGTCGCAGCGCCGCTCACTGAGCCGGTAAAGAAAACTGGGAACACCAAGTTTGTTTTGAGCCCAGGGGCTAAGCTCTCTGTGGAATACCTGAAAATGGCGTTGAAGACAGCACCAGTCCTGGTACACGCGGATTTTAAGAAGCCGTTCTTTATCCAGTGTTACGCATCCCAAGATAGAGTCGGTGCCGTGTGATTCGAGCGGAAGGACGAAGGCCAGGAGCAGCATCCAGAAAAGATGAACAGTCACCAGGTGAATTTCACCGTAAGTGAAAGTTAATGTCTCTTGGCTCTGCTTGCAATCCGTAAGCTCCGCACGTAGGTGGAAGAAATGCAGTTCACCTGCATCACGGATCACGCCAGCCTTAAATGGCTGATGTCAATGAAGGATCTGTTATGTCGGTTAAATTTTACCATCAAACACCGAAAAGGTAGCGATAACGTTGTAGCAAACACCCTTTCGCAATGCGTGGCGGAGCTATCTGTAGGTCCAACAGAACTGTTAGGCTTTGAGACAGTCGAATTCGCTGCGGAAGAGTACGTGGAAGTAGCCCAAGACGTCGAAAACAACAAAAACAACTGAACAGATCTCAAGCGCTTAGGGAACCGAAATCTGAACGACGAGGTGAAGAGAACCGAGTGGAAGCTGTGAATTCGGCAAAGTCTTACCAACAGCCTGATTGATCGTGACCATACGGACCCAAAGGCAGCTCACAGCGGAATGTCTAAGTCTAGCGTTCTTCGACGCCAGTTCTATAGGCCAGGCATGACAATCCAGGGGCGCGTATTCGAAGTAGGGAAGAACCCGAGGTCGAAGAGTGGTCAAGCGTACATCTGCGTTGTGGTAGATCATTTCTTCAAATATGTTTTCCTCAAGGCCATGCGAGACTTGACGACGTCGAATGTGGTAAACTTTCTGGTGAATGAAGTGTTGTACAAGTTTGGAGTACCTAAAATTATTCATTTAGACAATGGGCGGCAAGTCCTCGGAGAGGGTCAATCGCAACGTACTAGCAGCTATCCGCAGCTTCGTGGATAAGGATCACCGCGCGTGGGATGCACATTTGCGGAAATTGAGGTGGCAATCAGAAATTCTGTTAAACGGTGAAGCACCACTTTTTACGGAGTTTGGACATCACATGTTCCTGAATGGTGCGTGCATAAGCTGGCTTGCAAGCTGAGGTCGTTGTGCGAACACGAGATGACCGGGGTGCAGTCTTCGGACAAGCAGTCGGCAACTTGCATACTTGATGGAGGCCGCAGTCTCGGAGTTTACCATGCCAAAGACATCAGGTTGTGAGCTGGAAAGAGGAACAACAAAGTACACAAGCTCAGAATCGGAAAGTAACAACTTCCCGTCAATGGTGGACCCCACAGGCTCAGAGTTTTACTTCAGTATCCGCAAGAATTCGTAAGCGAACTTAAAAAAAAAATAATTCTTTAATTCGTTAGTTGTGCTAAGATAAGTTAAAGTGAGTAGTTTTTTATTGGTCTTAAACTTATAAATGAAGGGCCTCGAAAATTTAGGGGACTCGTGTCCACAAGATATTTACCCGCCGGACCTAGCCTGGTCGGGAAGACCACGTCGCCAGTAGCCTCAGCAGCAAGCCAGACAGCTGCAATTGGCAGCAGCAGCTCCAGACTTCAACAGCGGCAACAAAGCCTCCAGCAGCTGCATCAGCAGCAGTCCGCAGTAGCAGTCAGTGACGGCCACAGACGGTGATTCCCTAGTTGAGTCCGTTTCGGGAACGAAGTCGTCATCCCTGGGGCCACCGACGTACTGCATCCGGCACCCAGTGGCCTAAGCCGCAACTCGTTCGGACCATACGACTATCTGTGCCGACTTGTGCTGCACTATGGAGCCAACGACCACATTTTTTGGCCAAAACCCATTTTTTAAAAGTCGTTAAATATATTTTTTTTAATCACGATGGATAGAAATAATCCTGATCTTAAATGTTGCAAGCAAATGTAAACAGAGCGCATTACTGTTAAGCTAGCAGCTGTCAAAGTCAGCTGTTTGTGCAACTTGAAGCGAGCCCTGTTAAGTCGTAAATTTTTCTTCCAAATTTAACACTAAAAAAGAAGCAATAAAACCAATTCAAGTGCAATTTTTTGGCATGCAGTCTAACAATACTGGTTTGTAATATGTGTTTGGAAACGTGAATTGTAGTTATCGATTGTGACGTCATTGTTATTTTGTGTAAGTTATAACCCCAAAAAAAATAAAAGCTTGTAGTGATTTGTTATTTTTAAATAGAGCTACAAAGAAAAGATTCAAGCACTTTCAAACTCTAAAACTTGTTACTATTGTAGATTATTCAATTACTTTTCTATTCTGTTAGAATAAAAGTGCACTTTTGCGCACTTTTTCTGAAATAATACTTTTTAGGTTCTAACCTCAAAGTTGCAAACTCCTAGTTTTTTAACATATGGAAAGCAGAGGCGACAAAGAGTGCAAAGGAGATTGCCATCTTCGAATTTTTGAAAGCTTTAATACGTTGTCCTTGTTCCAAGCCAGATGAGGCAATTTTGTTAAAAAAAAGTCAAAGCCTTTGCTACAATGTAACACAGAAAGGGGCAAAGTGTAAAAGAATCTCAAATCTTTTCAGCGGGCAATGCTAGAAAACTAATTTAAGCTGCAAGTGCAGCTTTATTAAAACGAAATTATAGATTTCTTTATTTCAGAGTATTTTTTAACTTTTTTCTACACAATTACTGCGTTTGCTCTGAAAATAACTTCTCCCAAAAGAAAAATCCTGTTATATCCTAACAAAAAGGA
Organism: Drosophila elegans; assembly: GCF_018152505.1. Taxonomy (NCBI): domain Eukaryota; kingdom Metazoa; phylum Arthropoda; class Insecta; order Diptera; family Drosophilidae; genus Drosophila; species Drosophila elegans. The sequence continues at coordinate 1,222,605 of NW_024545647.1, read as the reverse complement.
AAGACCCACGCCCATTTTTTTTCCAACCGTGTATTTTTTTAACATTATCTACTGAATAAAAAAAAATTTTTTTTGTTTACTATTAAGCAAAAAAAAAAAAACCTAAAAAAATCCTTGCTTTTCGTATCATAGACTAAATTTAAAAAACAAAACCAGTGAAAATTGCTTCGTTTTTAAGTTATTAAAAAAGTAGTCGTTTGCCCCATAGTGTGCTGGTTTCCGCCGTAAGCAGCATGTTGCGAAACTCCCTGGATAGTTTCGATGATGGGCAAAAGACTGCTCAGGGGACTTTTCTTTGTTCCAAGTAAATGAGAATCAATACAGTTGATAGTTACTGATCTTCACCAATTGTTTATTGAATTTAAAACTGAAGTAAATTTGTGCAGTAAATTTTCAATACGAGTTATAAAGATAATCGCGACCAGCTCTCAAGGAATTTCAAAAGTGAGTGAGTCGTATTATAAGAAAAAAAAGAGAGAGAGAGAGGCTGCAGGCTAACATTTCCATTCGCCGCGAAACTGCAGCGCATCATACAAAACGGACCATTCCGCCATCGTCGAGAATTTGACTTACCCTTTTAGAGACGAATGTCTGCCAACGTGAAGGGTCGACATGCAACCAGAATAGGACGATCGTTGCATCAGATCAAAAGAACGTTGCAGTTGACGCGTAATTGATGCTTAGTTGTGATGAGATCCAATTGGCCAGGGTAACTGCAAGTTCTGCGCCTGAAACCTCCATCGGCTTCGTTGGTGTAACTCGGCTGCGAGCGGCAATCAAATGAGTGTGGACGTTGCCATCACACTGTTCTGCTCGTAAATAAGCACAGGCAGCATAGGCTTGCGAGGATCCATCGCAGAAGTCATGAATTTGTAAGGACATGTATTTGAATGCACTCAACGTCGGGTAAAGTTGTCACATATTGAATCTAACGGTCTAAAAGAGGTCCTGTTATCGTCTCGTCCCACTGCTGCGGCGTCGAGCTTCCGCTCTTGCGTTGTACTTGAGCCTTCCGTTAGTCCTTTAAGATGGCCTTGGCTGTGGTGATGATCGGAGCGATAAAACCTAAGGGGTCATTAAGCAGGGTTCCTGTAGGTCGAACTCCAAAAGTGTCCGATTAGATGTGTGAGGTGATGGGATTCCTTGTAAAAGTGTAGTGCTATTGGCCGACCATTTCCTCACCTTCAATCCTGCTGATTGAAGAGCAGCGATTAATTGATAACGAATTTGTAGTGCCCCGTCAATTGTTGAATGCCCACTTTGTACATCGATGACATATATCTCGATCTTGAGGACATTTTGATGAGGCGTTGAGTGCTTGATAGGTACCGGTGAGCATCGATTTTCCAGGATATCGATACTGACGAGCCGCTTGTTGAGGAAAGATTCCAGATGCGAGAAAGGTGAAATTATGGACAGAGTTTTCGAGGTTTTGCTCCCATGCTTGGACCGTTGAAGGTGAACGATCTTCTAATCGGGATATTGAGTTGGGTCTACGCGGTGATGCATACCTCTGTGATGTTGAGCATATGCTTTAGATCTGCAACCTTCTCCTTCTAGTTGCGGCAGATAATACAGGCAGATCATGTGTTACATAAACTATAGTCGTGTATTGTTATATCGTTGGACAATAAGGCTCCAGGCTATTCAGTAATTTATTCCAGTAAGGGTCATCTGATGAACATCCTCGTCTTGGCCTGACGGAATGGCCTGTTTCAGAAAATTGAATTTTTGTATGTCAGACAGCGCTATGTTATCATGGATAAGTTGGGTAAACGCACCGTAAAATGTTGCGGATTGTTATTGTTGTTGTTGGATTGGCCAGCCACAATCTTGCCGCCATAAGTTTGTACGGGCACCTTGGGTAACTGCAAGGGCGATTTGGCAGACACCATTGTGATCTGGCCGTCGGTGTTGTTTGGAGAAAGGTCTGCTGCATTTGGAATTCTGGTAGGGAATTATTCTTCGAATGCGTCTGCTACGGCACATGCAGTAGTTGTGTAATCTTCATCGAACTGAAACGCCACATTATTAGAAACTTAAAAATGCTCTCTAGGGCAATTAAGCCTGATAGAGAGTTTCTAACTGCCGCAAGCGTAACTAAAAATACGGGATTGTTTTACCCTCCGCGCTATCCTTCTTAGAATTCCGCTGAAGATTTTTTAACCGTCGCAACTTATCTTGTTGTATCGTAGTCAACTAGTCGATTCACTTGCTTTTGCAGGTGATTTCCATGCACACAACAAACACTCACCTCTATGTCCAACTTTCGTGACTTCTTTGCGTCAAGTCCGCAGCGATGTATTCCGTTTGGTATGCAGCTGGAAGGAAGTCGTTAGTTATAGCTGGAAAGATTTTGGATCAACAATCAACTTCATCAGTGTGAGCGGTCCTTACGGAAGGAGAGAAAGTGAATGAGCAACTTGTTAAGATCTGGGAACTTGACAATTTTCAACAAAATCAATAAAGTTATTCACCTTTTGAAAAAAAAATGTGAATCCCACTTTCTTGAGAACATGCAGCGCCCTCAGGACTCATGATATATGGTCCTACTTCCTATTTGGAGCATACATCAGCGCTGGGGGAGAGTCGTGACATTGCCACACAACGGTTCTTATTAAAAGAGAAACGGTTGCAGAAAGATCAAGCAATTAATCAAGTATACATTGAGTTTATGAAGGAATACGAATTATTCGGACATGTGAAGGAAGTTTCTCTGGTGAATTTCCAAAAGTTATTATTTTATTCCTCATCATTAAGTTTTAAAGCCAAATAGTCATACAACGAAATTACGGGTTGTATTTGGCGGATCAGCATCCTCTGGCAAGTCATTGAATGACTTATTGCACAAAGGCCCAATAGTGCAAAATACTTTAGATTACACAAATATGTGTTTACGGGTAACATCGAAAAAATGTACAGGTAAATTTGGAAAAGCCCGAAGGACCAGCACAATCAAATGATCATATTCTATCGACTGAAAATGGTCACGTATGGCACCAACTCCGTACCTTACATAGCCAATAAATGTTTAGAATACTTGGCATCAAAGCAGTTCAACAGTATCCCATGTGATCGTCTGCTCTTAACAAATGATTTATATGGATGACTGCATTACCGGAGCAGATACATCCAAACTGAACTTGACAAAATATTAGTCATTTCAGAATTTTAGTTAAGAATGTGATGCGCCTACAGCAAAACATTGAAAATATTTTATCCTCTTGGATTATTCTCTCCAGTAGTCATAAGTCAAAAATATTCATGCAGGGTCTGACAAAAGAGAGATTTGACTGCAATGCAATGCAATGACAAAAAGCAATGGATACAATTCCGTGATAGATTAAACGCGTTAAATGACATCCAAATTTCACGAGATATTTTTTAAGGGCGGATACCGACTTCAAACGAGGTTCACACTTTTGTTGATGCTTCAGAAAATGCACATTCAGCAGCCGTTTATTTTCGAGCAGATCAAAAAGACAAAAAGGTGACTGTACAATTGTTGTGTGCAAAATCGCATTTGATTCCGATAAATACAATTACTCATCCCCGACTGGAATTAAAAGCAGCAGTGCTAGGTGCACAATTTACATCTAATATAAACGAACAGCTCTCAATGCAAGCAGTCTTAATAAACTACTGGGTAGATTGGGAAATAGTGCTTACTGGTGTAACGACCTGATTTCTATGTATTGTCGCTCGCTACGTTAACGGGCGGCTAGCTCAGAGAGGTTATGGGTTCGTTCCACCAAATTTATATTGGGTGATTGCCTTTGACCCATGAATATCGCAAGAGTTCTGTTGGGATCGTAACTGTCTTTATTCGTCTCCTTGTACAAGCCTCGCGGCTCTTCAGCTGCTGCTGCTCCTCTTCGTCGTCCTCTGCGGCGTCGCTCCTCGTCGCTGTCCTTCGCGGCGTCGCTCCTCGTCGTCGACTGCTTGCTGGTATCTGCCTCGTGACGGCTCCTTCGAGACTCTGGAGGTTATGCGAACCTCACTGTCGGGACCGGTAAGGTGTTTCGCCTAGCAGGTAGAACGCCGTTCTGCCTTTTCGCCTTGCCACCTTTATCGCAGGCTCCCTAAGTTGGTCCGGATTGTGTAGGCAAGGTGTATCGCCTAGCCGGTTGAACTCGGTTCGACCTCTTCGCCCAGCCACCTTTATCGCAGACTCCACGCAAGGACTCCCTGAGCTCGATTTAACCACGACCTAGCACCCTTTGGATCTCAGCGTTGAAGCCTCAGCCTTGTAGACTCTCAGTCGTTCGGCGTCTCGACTTTGCGATCTTGATCCTGGTACTCGGCACTTGATTAACTTGCTACTAGTCTCGCGTACACGCACTCGCTTTTATTCTCGCACTATTACTCCTCCCGTGTGCTGCGCTTGCGCCGCCTTTTATAGCCTGTGATGGTCCCGTTATTTCCCTTCTCCAGCTCGCGTGATCGGGTCCAAGGTCCACTGCCGCACCGTTAGTTCACGGTGCGTCCTCTTTGTGCGGGTCCGAAGTCCGCCAATTTACCGTTCGACCCTGTTGCCCTTGCCGTATGGGGGTCCAATGTCCAGCGTGGTACCGTTAATTCACGGTGTCTCCGCTTTGCCCGGGTCCAAGGTTCGTTGTTTACCGTTTGACCTTGTTGCCCTTGACTCCTCCGGCATTCTCGCCTCCTTCGCTGTTGCTATGCAGCTCTCCTGCCTCGGAATTTGTGGGGGGTTTTAAGACTCCTCACATTTCCCCCTTTCTTCGGAAATGTTATGAAAGTGGTGATCTCCCCGCCCCTGATGTTCGTTCATTCAAATTCCCCGCCCAAACTCGTTCTCCTCGTGACCCTATACAGTTCCCCAAAAGACTTCAACTTTCCCTGAGCTGCCCTCGTAAGACTCCCCCCAGACAGCGCTCTGAAAGACCTTTAACTTTCCCATGGCTGTGCTGCGTTAGCCTGTTCCCCAGACAGTTCCCCGAAAGACTTGAACTTTCCCAAAACTGCATCTAGTTCCTTCGATAATTCCCCGCGTAGAATTTGAATTTCCCGCCCAGACATTTCCCCGTGTTTGATATCACCATTCCGATTCCCGTCGTCTGACCACACCTCGATCGCACTTATCGATAGTGGTTCCAGCATTGCCATCGTTGTTGCCGTTATCGTTTCCGTTGTCTTAAGTTGCCTCCGTGTGACCGTTTCTTGAGAAATCCAGTATTTTTTGTACCCATCGATCGCAACTATCGATCGACCGCCTATCGCCTGGCGCCCCCGTCCCTAATTTCCTCTCGGCCTCGTTGTTTTGAAGAAACTGGTAAGTAAACTTGCTGAAGGTAGTTTTCCTTTAATTAACGACTTTTTTCTTTACAGCGACACCATGACCATGATGCCCCTGATGCCCCTGACATGTCTCGGGGTGCTGACCCTGGACCGCGTGCCCCGGGAGACCCTTGCGGCGGCAAGTGACCCCCCTCGCCCTACGCCTGCGGCAGCCTCGTGTTTTCTGCCGGCCCGCGTGCTTGGCCCGCGATTCCCCCCTCACCGCCCCCGTTCCGCGATTCCCCCCTCACCGCCCCCGTTCCGCGATCGGCTGCTGCGGCGGACCACTCTTTTTTTTTCTGTGTTGTGCCTTGTTGTGATCCCCTGCCCAAAAAAATAACTGCTGGGCTCAAATGCTATTATCTGTTTATTGGGCCTTAAACACCCGCACCCGGCCCCCTGCTACCTTGACTCGGTAGCGCTGTCCCTCCTCCAGCACGAGCTTGGCCCACCTGGCCTTCCTCTGCCTCCCTCGCTGTCGCTGCGCCTCTTCGGTCGCCCGCGCCGGCCAATCCGCCTCCGGAACCTCCGCCCACGGTTCCGCGCCCTCCGACTGCTGTCTCCGCAGCGTCGGCCTCGCCGGTGGGGCTCGCGACTCCGGGCACGAAGTCTGCCGCGCCAGCTTCGGGGGTGGCGCCGTGTCCCGCGGTGTTGTCTCCGGCGGTGTTGGCCACTCCCATGGCCCCTTCTCCAGCCCCTCCTGGGCCTCGCGTTCCTCCTCGGTCGTCCTCTCCAGCCCCGCGCGATCGGCCGTCTCCGCGACGCGCTTCGTCGACCTGGCCCTCGGATCGCGCGGGCTCAGCGGCGGTGGGCGCCGCCACTCGATGGCTTCGATGGCCTCTCGCATCCTGGCGTCCTCTGTTGCCACAGGGCGCGGGCCACGTCCACGTGACCGTCTGCTGATGACACCGCCGCCCCTCCACCACGATGGTCCGCAGCGCTTGCGCGACCTGCGCTTGTGGCAGATGCCACTCTTGCTGCCTCGGTGGCGACCATGGTGGTGGTGACGGTGAATGTGGCAGCGGTGACGGCGATCGTGGTGGCGGCGTTGGTGGTGGCGTCGGCGAACGTGGTGGCGGTAACGGCGGCTGCGTTACCGACGGCGGCCGCGCTGCCGACGGCGGCTGCGCTGCTGGTGGTGACTGCGGTGGCTGCTCCTGCGGTGGCTGTGGCTGCTCCTGCGGCGGCTGCGGCTGCCCCTGCGGCGGCTGTGGCTGCCCCTGCGGCGGCTGTGGCTGCTCCTGCGGCGGCTGCGACTGCCCCTGCGTCGGCTGTGGCTGCTCCTGCGGCGGCTGCGGCGGCTCCTGCGGCGGCTCCCACAGTGCGGCCTCCTCGGCCTCGGCGTCCCTCAGCCTCTGCTGCCACGCGACGACTGCTGCACTCCTCGCCGCCCGCCGGGCCTCCCATTGGCGGACAGTGACCGCCCGCGCCTCCAATATACGAGCCCACTCTTTGGGCTCGCCCGACGGGGGTATCTGCCCCAGGCAGATCCTCCCGAGCCCTGCCGTCGCCCTGCTCAACCGGCGGAAGATCATCCTGTCCCTCGCAGCTCGCCGCGCCACGTCGTCCTCGTCCTACGACACCTCGGGACTGACGGTCTCCGTCCCCTCCTCCTCCTCCTCACTCGCGTCCTCCGGCCCACTCTCGTCGGAAGAGATGGCGACGACCTCTGCGATTTCCGTCGCGTCTGCGCCTGGGTCCTCCTCCTCGGACGGCAGCTCCACGTCCGAGATCTCCCCGGTGGACTCCTCGTCCGCCTCGCTGACCGGTGACGGGGATCGCGACACCAGGGGGACGCCAGAAGCTGGAGAACGGAATCGGAGTCCCGTCTCTACTTCGCCACTGGCTGTTCCCTGGCGCGCTCCTCCCTAACCTCGTGTCCCACTCGCGATTGGGTGTTGTTCTTACGTGCGCTCATGATGGTTAACTTTTTTGGAAAGACCTGCACCATGCAGCGCCGTCGCTGACAAAACCTCGGTTCTTCCGCGTATCCTCGGTTCCGTTATTCGCGGAGACGTGTACCGGTAACGGGACTCGCTCTCCGCTCTGTGTCCGTGTAACGTTTACAAGTAACGGTGCCCTCCGTGTACACGCCTGCTACGCAACCCGTGCATGTGTGTGTTTAGCCGGTAACGGTGCCTACGGCTTTTTAAACCGTCCCTGTCCCGCTCTCGCGCTCCTGACGTGTGCTTGACCGTTAATTTCGATACTGTGTATCGTCCTCCCCCTTTCTTCGGTTAGGGTACAGTGCTCCTCCGATACGCCGGATTTGTTGAGACTGCCCCTCTTTGCTTTGGGGTTTTAACTGGCTTATGTGTGTTTTCCTTTCTTTGCCCGTGTGTTCGTGCCGCAGGTTGCAAATAACCGGAGAATCGAAATTAATTATTTTAAACGGCCCCTCGTATCTGGGGGCCAGTTTCGCCGCGAATCCTTCTGCCGCCTTGGATAGATGGTGCTCCTTGGCCCATACCGTGTCTCCAATCTGTGGTTTCCAAGGGCGCCTCCGGAGATTGTAGTGGCGCGCCTGATCCTGCGCCGCCTTCTCCATGTTCCGTCTGACCAGCTCGAAGATTTCGTTTATTTTTTTCGCATTCTCCGACGGGGTCTGGGTTTCCCTTCCTGTGCCGGTGGTTTCTTCATCAAACAACGCGCTCGGTAACCTGGGCTCTCTACCCTGCGTGACGAATGCCGGCGAATACCCTGTGGACTCGGCTACACTAGTGTTCACGGCCAGCTGCAATTCTGGCCATTTCTCATCCCACGTTCTCTGGTCTTGTCCGGCAAACTGGGCGATCATTGTTTTTACGGTTCTATTGGCCCTCTCCGTGGGATTTTCTTGTGGTGTGTACGGGTGCCGCACTCCCAACTCTGTTAGGAACCGCTTGAACGCCCTGCTCGTGAACTGCACCGCGTTATCGGTGATTAAGACCTTCGGCACGCCGTACCTTGAGACAATCCTTTCCCGGATTGCCTTTTCCAGCGTCTCCGTGGTAGCCCTCCGCATTGGCACTATTTCCGTCCACTTCGAGAACCGATCTACGAGCACTAGTAGCATCGAGTTCCCGTGTTTCGACCGAGGAAGCGGCCCAACGAAATCGGCGCATACTGTGGCCCAGGGCTCCTCTGGGATCTGTGTGAGCATTTTTCCGGCTGCCTGGAGCTGACTGGGCTTGTACCTGAGGTAGCTCTCACAGTTCCGCACGTGCTTCCTAATGTCGCGGTGCATGCCCGGCCAATAATACCTCGCTGCCACCCTCGCGATCGTCTTCCGGCTGCCCATGTGTCCGGCCGTCGGCGTATCGTGGTTCTCAACCATGACTCGCTGCCTTGACCCGCTTGGTACGCATAGCTTCCATGCGACCACATCCTCGTTGCCTGGTCTGTGAGGAATGTGCCGGTACAGCCGGTCGGCCTCCACTAAATAGTCCGGATATTTTTGGGGGTTCTGTGGTATCTTGCCCCTTATGTCCCTTATCCAGCTACATTCGGCTTGTTCTGCTGACTGACCAGGTGACTTCGTTTTCAACCTTCGGCAGGTTTCGGGTAAGGGCTGCCGCGACAGTGCGTCCGCCATAATATTCAGCTGGCCTTTCCTGTATGTTATTTCGAAGTCGTATTGCTGGAGCTCCAGTGCCCACCGCGCGATTCTTCCGGTTGGGCTCTCGATGCTATTCAACCACTTCAAAGCCATGTGATCTGTTATCACTTTGAAGTGGTATCCCTCCAGGTATGGCTTTAATTTCCTTATGGCCCACACGATTGCTAAACATTCCTTTTCAGTGGCGGAGTAACTTTTTTCCGACCCGTTTAGGGTCCGGCTGGAATAGGATATCACCCGCTCACCCTGGTCGGAATTTTGAGTGATAATGGCGCCCAGCCCATAATCGCTGGCATCGGTCTGCAGCACAAACGACTTTGAAAAATCCGGGCATGCCAAAATTGGGTCGGTGACCAATCTTGCCTTGACAGCTTCAAAGGCCTGCTGGTGGTCGTCGGTCCTTTCCCATTTGACACCCTTTCGGAGAAGGGCTTTCAGCGGATGCACTAGCGTGGCAAAATCTGGCACAAAACGCCTGTACCACGACGCCACTCCCAAGTACTGCCGTAGTTCTTTGACATTTGCCGGTGGTTTTAGCAATGCTATCGCTGATACCTTTTCCGGATCCGTCCCGATGCCCTGGTCTGTAATGCGATGCCCTAAGTATTGAAGTTCCTTCTTGAAGAATTTACACTAATCCGCGTTTACTTTCAGGTTTGCCGCTCGCAGCCTTCTGAATACTTCCTTTAGGTTCCGCATGTGCTCCTCTAGTGTCCGTCCGATGACGATTATATCATCCTGATACGCGAAAGCGTGCGGCATCATTTCAAGTCCAATTACCTGGTCCAACGCCCGCTGGAATGTTGCTGATGCCGAGTGTAAACCGAAAGGCATAACTTTCCATTGAAACAGGCCTTTCCCTGGCACTGTGAATGCGGTATACTGCCTGCTGGCTGCCTCCAACGGTATTTGCCAGTACCCGTCCTTTAAGTCGAGGCTGCTAATATATTTAGCTTCTCGGAGTTGGTCCAGGATGTAGTTGATCATCGGCATTGGATATGCATCCTTCACGGATTTTGCGTTGATCTGCCTGAAATCCACACAGAGCCTCCATTTCCCGGTCTTCTTTCTCACCATGACTATTGGTGAGCTGTACGGACTCCTTGACGGTTCGATGCATCCCTTTTCAAGTAGCTCGTCTACTTTGGCGTTGATCTCGCTGATAGTACCGCTGTTTGACCGGCTGATCGTCCTTCATGGTGATCCTGTGTACTGCCACGTTTGACGTGCCTTGCAGATTTTCCAGGCTCTCCAACTCGGTCTTTAAAAACTGGTCCACATCCTTCTCCGAAAATTCCTTCGCGGCTTCCACGACTGCTACCAACAGTTTTTCCTCTAGCCAGTCTCGGTGTCTGTCCCTCGCCGGTATCATCACTCTGTGACCTGCGCATTTCACCTCGGCTCCGATTTTGGTGAGGAAGTTCCATCCTAGCACCAGTTCGTCAATCAATCCTGGGAGGATCAGCAGCTCCATTGACACTTTTCTTGTGCCAAGTCCGATTTGAATTTCTAACTGCGATTTTACGTCTCCGCATCTACCGTCCGCCATCCGTACTTGCCTCTTTGTGGGTCCAACCTTTCCTGCCGCCTGCAGCCTGTCCGCCAGCTCTTTGCTGATGAAACTCGCTGTCGCGCCGGTGTCCACCGTGGCCTTAACGTTCGCGTCACCTATGAGAACTGTGGCGGACAGTTGCATTTCTTCCGCATTCAGGTCGCCCATTATTTTTGAGAGGCAGCACCTTACGATCCCTGGCCGCCCCTCGGAGGCTGGGATCGTTGCGCGTTTCCCGAACAGCACTCCACCGTTCGGACGCCTTTCTTTCCGCATCGCCAGCAGAATGTGAGTCGCCGGTTCCGGCACTCCTTCGTCCAGTGGTCCGCGCCCCCGCATCAGCGACACGCGTTGGCCGGATTCTGTATAAATCCACTGCGATCGGCTGGTGGTCCGTGTTCCTGCGGCGTATGCCTCCGTGGCGCCTCCGTGTCCTCCTGGCACCGCCTACACACCGCACCCTGCTCTGCCCTTGGTCTTGGCACTGGGCGGTTCTGTGTCCTCTGGGAGAGGTTTTCCATTTCAAACTTCTCCCGTTGCTCCTCCAGCTCCTCAAACTCGTCTGCCAGCGCCATCAGGGTGTCCAGGTGCCGACACTCGTACGGCCGGATAAACATTCGGAGGGCCGGCGTGCTGTTCTCCTTTATCCTGTTCAGGATTTCTTTGGCAGACATACCCAGGGGCCGCATCATCGTCTGCATGTCCACCATGTAATCTTTAAATTTTTCCCCGTATGTCTGCCTCCGCTGCCTGACCTGGTCCGCAAGCTTCTCCATGTAGCCTCGAGGAAGGAAATATCCTTGGAAACTGAATATGAAGTCTCCCCAGTTGTCCCACTGCCGGTTGTTGGCTATGAACCACTTTAGGGCTCTGACCTGCAGCAGCTCCGGCATTGCTCGTGGGATCTGGTTTATATCCAGACCATATGTCACGGCTGACCACTCCACCTGCTCCAGGAACTCCAGTGGCTTGTCGTTGCCGTCATACCGAAAGTTCCACTCTCGGACTTGCTTGGCCACCTTGGCGTAGTCCTGCGGATGTGGCCGTACGCTTTCTTTCCTCTCGCGGCTGCCTTCTCGCTGACTGCCGTCGCTTGCCATGCTCTGAATATCCAGGCTTGCTATAGGGCCTTCGGCATCTGCGGCTGTTAGCTTGAATTTTGGGACCGGCAGCTTCCGGAATTTGACCTCCAGACCTGCTACTAACTCTGCCACGACCGGGTCTTCTGTTATGCGGTCAACCGTCTCTGCCAGGATCTTCCTCATCGCCTCTACCGAGCCCTCAAGTTCTATTCCCAGAACATTGCTCACCTCGGCGAAGTCCTTCTTCCTGAGATTATAAATCCAGGACTTTCCCATCTTTGATCTTTTGTTCTCTTGGTCAGGGCAATCACTCATGGGCGCCAGATGTAACGACCTGATTTCTATGTATTCTCGCTCGCTACGTTAACGGGCGGCTAGCTCAGAGAGGTTATGGGTTCGTTCCACCAAATTTATATTGGGTGATTGCCTTTGACCAATGAATAACGCAAGAGTTCTGTTGGGATCGTAACTGTCTTTATTCGTCTCCTTGTACAAGCCTCGCGGCTCTTCAGCTGCTGCTGCTCCTCGTCGTCGTCCTCTGCGGCGTCGCTCCTCGTCGCTTTCCTTCGCGGCGTCGCTCCTCGTCGTAGACTGCTTGCTGGTATCTGCCTCGTGACGGCTCCTTCGAGACTCTGGAGGTTATGCGAACCTCACTATCGGGACCGGCAAGGTGTTTCGCCTAGCAGGTAGAACGCCGTTCTGCCTTTTCGCCTAGCCACCTTTATCGCAGGCTCCCTAAGTTGGTCCGGATTGTGTCGGCAAGGTGTATCGCCTAGCCGGTTGAACTCGGTTCGACCTCTTCGCCCAGCCACCTTTATCGCAGACTCCACGCAAGGACCCCCCGAGCTCGATTTAACCACGACCTAGCACCCTTTGGATCTCAGCGTTGAAGCCTCAGCCTTGTAGACTCTCAGTCGTTCGGCGTCCCGACTTTGCGATCTTGATCCTGGTACTCGGCACTTGATTAACTTGCTACTAGTCTCGCGTACAAGCACTCGCTTTGATTTTCGCACTATTACTCCTCCCGTGTGCTGCGCTTGCGCCGCCTTTTATAGCCTGTGATGGTCCCGTTATTTCCCTTTTCCAGCTCGCGTGATCGGGTCCAAGGTCCACTGCCGCACCGTTAGTTCACGGTGCGTCCTCTTTGTGCGGGTCCGAAGTCCGCCAATTTACCGTTCGACCCTGTTGCCCTTGCCGTATGGGGGTCCAATGTCCAGCGTGGTACCGTTAATTCACGGTGTCTCCGCTTTGCCCGTGTCCAAGGTCCGTTGTTTACCGTTTGACCTTGTTGCCCTTGACTCCTCCGGCATTCTCGCCTCCTTCGCTGTTGCTATGCAGCTCTCCTGCCTCGGAATGGATAAATAGCGCTACTACTGTAAAGGATAATTTTTGCGGCTACTAGTATTAAGACGATTCAAGAAACATACATATAACAAACATATAGCGTACCATCAGAGAAATATGTGGTTTCAAAATTGCCAGTTTCTATATGGGCCATCTTTAAATTGGCCGGCACCATTTACTGCTGCAAAATCAGAGCGCATCTTCAAAATGGCAGAATTATTATAAGTTAAAGAGGATCTGTTACTTTACCGCATAAATCATAGAAATTCATTTCTCAAAATACTAAGGATAGTAGTATATGTTTGCGAGTGAAGGAAAGCCCACAAGTCAGGGGTGCAGCAATCCATTTAGAAGAGATGGAACGAGCTATTGGGTGTACAAGTAAAAAACCGCCGTTTTCCACTGGGTGGCGCCACCTTTGGAAATCGGTGAGGGAATTCCGATCAGAAGCATCACATGGCAAGCTTAGGTATCGGTCAACAACTCCACATCATTTGCTTTTCGCGTTTCATTCGAAAAAATCTGCTGCTGAAGCGCGTCGAATGATTGTAGCAACATATAGTGAGTAGTAAATCAGTGAAAGAACGTGCCGATAATGGTTCATGAAATTCAAAAATGGTGATTATGACGTGGAAGACAAGGATCGGCCGGGTCCCGTGACAAAGTTTGAAGATGCAGCTTTGGAGACTCTGTTGGATGAAGATTCTTGTCAGACACAACAAGAATCCATCACAGGAGCTTTCTACCGGACCCAGCTGATGCACATGAGCCGAGCGCTGAAGGAAAAACGGACACAATACAAGGAAAGGCACGATAAAGTGATAATCCTACACGACAACGCCCGGCCTCAAGTTTCCAAGGTCGTAAAAACTAACCTGAAAACACAGAAATGGGACATCCGTCCCCACCCGCCCTACTCTCCAGACATCGCTCCTTCCGATTTTCACTTTCGATCGATAACTCATGGTCTAGCTGAACAGCACTTCCAGTCTTACGAGGAGGTCAAAAATTGGCTGGATACATGGATCGCGTCCAAAGACGAACAATTTTTTCGACGCGGAATTCACATGCTGCCAGAAAGATCGGAGAAAGTTGTAGCCAGCGATGGAAAATATTTTGAATAATCAGTATGTAGCTATTTTTACGCAATAAAATAAAATAAAATAAACTATGAAAAAACGGCGGTTTTCTACTTGTACACCCAATAGAAAAATAATTCTTTGCATTATGCTGGAAAGCCATTTCAATACGGAATTTAAGAGTTTAAAATCACTCGTAAAGTCGAAAGAAGCAGCAGTGTAAGCACTCTCACACCATTTTTAGACCAAGATAATCTCCACAGAGTTGGATTGACTGGAAGCAGCTGAACTGTCATTTAATGCTAAGCCCCAATATTACTTCCATATAGCGACCAAATTGTCAAATTAATATTTAAAAAATTGAAAAGGGACAATATGCATTGTGGTGCTCAGGCTCTGGTAACCCTTTCACGACAGATATATTGGGCAAAAAGAGCAAAAACAATCGCCCGAAGTATTGTTCTCAACTGTGTAAAGTGTACTAGAGCCATTATTATTGTATTATTGGAGCAAATAATGAGAAATCTACCACCATTAAGAGTAACGCAAGCAAGATCTTTAAACTCTTGCTTTAATTATTGTGAACCATTTAAGATTCGGGGAAAGAAACGACAACCTGCATGTACTGCAATATTTTGCTGTTTGCAACTAAAGCAGTCCACCTGTAAATAGTAAGTGATCTTACTACAAGGGCATTTCTGGCAGCACTTCGTCGTTTTATAAGTCGGCGAGGAAAAATGCAATTTTTTTGGAAAAGGCAAAACAATTTATTGTGGAAAGCAAGGGAGGCAATTGTAAGTTTACTACAACAAGAGCACCGCATTTTGGAAGATTGTGGGAAACTGCTGTTAAATCAGATATGTCGTAATAGCCGAGATTAAAGCAAACTCTCGACCTATAGTTCCCATGCTGACTGATCCAAACGATTTGACAGCAATCGCTCCAGGTAATTTTCTAATTGAAGAGCCACTCACCACCCAGGCTGACAGGAAACCTTCTCAGCAACCACAGACACTGGGTCAACGATGACAAGCAGTATCAAAACTCAAGCAAGCCTTCTGGATGCAATGGTCAACTGACTACCTTCAACAACTGCAGCAGAAGCATAAACGGAGCCGATCTTCAGCGAACATTAACGAAGGAACGTTGGACAACACACCAGTACTGCAGTGGCCAATGGTACGAATTGTCGAGGTATTCCACGGAAAAGACTATTTCTTCAGAGTAGTGGAAGTCAAAACGGCAAAAGGAGTCTTCAAGCGGGAAATAGCTCCATTATTCGCAGAGTAAGAGCCGATATAAGCATCTAATATCAGAAAATACGGAGAACAAGATTCAGGGCTGTCGTCATATGCAATAAAATTAAACTTATGCTTCTTGTTTTACCATTAACTGTCGCTCAGTCAATCAATGTAACAAAATTTGTTTTAAGGCCAAGAATATGAAAAAATTGTAAATGCTCAGTTTGCTACAACGGATTGGTTTAAAGTTGTTTATTACAAATTAAAGTCATATTGGAATGATTTGAACACATGTTCATCGGAAATTGCTAAAAATTTGTCATTTATGAAAACAATTTCCACAACAAAAAACCGTGTACAAGTACGAACCACCAATTCAAAATATGTTACTAGCAAAACCGCGTAAGCAAAGAAGCAATACTGGATATCATTGGAAATATAGCAAGTAGTATTTTTGGCGTATTGTCCAAGACAATAACAAAAGCTAAAGGCAATGAAAAACATCTATTGAATTTATTAAAAAATCAGACGTCATTGATAGATTCAACAATTAATGTCATGAAAAGAGTTGAGAATTCCAGCTGAAAGCGATTTAAATTAATCGAAGACTAAATCTCCGACACAGAAAGTACCAAGAGTGTATTTAATCATGGTATATTACACTATCAACTCAACTTTCTATTCTGGCATCAAATCTTTAAAGAGTACAAACAGACATAATATATTTATCAACAGATATTCGCAATATTACGATTAGTTCAATGCTGATATCACCACGCCAACTAGAGGAGAAACTGAAACAAATACATAGTCACTTAAAACCTGGGCGACAACATTTACCGACAACATTAATGACTGTTGAACATCCGTCCAACGATGGCTCGCAGCTGTATCAGCATTTATGGGTTAACAAGACAAGGGTCGTTTATTGATATCGGTCTACCTAAACAACCACAGGTCTACGTACGCCTGTGTCCACATCATAAATGACCCATTATAAGTAAAAGCCCACGATCGGTCACGTCTTCAAACCATCTGCATTCAGATTTTCAGGAATAGTTTTACCAAAGACATTTGTGTCCATATTACATTGTTTTGATAGGCTAAACCATTTAACTGACAATTCTAATCTAGAGTAGACCTATCTGTACTCAACAACATCAGTACGAAAAGAACCCTTGACGTATTCAACGAAAGTTTTAACGACTTAGCTTTTTTTTTGGTAGTTTTTAAATAATTTTTAGCAACCTTTTTTCAAATCTAACAATTTTTGCTTCAGAGCAAAAATACACTCCAGTTACAAGGAAATCGTTCACCGTGGTGGAAGATTTCCCATGATTTGGGATATAGGGATTGTATTGCCTATACGCATTTTGTCAAAAAAAAGGTGTGAGTCGCTGAGTGGTAGATTTTAAAGGCATTCCTTTCAGTAACAATTCGATCTCCTTGCTATACACCGTTTGCTAAAATTGTATTTTATTCGCCAAAAAGTCTGATTTAGCTCGTTCGATGGCACGTGTACTATATTTTGAACAGTTATATGTCTGGCTGTAGGAACCCTGTTAAATACTCGAACAACAAATACTTTGTCATTTATTACGCAAAGTAGGAAAATAAAATTATGAACGATTGATTACTTTTTCTAAAATGCTGGGTTTCAGGAAAGAGCTAGTTGTCTTGAGTTACATTGCATTTTGTTGAGACTCGATCGGCAATTGAAGGAGTGGGCTTACTGGGGTAGGCAGACAGGTCCATTCGCTCTCCGACCATTTCAGGAATTCGGGACCAGTAAGCCCCATGTCGTCTTGCAGATATGCTGCATCCTCTAGATACGATGTCTGCAGGATTTTTGCTTGTTGATACGTAACGCCATTACCAGTTCTATTACCAGTGAAGCTGGCGCAAACAGAGCTTTGGCTATGCGGCAGGCCAATCATTCACATCACAAAGGAAAAAGAAAGACCAAATAATGAAACGTCTTCATTTGCTGAGTTATAATTTCAAACTGTTTTATTTCATAAGGTTTCTTAGCTAGTAATATTAGTGTGATTTGAAATCTATTCTTATCTATGGCCTACGGAGAGACCGCATCTGTGCGGGAGAGCTATATTTTAAGCCACGCACAAGTCATTTCTGCAATGTGGGGAAATATTTTAAGTGATAATATCTGGAGGCTCAAGTGGCCTGCACTTACAGGATACAAGTGCTAACAACTGTTTCCTTGCATGGTTTAGGTAACAGATCGTAAATTATGGCTCTGAATCGATTGACAAAGTGAAATACACAGAGCTCATAAAATCTGATAGTCGGGATTATTATCTTATTTCTAATATCGCACGGAGTGGCTTGCTTATCCCTTACTTGGGAAAGCATTCTTAAGTGCGATAAGGGAGGTCACAATTGATATCACTTACAGTCAAATATGAATATCTATGACCGCTCGCAGGAGGTCACTTTACATGTAATGTTTATATATATGTTTTTTTTGTATATTAACACGTGTTCATGTTTGATTATTCTGCCAAGGTCCAGCAAAATTAGAAGTGTAGTTTTTAAAATTGCC
The DNA here is from genome assembly GCF_018152505.1 of Drosophila elegans. Taxonomy (NCBI): domain Eukaryota; kingdom Metazoa; phylum Arthropoda; class Insecta; order Diptera; family Drosophilidae; genus Drosophila; species Drosophila elegans. Next base: position 1,204,848 of record NW_024545647.1, on the reverse strand, counting down.
ATATAAAATACAAAATTTAATAATATAAAAACATTTCGTTCATTTTACAATTAGACTTTAATACTTAAGCTATTTGTGAACGGCCTTTTATAGTTATGGCTTGCAATTGCCTGTTTATGCTAAATTTGCGTATTGCATATATAATTACAACTAGAACGATTAACAAACATAGAATTAAAGAAGTGTGACCAGATATGTGATGCACATTTAATCCCTTCAATTCTGTATGCGTTTCATTTAAATGTGCTAATTCTCTTGATAGTCTATCAATTTCTGCACTATGGATAATTATGTGACTCTCAAATGGGCTCCAAACTATTTTCCGTATGAGTCAACATCTAAACTGGAAAGTTCCAATTCTTTTTCCCGGTAAAACTAATTTTTCAGATAGATTTTCCTTGACTTTAGATATTTCCTCTTTTAGTTGGCTTGGCTTTAGAATATTAGTGTTAAGCCGGTCATTATTTATAACAATTAGTAAGCTTATTATACCTGCTTGTGTCTTTTCACAATCTTCAATAAAACTAGTCAACTTTTTTGTGACCATAAAATAGTATATAGATTTCTTGTAAACGTAGAAACTTTCTTCAAGTAAAGGTCACATTCTCTATTCGTTTGTTTGTGTATTTGAAATTACTATTAACTTCCTCGTTTGTCTTTTTAAGAACAGTAGCCGTTTAATCCACTATAGACAATTTCTTTCATTCTTCTAATAAATGTAGCAACCAGTCATACACACATGTACATAAACACCTACACTTAACTACTAAGGATCCTATTATACATACAGATTCTAAGATAAGTTCCACAATTATTATATCCAATATATGTCTCTTTTACTCTTGTGCGAAACACATTCTCGGACTCGCACGTACGATCGGTTCAAGTTCCACTCTTGTAACATGGCATAACATGGAACAAAATAAACGCACTTTTGCTGGGACCACTGAATCAACAACACATAATTGTGCCACCTACAATTTCAGAAATGATATTATTGGAAAATTTTTTTTTGCACCATACTCAGCCTACATACATTCAGTGAGTAAAAACGGAAACCATCGGTGTAGACGACTACAGTACAGCAGAACTTCGAAGATGGTGTGAAAACATCCTATTGCAGAAAAGCGGAAACAAGGTGGCGCTCGCATCTCGTTAAAATGGGGTACCTCCCGAAGCCCGTGGAGTTTGCCCAACATTGGATTCCAAGGACATTTCCGAGGCATTACCTGAATCCAAGGAAAGGACCAATTCGTCAGCAGAACGAGACAATGATAACAATGAAGCGGGGGCTACGTCGCTAACTCGCCATAATAACGGCGAAACCCCAAACAACGTGAACGTTCCAGAAGTTTCGTTGGAATCCATGAAGCTTCAGATGCAACTACTCCTATTGGAAAACGAGTTGCTGAAAATGGAAGTTTATCGGCGTCAGCCGTTAACAGTGTGACCCCTTCTTTAACAAACGATACGTCACAAGGTCTGAACAACGTGGTCACATCAAACAACAACAATGTTGTCCCATTGGATTGTCGTCGCCGAAAATGCCAGATCTGGCATATCATATTCTAATAACAATTATTTGCTGACCACGGTGACAGAAATGCTTCCTGTTTTTGACGGTGCCGCCAACAACAAAGTTCCAGTTAATACATGGATTGCTCATCTTAATGTCGTTATTAAGATTTAAAAACTCAGCGACGATCTAATTCGCATGCTAGTGATGTCCAAATTAAAAGACCGCGCTCAAGTTTGGTTACACTTCACTGAAAATATTTTGACCCTGCCAGCTCAGGAATTGCTGACTCTACTTGAGGAGGTTTTTCAGTCCAAGGAAAGCAAGATTATGTCCCGACGCAAGTTTCAGGAGCGTAAGTGGTAACCATCTGAAAACTTTGCCACCTATTTCAGTGGAAAAACACGTTTAGCTGCGCACGTTCAGATGGACGACGAAGAACTGTTGATAGTATCATCGAAAGAATACCGGATACACCTCTGAGTCAACAAGCGCACATGCACTTCTTCAACTCGTCTGCACAACTTTTGCAGGAATACACGAAAGTTTCGTTTCGCAAAACACCGTTTACACCTGGACCCCAAAAGCGGATGCCGGGAATGGACCTGGTTTGGGCACCACTATTAAATGTTTCAACTGCAAAACTGTTGGACATTTCGCTGCCGAAAGCAAGATTTCGGATCCTGCTACCGATGTGGAGGTCATAACCTAATCAGTATTTGTTTGTAGAACTGCTGAAAATATGATACAAATATTGAAAATGATTGCTCAAATGAAAAGATTACTGAAAATAATTGCTCAAATGATAGAAATATTGAAAAGTATTGCTCAAATGATAGGATTACTGACAATTATTACTCAAGTGATAGTATTACTGAAAATGTTTTCACGAATGATATGAATATCGAATATTATTTCTTAAATGATAGGATTACTGAAAATGATTTTTTGAACTGTAGTAGAATTAAATTTGAGGGTTGTATCAGAAGTGTTTACTCGTTTGATAAAAATGTTAAGAACAGTTGTGTCATTACAAGAATGGATCGGTCTGATGATAGAATTATAAATGATAGCAAGATAGACAAAACAAAAAAGTTTTAGAGTAAAGTTAATATTTAATTGGAGAGCAATAAGCAATGATAAAGATCTCAGTCAGATCCAGAAGTCCTTTACAAGAAATTTGTGAATCACCGAAACACCGGACAAGATAGTTTCATTCAACGAGTGAATGAGTAGTTTGGGTCACGCCGAAGGTTCTTATGGATGTCGTGAGAGAGAGCGATGACGGAGTTGATCACAGGACACAACTGTTCCGGAGTTAAAAATCCAACTGGCTGTACTTTCGGGCGAGACCGAGCCGGGAGGAAACCTTTGCGGACGTCTAAGTCTCGTGTTAGAGGCGTAAAAATCACAAGGCTGGACGTTCGGGCGAGTTCAATTCGGGAAAACTATTTCGCGAGAGTGGGAACGGTGGGTGATGTCACTGATCACTTCTGTGATTGGGGCGCACTAGCCGTTTTCCGCGTGTCGGAGGCCAAAAATCCACCGGGCTTGACCTTCGGACGGAAGCAGATTGAAGGGAAAAGGATGGAGACACAATCGACCGGTCGGGAATGATGTCCACACGCAGGTCCTAAGCACTACTACGAGGAGGAAAACTACTGATCAACTACGTATAACATCACAAACGAGAGATTCCACTTTCACACATTTCTTTATTTTTCATAAATTTTATTCGTTTAATATCCTCCTACGAGTCAGCTACACCGTCTTTCCTTAACGGAGAGGAATATTATATACACTAACCTTGGAGCTCTGATCAATCCACTTGTTTGTTTTTGATGAGTGCCGTCGCGCGATCGCGGCGTGGTACCTCGAATTAAACGAAAAATTACCGCGGGAGACGCGTCTATCCCGTCTTACCATTCCGATACAAGTGAACGGAAACTCCTTCGTTGTGTGACCACCTTCCCCAAGCTACCTTTTTCTCACTTTCGGGATTTCTGGATTATTCCTTACTTTGTATTATTTTCTATGACCATGCTAAATATCGGCTAGCGTTGCCACTCGGGTTTGGCACTTAGCTATGACTTAATGTTCTGTCTCAACTTAATATTTTTTATTCAGAATATATTTCTTACAACTACAACCTTACATACTACTAATAATTGTAACGTACACCTTCTAGGTTTGTCTCCGCCGAGCTACCGCCTGCCTCGCCCTCCAACGTGACGACCTCCTCCTCCAATGCTTCGCCACCTCCGTCACTGTAGTCCATCTTCGCGTTGAAGGCCTCCGTGTCGCTTGAATCACGCGACAAAACGATTACTTCGTCCGTCTGAAACGGTAAACAAAGCTTTGTGACGACCCACCGTCACAAATATATAAAATTCAACCTTCACATTAAAGCTTAAAAAGAACATTCCAACTACTCGCCTTTTATTATTCAAACGCGCGCCCAAAGCCAACAGCACCCGGTCACTTTTATTCAATGAAGTTATCGATTGCCGATATTCATCGCCCAATAAACCCGATAACAAAAAGCGGGATTATCATCATCGTCCGATCTGCTCACACTAAGCAGCGCCTATATAAGCGGAGACACAGCCCCAGACCAGTCACTTGCGTTCCGACGACTCTCGAGGAAACAACAACTAGGAGGAATACCCGGGTAAGTGTTCTGGTAGTTAGTCTTGGTAGTGGTGGATCCGTAAGAGTTCGGTTTGAATTCGGTTCTATGACCTGGTGAGGATCACCGACGCCCGGTGTGGTTTAGGAATAAGCACCCAGGCCCGGTCGTGATCGCTGAGCCCGGCACGGTTTTCGTAACTCCGGCCCATCTCAGTGAGTTCCTACCAGAAGTCACGTTTCCGGCTTCCGACCCGGAAACGATACGGAATAAAACGGCAGATCGAAACTAATGATGCCCGGCAGCTCGAAACAAACGATGCCCCACATCCCACTAGAAAATCCAAGTAGTTCGTTCCTCTAAAACGACCCAGAACACTACGAACCTGACGTAATCGAACGAAGAGACACGACGACACCAAGCAGTGCACAATCGACCCTTCCGAAGCGCCGACACCAAGCAGTGCACCCAGCTACCTCGCAACATCGACAACAAGCAGTACACTCAGCCATCACACATCGGCAACACCAAGCAGTTCTTTAAGCCATTGCGCAGTACCAGCAGCAGCTGCGATATACTCGGCCCTTCCGCAGCGTCGATACAAACAAGCAGTACCACATTCGGCCCTTCAGCAGCGCCACTTATCAAGCAGTATCACGCTCTATATAATTATAGTTAGAAAACGTAGTCTTAATCAATCGTACTATTAAAATATAACCATACTCTGTAGTATGTTACATTGTTACATTTGTGTTATTCTTTGGGGAAAGGGAGGTAAACCGATCAAAAGAGGAAATAAATTTCTGTCTCGAACCCTGGCCACGGCCGCCTCCCAAAACAGGTTCGTTACAGTGGCGCCCGAGCAAATTGAACACAAAAAGACAGTATCCTCAAAAAGAAACACCAAAGATCATTTACCCTCTTCCTCAACACAAAATAATACAATGGCAGACAAGTTAACTCGAGGCTGGATATGCAATGCCAATAAAACCCAACTGGAAGCCTATCTAATAGAATTCGGGGTCAAACCAGAAACACTGTTCGAGGACATGCGAAGACAAATGTCAGATTTTATAAAGAACGGCAACCACGGCGAGGAAATTATCAAACGCCTTTTAGAACTGGCTCAGAAAAACGCAAGAAGCCCATCACCAGCACCTAACGGAACAGGAAACCAACCGAAAGGTATTAGCGGGACAACCGACACAAAGAAACACACCGACCCGACGGAGTTTGTCGAAGGAAAACCTGGACCTAAGCACACAAGGACAGAAGGAAATAAAGTGGCCACGATGGGAGGCACTACAACCACATGGGCACACAGCACAGCAGACAACGTAACAAACACCGGAAACTCGCTTGGGACACCAACCACCAGAAAGTTCCAAAAAACCAATAGAGACCCCAAGAAACACAACCAATACTTAACAGAGGCGTCACAAGATATTGGGACATGAGCAATAGATGCTTGCGGTGCAAAGCAGAGGGACACATTGCACGCGGATGCAATAACCAACCAATACTGATTTGCTGGGTATGCGGACAGGATGGAATACGAACAATTCATTGCTGCCGCAGGAATGAAACGACGGGAAACGGAAGACACCCATGGGATCAGAGCGGGCACCCAGGGCACACACCACACCCGCAACATCAATAAAGTTCAACGGTCAACGTCACTAGCACAAGTCATCATAGCAGCACAAGAATTCGCGGTGCAATTGACACAGGAGCCACACGGAGTTTTATCGGCCAAGAACTAGCCAGTAGAATAACCAGTCATTGAAAAAGAAAACAAGTAATTGAAGCCATACGACTTGCAGACGGAACAAACAGAACGGTCACAGAGGCACTAGAAGTACCAATACAACTCGGGACACAAACAAACACAACAACACTATTAGTCCTTGACGAGGTCATCGGAGACCTACTCTTGGGAATAGACTTCTTAGAACAATGCAACGCTACACCAGAATGCGGAGGCATCACAGCGAAAATTAAAAAGAAGAAGAGGAACCAACGCAGAAGCAAGAAACACAAGAGACACGGCATCGGATCACTAGAAACAGGAGATTTAACAGACGCACAGATCCATGAGACCCTCGAAAGGGAGTTAGAGATGATGAGTCAAATCAAAGGAGTAAGTTACATTGCTAGCCACAAAATCTTCATGAAGCACGACCGCCCAATTAAACAGAGGTACTACCATCGAAACCCAGCAATGCAGTCAATAATAAACAAACAAGTCGACGAACTCATAGCACAGAACCTCATAGAACCCTCGCACTCCGCCTACAGTTCGCCAGTGGTAATCGTGGAGAAGAAAAACAAGGAATGGAGGCTTTGCATAGACTATAGGCAACTGAACGAGCACTCTGAGCGAGACGCATACCCAGTACCACGAATGGATCACATTCTCTTTGAAAAAACCTTTGTACTTCAGACGGACGCCAGCAATTACGGACTAGGAGCAGTACTGACCCAAGAGTACGAAAACGGAGAAGCACTTAAATGGCCTAACTCGATCGAGAGCCCTTCAGGACGGATTGCCAGATGGGCATTGGCAATGCAGCCATACTCATTCGAGGTACGCTATCGCAAAGGCAAGCTTAACGTCGTGGCAGACGCATTATCCCGAATGCTCGAGGAAGAAATACACGGAGCCGAAGTTGAAGAGGACGAGTGGATATAACAGAAACTCCTTGCAATAGAGAAATAGCCAGAAACATGACCAGATTACGCATTAATAGAAGGAAAACAGACATCTACCGTCATGGGCCGCAGACGAGGATACACAACCGTGGAATCTATGCAAGGCAAAGAACCAAAGAGAACGAGTGCTACGAGAAAATCACAGCGAAGCTACAGCAGGCCACCTAGGAGTTAGAAAAACCAAGCATCGGGTAATAGTATCGTACTACTGGCAAGGGATGCACAGAGACATTCAACAGTACGTACGTCGCTGTAAAACATGCCAACGGTACAAGTGCTCACAGCAGTAGGCAGCAGGGAAAATGCTAACAGAAATAGCAAAAGCACCCTGGGAAACACTCTGCATAGACTTCGTTGGTCCACTACCGAGGTCTAGTCACGGCAATAACTTGCTTCTAGTCATGTTCGACAAGTTCTCCAAGTGGGTGAAGCTAGCAGCCGTCAGAAAAGCAACAACAGAAAGTGTATTAAAAGTTTTACGGGGACAGATCCTTACACGATATGGTGCACCGAAAAAACTCATCTCGGACAACGGGGTTCAGTATACGAGTATTATGTTTAAGGCACAGTTACAGAAATGGAGCCATACACCCCGCAAAAGAACCCAGCCGAGAGGGCAAATAGGACAATAAAAACTATGATAGCTCATTTCTCTGGAACCGAACACACACGGTGGGACGACTGGCTACCCGAAATAGCAATGGCCATCAATAGCAGCAGGTCAAAATCAACAGGATACAGCCCGGCGTACCTACTATACGGACGGGAAATACGACTACCTGGGAGCCTGTATAACGAAACCACACCTGGATCCGGAATGGTAAAGGAAACGATAGAGGCAAGGTTGCAACGCATGATAGAAACGAACAAACTAGCACATCGGAACATGGGAAAAGCAGCACAAGACCAAGTCAGATCATACAACCAACATAGTGACGACCCACCGTCACAAATATATAAAATTCAACCTTCACATTAAAGCTAAAAAAAAACATTCCAAATGCTGGCCTTTTATTATTCAAATGCGCGCCCAAAGCCAACAGCACCCGGTCACATTTATTCGACGAAGTTATCGATTGCCGACAATCATCGCCCAATAAACCCGATTACCCAAAGCGGGATTATCATCATCGTCCGATCTGGTCACACTAAGCAGCGCCTATATAAGCGGAGACACAGCCCCAGACCAGTCACTTGCGTTCCGACGACTCTCGAGGAAACAACAACTAGGAGGAATACCCGGGTAAGTGTTCTGGTAGTTAGTCTTGGTAGTGGTGGATCCGTAAAAGTTCGGTTCGAATTCGGCTCTATGACCTGGTGATGATCACCGACGCCCGGTGTGGTTTAGGAATAAGCACCCAGGCCCGGTCGTGATCGCTGAGCCCGGCACAGTTTTCGTAACTCCGGCCCATCTCAGTGAGTTCCTACCAGAAGTCACGTTTCCGGCTTCCGACCCGGAAACGATACGGAATAAAACGGCAGATCGAAACTAACGATGCCCGGCAGCTCGAAACAAACGATGCCCCACATCCCACTAGAAAATCCAAGTAGTTCGTTCCTCTAAAACGACCCAGAACACTACGAGCCCGACGTACTCGAACGACGAGACACTACGACACCAAGCAGTGCACAATCGGCCCTTCCGAAGCGCCGACACCAAGCAGTGCACCCAGCTACCGCGCAACGTCGACAACAAGCAGTACACTCAGTCATCACACATCGGTAACACCAAGCAGTTCCTCGAACCATTGCGCAGTACCAGCAGCAAGTGCAACATACGGCTCTTCCGTGGCGCCGATCCCGCACACAAAGCAGTGCGATACTCAACGAGCTTCGATATACTCGGCCCTTCCGCAGCGTCGATATCAACAAGCAGTACCACATTCGGCCCTTCAGCAGCGCCGACGCCACTTATCAAGCAGTATCACGCTCGATATAATTATAGTTAGAAAACGTAGTCTTAATCAATCGTACTATTAAAATATAACCATACTCTGTAGCGTTCGATTTGTGTTATTCTTTGGGGAAAGGGAGGTAAACCGATCAAAAGAGGAAATAAATTTCTGTCTCGAACCCTGGCCACAGCGAGCTATACCGCCTCCCAAAACAGGGCCGTTACAGCTTATTGGTATCGCCCTACCTCTTCGAGCTCCCTACCTGACGATGTAGCTAACAAAGGACTCGGTAGTATTAATCAGTTACAATGGTTATACGATGGCTATACAATGGTTTTTAAGACTATTCTGCGGCTGCATGCTGCTTACTGTGTCGGGTTACTCAGCCCTTCGATGCTGTCGTCGATCCTGTCTGGAGTGGCTTCTGCGTAGTATGATTTGAGCTGGGATATGTAGGCGATCCGCCGCCGTCGATCTCCAGGGCGTTGCAGGCGTGCCAAATTCGGAGATATGAACTTCGTGACGGTGTAAGGGTCGTCATACTTAGGAGCAAATTTGGCGGCGAATCCCTCGGCCGCTTTCGATAAGGGATACTGTCGCAGCCAGACTTGACCGCAGAGCGTTGGTCTCCATTCTCACCTTCGTGGGTTGTAATATCTCGCCTGGTCTAGAGACGCTCGCTGAAAATTTGCTTGTACGATGTCGAAGATTCCTTGGAGGTGAGACGCCTTGTCAATTCGACACATTTCGTGAATACGTCGTAAAGCACGAGGCATAGAATTTCCTTGTTTCGACCAGGGTAGTGGGCCTACAAAGGTTCACTGACTCGAATTTCTCGGGGTCATCATGTATTTTGTCTATCCCCTTTTTGATCCAGTCGCAGTTGTCCTGCGATATTCGGCCGGAAGAGCTAGATGGTTGGTAACGACTTCGAATCGGTACCCTTCCAGGTAGCACCGCATCTTCCTGATTGCCCAGATTATGGCCAGACAATCTTTCTCCGTGGTCGTGTAGTTATGTTCCGCGGGGGCTAGTCGGCGGCTAGCGTATGCGATGACCTTTTCTTGACCTTCGGTGCCCTGGGATAAAACTACGCCCAAGTCGACGTCGCTCTCGTCTGTTCGCAAAATGAACTTCTGGTCGAAATACGGACAACCCAACACGGGGGCAGTCAGCCATCTTTTAATTTCTTCCAAGGCAGCTTGCTGTTCCGGTCCTCAGGTCCACTTCCGTCCTTTCTTTGGTAGCGCAGTCTCCGGTTGCACGATAGTCGCGAAGCTAGGGACAAAGAAACTACACTTTTTTGGATCTATCCTTAAATTCGCCGCCCGCAGTCTGCGGTAGACTTCCGAGAGATTTATGAAGTGCTGTTCTTCTGTCGCGCTTATGATAATAATATCGTCCAGGTAGGCGAAGGCGACCGGCTCCATCTCCACACCAATTACGCTATCCAGAACACGTTGAAAAGTGGCACTGGCAGAATGCAGCCCCAAGGGCATGACCTTCCATTGATACAATCCTCTCCCAGGAACCGTGAATGCCGTATATTGGCGACTATTTCTAGCCATGGTTATTTGCCAATAGCCATGTTTCAAGTCCAACGTGGAGATGTATCAGGCGAGGCGTAATTTCTCTAGAATGTGGTTGATTCTCGGGACTAGGTAGGCGTCGGGCACTGAGTGTGCGCTTAACAGACGATAGTCCACACACATGCGCCAATCGCTAATCTTCTTCTTAGTAAAAACGATAAGAGCGCTGTGTGGGCTTCTGGAAGGTTCGATGGCCCCGTCACGGAGCAGTTTATCTACTTGGGCATCGATGACATGTTAAATCGCGGGGTTCCCGGGATAATACCTTTGCCTTACGGGCTTGTCGTCGCGCATGACGATAGTGTGCTCGGCGACATGAGACACCCCCTGCAGCCTCTTGAATAAGGCCAGTTCTCGATCGATGAAGTCTTGTTGGGCCGGACTCAATGGTGGGTACCTCTGCTCCTCCTGGCCTGGCAGTCCCCAATTGGGCACCAACCTCAACAGAGTGTACCGTTTCCGCCTGGCTGTCTCGCGGCTTTATAAGTACTGGCTGTAATAGAGGGTCTCCCACCGCTTGGGATTCAGATTGCAAGTCAAAGGTGGCTCGCCCACCTGTGTTCCCGCTACTTTGAGGAAGTCCATCCCGTGTATTATGCGATCTTACATGATGGGCATTACCAACATAGGTAAGAGAACCGTAGTGCCTGCCAACGTAACCGAGGTTCGCCAGAGCTTCGTCACATCCAGACATGACCGGTCGGCCAACGCTATTCTAGTGACAACATCCCGTAACTCGCCTGCACGTGCGGCCAGCTTAGTAAAGCTTTCGCTGGCGAAACTCCTCGATGCCCCTGTATCAATGGTGGCGTCCACCCGTTGTCGTCCGACTTCTATCGCTGCTGTGATGAGCCCGCCGTGTAATCTTATCGGGGGGTTCACTGGGGTCGGGTTGCTGCTCCGTTCGTCTCCGCCGCACACGGGTTCCAGTGGAGACGTCCCCCGTTTCCCGACGCATTTCGACGGCAACAGTCTATGGTTAATACTCCTGGTCGTCCACAGTCCCAACAGAAATCTCGACGCGGTTTGGGGCAGTTCCGTCGGAAATGTCCATTAGAAGCCCGCTTTACGACCACTCGAGAGGTTCCTTGCTCGATCATCTGGTGGTGGTGTCTTGTCTGCGTTGTATTCTCCGGATTCCGGAATGGGTTCGGCGATCGGCGAAGTTGAGGTTCCTCTTGGTTACTATTGTCTCACGTCAAATCGACTGGAGTTGTTTGACACTCTCATATTCTGTGGCCATATGGGTCAACTGTGTAAAAATCGCGAATTCACTGCGTTTAATGTATAACCGGTATTCTGGAGCCATGTTTTCGTATGATCGGTACAATTCTTCCTCTTCTCGATAGCCGGCTTGCTGCATCTTGGTTCTGAGCTTGATCAGGTAAGTTTTGAAAGACTCTCCTCTCCGCTGCCCATGGGTCCGTATCTCCGTAGGAAGAAATCGAGGTATTCCCCCCGACTGAAGGTAGCTCGTGCGGAACCACCGTGTCGCTGGCCCTCTCAGCTTTTGGAAATAGCGCGGGGGTCGTCTTCTGGATTAATCCTGTACGTCGTCAACTTTTCCTCGAGCGCGACGATGAGAGTCAACGGATCCGAGCTCCCCTCGAACCGTAAATTCCACTTCTCGGGGAGCAGATGTTGAGTGGGAGCCGTGCTGCTCCGTGTGTCTCGCCTTTGTAGGTCGGCGGGCAAGCGGTCGTCTACTGGCGCCGTGTGTCGGTCCTGGGTGTATCCCTCGATGGCGGGCTGGAGTCCCGATCGAGAGAGCCATGGGAATAGTGAGGGATTCCGTGAATTGCCCCGTCTCACCGTTCCTTCCTGGAGGATTTGAGCTTGGGCCCGGCTGCTATATTGCTATTGCAACTTAGCCAGTCGGTCCCACACACCCTGTGGGAACTTACCTGTGTTGAAGAGGTTGGCGAACGCCTTCCTGGTTTCTTCGACGTTACCGTCCGCCTTGAAATCAAACTCCAAGGCGAGAGAGCTGAGTTCATTTTTCGGCGAGCGTATATCCAGAGAACTCCTATACCTGGATTTTTAATAAAATCGGCTTCTTCTTACTCACCGTCGGATTCCTTGGGGTTACTCATTGTTTATTGTCGTCTTTGATTTAATTCCTTCATTAACTTCCTTCTAAAGTCTTCCAAGTCTTTCCTGAGGCCGGATGTGAGCGGTCGCTTTATCTTCGAATCGACTCTTCGGGTGCCTCTTCCTTATTGCGGTGAGTCTTTAAGACACTTGGATGATTCTCTAGCTAATTTCGATGTCCCTGCTCGGCCGGGGTACAGATCTCTGTCAGATCCAGAAGTCCTTTACAAGAAATTTGTAAATCACCGGACTGGAGAGTTTCATTCAAAGAGTGAATGAGTAGTTTGGGGGGTCACGCCAAAGGTTTTTATGGATGTCGTGAGAGAGAGCGATGACGGAGTTGATCACATCGTGTCCTGTTCCGGAGTTAAAAATCCAACGGGCTGTACCTTCGGGCGTGGCCGAGCCGGGAGGAAAACTTTGCGAGCGTCTAAGTCTCGTGTTAGATGCGTAAAATTCACCGGGCTGGACCTTCGGGCGAGGGTGATGTCACTGATCACTTCTGTGATTGGGGCGCACAAGCCATTTTCCGCGTGTCGGAAGCCAAAAATCCACCGGGCTGGACCTTCGGGCGAGGCCAAGCCGGGTAGAATTTGTCGGGAATGATGTCCACGCGCAGGTCGTTTGCACTACGAGAAGGAAAGCTAAGGTATTAGACCAGACGGGATGGGTGTCCACGTACGGGTCACATGCACTACGAGGAGAATAACTAGGGTATTAGCCCAGACGGGATGGGTGTCCTCGTGTACTTGGCGGCCAGAAAGCCGAGGGACCCGAACATAGCAACTCGGATTCGAATCGGGCGAAGTGGCAACGTCAGCGTGACGACCACGGAAGCCACGAACCCCTATAACGGGGGGAGTGTGACGACCCACCGTCACAAATATGTGCAAAGTCCAGTTCGACATTTACATTAAAAACTAAACATAAGAAAATTCCAAATACTTGTCTTTTATTTGAAATAATTACTCAAAACACGCGCCCAAAGCCAACCACACCCGGTCATACTTTTTCCACGAAGTTATCGATCGCCGATAATCATCGCCCAATAACCCAATTATAGCCTGATTCCATTGCCGCATTAGTGGACTTTTTAAATGTGCCTGATTCCATTGGCGCATTAGCATTTAGTTAATGCTACTCCGACATGTGAGTGGCACGAACAGCTGATCTGGGCTTGTTTAATTCTGAATTTTGGCAAATCCAAAAGAAATTAATTAAAATTAATGAACTTGAGTGAATTTACTAAACTCTGTAATGCTCAGCAGGACATCCATATTGCGACCGAGCCATTTGCCAACTTGGACGACAAGGAAGAGAAGCTGATTGCGTTGTTATGACGGGTTCGCAATGGAGACCACCACAGTTTCTAAAAAGGGCAAGGATCCCTGTATATGTGGGAGTTATTCTATGCCAGAGATCCAGCAGTAATTCATTGTGGTACTGCGAGCAGAATTTGCAGCGTGCGCTCTAGGTTTCAGTCATTTTTATACAAAATAGATTTTATATTCAAAAGACATCAAAAATTGCGCCAACCTTTCTTATAGAAAACAGCTGTTTTAGTGGTGGCACGAACAAAATATCGTTAAACATCGGTATTTTCCGGTATTTTTTCTAAAAACGTTCGGGGCGAATGGTTTTTAATCGCATTTAAAAATCGCATTTAATTTAAATGCGGCATTTAGCCTTATGGGATTCCCTGTGTAAATAAATGCGCATTTGGCTAAATGCGTTTTAATGCGGCAATGGAATCAGGCTATTACCCAAAGCGGGACTATCGACACCGTCCGATCTGGTCACACTTACCGGCGCCTTTATAAGCGGAGACACAGCCCCAGACCAGTCACTTGCTTTCCGACGAGCTTCGAAGAAACATTACCAAGGAGGAATATTTGAAAAACCCAAGTAGATCGTTCCTCTAAACGACACAGAACACTACGAACCCGAAGTACTCGAACGACGAGACACGACGACGTCAAGCCGTGTACAATCGGTAATTCCGCAGCGCCGACATCAAGCAGTGCTCATTCGGACCTTCCACAGCGCCGACGCCAACCGAGAAAGCAGTATCACACTCGTCCTTCATAGCGCCGATATAATTATAATTAGGAATGTAGTTCTAAACCATACTATTAAATATAACATTGGAGCGTTCGACTTGTGTTACGAGGAAACCGATCTAAAGAGGAAATAAATTTCTGTCCCGAACCCTGGCCACGATGATCTGTACCGCCTTCCGAGACAGGGTCGTTACAATTGACTCAGGAGACGGGAGGACCGGAAAGAGTGATCGCCTACATCAGCCGCCGACTAAGCGAAGAAAACTATACCCCGACTGAGAAGGAGTGTTTGGCGACCGTATGGGTCATTAGCAAGTGGCGCTGTTATCTCGAAGGATACGAGTTCACCATTATACCAGAACGTCGTGGAGGTCGTTCTGTCCCGCCAGCCACTAGCAGTATTACAGTTGTAAGGATGCTCTCTGGCCGGGGTACAGATCTCAGTCAGATCCAGGAGACCTTTTCAAGAAATTTGTGGATCATCGAAACACCGGACTAGAGGTTTTCATTCAACGAGTGAATGAGTCGTTTGGGGGGTCACGCCAAAGGTTCTCATGGACTTCGAGAGAGAGAGTGATGTCGGAGTTAATCGCGTCGTATCTTGCTCCGGAGTTAAAAATCCAACGGGCTGGACCTTGGGGCGAGGCCAAGCCAGGCGAACGATTTCACGAGGGTGGGAACGCCGGGTGATTTCACTGGTCAATTCCGTGATTGGGGCGCGTAAGTCGTTTTCCGCATGTCGGAGGCCAAAAATCCACCGAGCTGGACCTTCGGGCGAGGGCAAGCCGGGACACTATTTCGCGAGAGTGGGACCGGTGGGTGACTTCACGCGCAAGTCGTTTTCTACGTATCGGAGGCCAAAAATCCACCGGGCTGGATCTTCGGCCAAGCCGGGTAGAATTTGTCGGACGTGGGGGGGATTGGAGGGAAATGGATGCCGGAATGATTGACCAGTCGGAAATGATGTCCGCGCTCAGGTCACATGCGCTACGAGGAGGGAAGCTAGGATACTAGACCAGACGGGACGGGTGTCCGCGTACAGGTCTCATGCACTACGAGGAGAGAAGCTACTGATCGACTACGAATAAAAAAATCACAAACGAGGGATTTCACTTTCACACCTTCTCTTTATTTTTTTCTAGATTATTTTATTTATCTAATACCCTCCTACGAGTCCGCTACACCGTCTTTACTTAACGGAGAGGAATATTATGTATACTAACCTCAAAACACAGATCAGTCCACTTATTCTCTTGCAGCGTGCCGTCGCGCTGTCGAGGCGTTACTCGGATTACACGAAAAATTACTGCGGCACGTCCGTCCCGTCTTACCATTCCGACACAAGAGACCGCCAACTCGACTCGTGTATAACAACCTTCCCCACGCTCCCTTTTTCCCGTGTTCGGGATTTCTGGTATATTCCTTACTTTCTAGTATTTTCTATTAACTTACTAAATATCGGCGAGCGTAGCCACTCGGGGTTGGAACTTAACTACGGCCTAATATACGCTTTCAACTTAATATTTATTATCCATAATACGTCGCTTACACCTATAACCTTAAATACTACTAACTTAATATTTATTAATCATCATAAGTCCCTTACACCTAAAACCGTACATACTACCAAAAATTGTACCGTACACCGTCTAGGTGTGTACGTTACACAGTGTACAGAAATAGACAAGAAAGAATGATAATGGTGGGTACAAATACACGAACAGATCTTAGGAAGCCAGGAAAATTTCCTGTATTTCACCTAGAACAGAGAGAACGGAGAGCCATATCGTCGACTTGGGACCCGAGCTGTGTGTAACTCCACACCACCGGAGACGAGTACTGGGAAAGTGTAATGACGCCCCAACGGCAGCACACCTTGGCAAAAGGAAAAACAATCCTACGCATTGCTTCGAAGTATTACTGGCCAGGGATGTATCGAGATGTCAAAAGGTACGTTCAAAATTGCCAAGCCTGCCAAAAGTTTAAGGTCGACCAACAGAAGCCCGCGTACAGATGCTAACTCGTCGAACAGAAGAACCCTGTTCGACATAGTGTGCCGACTTTGTTGGACCCTTGCTAAAGTCAAAGGCAGGTCACACATTTTTGTTGGTGTTCTTCAACTCAAGAAGGCAACCACAGCGACCCTA
Source organism: Drosophila elegans (assembly GCF_018152505.1). Lineage (NCBI taxonomy): Eukaryota > Metazoa > Arthropoda > Insecta > Diptera > Drosophilidae > Drosophila > Drosophila elegans. The sequence continues at coordinate 1,188,209 of NW_024545647.1, read as the reverse complement.
ATCAAGGCATTCCGCGAGCGTATTCTTGGACATTTTGGGGTCCCACTAACGTTCGTGTGTGAATATATGAATATATGAGAACTCGGATGAGAGTTACAGTATACGGCGCCATATTGGCCACACGAGAATCCCACGGAGCGTGCAAACCGCACCGTCAAAACCATGACCGCGCAATTCATCGAAGGCGAAGAGTCAAGTTGGGACAACCTTCTACCAAAGATGACACTGGCAGTCAATTTTAGTATTTCAGATACTACGAACTTCAGTCCCATTTTTCTGATGCAAGGTCGCGAACCAAGGATGCCCAAGGCGCTGTACGCAGGAACACCCCAGAAGACTTCACGATCAAGGCGACCAAGATGAAGGAAATATTCGAGTTCGTCAAAGTCAATGCAGAGCGGACGAGTGCCGTCCAGATGCGCCAGTATAACCTGAGAAGACGCGAATGGGGCCCCACTTTGGGCTCATTCGTTTTGGTAAAACAGCACCAACTGTCCAGGGGAGTGGACGGCATCGCGGCGGAGTTGGTGTCGAAATATGACGGCCGAGTACTAAAGTTTATATCGCTGAACATGGTACGAATCCAGAAACCTGGGGAATGAAAGATTAAAATGACCAATTTTGCGGAACTAAGAGAATTCCGAGATAACGAGCCGGTCGGAGGTGAAGAAGTAGCGTAAGGTTTGTAACGATCCTGTTTCGGGAGGCGGTATAGCTCGCCGTGTCCAGGGTTCGAGACAGAAATTTATTTCCTCCCTAGATCGATTTTTTTCCCTTTCCCCAAAGAATAACACAAATCGAACGCTTCAGAGTATGGTTATATATAGTAGTACGGTTGGTTAGGGCTACATTTCTAATTATAATATATCGGCGCTCTGGGTGGGCCGAGTGTGGTATTGCTTGCTGGGTTGTTGTCGGCGATGCTGAAGGGCCGAGTGTAGGATTGCATGCTGGGTGATACCGACGCTGCGGAAGGGCCGAGTGCTGGCACTACTTGGTGCTGGCGCTGTGGAAGGTCCTATTGCGCACTGCTTGGTGCTTGCGACGCGGATTGGTCGATTGCCCACTGCTTGGTGTCGGCGATCCTAGACGAGGGCAAGGGGGAAACAGCGGGCATAGGAGACGACTTTGGACCGGTACAGGGTGTTGGAAGAATCCGAGGAAGAGGAGGACGAAGACAGCGAGATCACTACCAGCTTCTAAAGAGAACGGGAGGACTATCACTGGGCGACAATACCTGGAGGATATCGGGTCACCCAAGTCCGACAGGTGACGATACACATGATTCCACAACCAGGACAGGGGTCAGCGTTTCGGTTCGATTCGAATTGCGGCAGAACCATTGTGCCTCCCCTGGCTGAGCGACCAGCATGCAACGAAAGGGACACCAGCGAAAGCACCCAGGCGACCCGGACAACCACGCCTCCACCTCAGGAGAAAGTTGACGATGCCCTTCGAAGTGACGAGAGGAATCAGAGCCCGGTACACTCTTAAGAAGAGGTGCAAGACGGTGTCGAAGGATCCGGAACCACCCGATGCCAACTCCTACAAAGTAGGTACCCTGAATCGTCTGGGGTCGTTGATGCACTATGGTTAGTACAAACAAGTGGCTATGGCGACACCAAGAAATGCTTGTTACGCGAACCCCAGCGGGTTGTTCAAAACGAGATCGCGAGATTCGACAGAACCCAGAAAAGAATGGACGGACAAGTTCAAAATACATACGAAACAAAATACTACATACTAATTTCGTGCTAGGTAAGATAAGATCAGAGCTTTCAAAATTGGTAAAGAGTCGCTAGTAAGATGATGCGATAGAGTTTGTTATAGTCATTACATAGTACTCTAAAAGGCTCATGAATATCAGATTCTGATCGACAATGGCTTAAGATAAGAGGAATATATTTCCAAGTAATTTTAGTAGGTACAGAAAACCCAGTAACTCGGGACTCTCCACTTTTTCTTTCTACGATAAGCTAAAGTTGGTAAACTAATTAGAAGAACTGTAAGATGGTTAGATAAGGTTTGCATCCCAATTAAGGCCTCGTAGATCATATAGCTTAAAGTTCTTTTGCAGAGATTCTATCCTATACATTGGGGACTCCAAACTGGTGAGCAGTACTCCAGAATTAGACGTACTAATGCAATGAACAAAGTTTTTGTGAGATATGGATCATCAAATTCCTTAGACCAGCATTTTATAAATCCAAGCATTCTCCTGGCTTTAGTCACCATGGATGGAATATGGTCAGAAAATTTAAGTTTTGGGTCCAAAAGGACGCCATGGTCATCAGTATGACTAATTCAAGTCAACTCACAACCAACTAACGTACACGTCGTTTAATGTGGGTTGACCAGATACAATGTCATTACTTTGCATTTAGTGCTATTTGAGTCGAATAGATTTACAGAACACCATGTATGAAAAGCATTAAGGTCCGTTTGTAAATTTGAACGGAGGGAAATATCGCTATGTTGCAGGTATAACTTGACGTCATCTGCGTACATAAGGACACGCGACTTTATTAATACTAAAAGCAGATCGTTAGTAAATAGTGTAAAAAGAAGCGGGCCTAGGTTTCCCCCTTGTGGGACAGTAACTTGGATTATTTTAGAGACGGAGCTTTTAAAGGGGACTGGGTCCTACCATTTCGATAAAACAAAATCCATTTTAGAAGATCATTTGAAATCCCTAATAAGTCTAACTTCCGTACAAGATGAGAGTGATTTACAAAATCAAACGCTTTAATAAATTCAGTCTAAACAAAGCCAGTCTTAGGGTTATCTCTGAAGCCGTTTATAACGAAAGACGTTAGTTCGTAGACCTAGGACTTATAAACCCGTTTTGGCACGGGGATATAATAGACCTAAAGAGATGTTGCAAGTGGGGAAAAAATGTTTTCGAAAAGCTTGGGGATAACGGACAACTTGGAAATACCTCATTAATAAAAAGAACGAAAAGTAGTGGCCCCAGATGACTTCCTTGGGGGACACCAGAAAAAGCATTTACGACGGAGGAAAGTTGATTATTGAAGAGAACGCGTTGAGTTCTGTTTGAAAGATAGGCAGAAATCCAGTTAAGTAAATTAGGTGGAAAACCAAGAAGAGATAATTTATGAAGGAGAAGGCTATGGCTTACTGAATCAAGTGTCTTGCTGAAGTCAGTAAAAATAACGTCAGTTTGGCATTTATTTAGGAAACTACGGTGGATGAGAGTAGAAAATTCGAGAAGATTAGTAGTGGTCGACCGTTGTTTTACAAAGCCATGCTGTGCGGGAGAGATGATGGAGGCACACATATGTTGAAGTTGACAAGTGACCAGCTGTTCAAAACGTTTTGGTATGGCAGAAACTTTGGCTATACCACGATAATTTTCGACATCCGACCTTGAGCCTTTTTTATGAATTGGAATAATAAAAGATTCATTCAAAATTCTCGGGAACTCTGAAGATAATAAAGATAAATACATAGTTGAGGGATACGCATTTGATTTTCTTTTGGAGTTTACTAAGGAGTAAAAACTTTTCGGATCATTACGAATGTTATCTCTACATTGAGCGATGTAGCATTCATAACAAAGTTTAGAGGTATTAAAGAACAGCACGCGGCTCGTAACATAATTGGAAAAATCCGCCGCAGAATGGGATTTTAAGTATTTTTATACAGCCTCGATTTTTTATTTTTGAGGTAAGACAAGTGTCTATTGAACCATGGGGACTTAGAAGAGTCACTTACCGATACCTCGGGAACGAAAAGATTTAATGAGGACTGCAATGTCAAATTAAAGGATGACACTGCAGTTTCTATGTCATTACATGATTTTAAGAAGGACCAATCGATAGCACTCAGATGCTGGTGTAAACCAACAAAATTGGCATTGCGGAAACATTTTACGAGTAAGGCCGCCTTAGTCTGAATTTCTGCAACGATCTCAACATTCAACAACAGGGTTGAATGATAGGGGTCTTCAGGCAGAGAAAAGGGAGGGCTTCTGAGGACATTAGCTAGAGTGTCGTTATTAACAAATATTAAGTCGAGAAGTCTATCCAAACGCTTCTTTACAAAGTTGTAAGAGCAAGTTATATAAATATTAATGATATTGATATTAATTTTAACTGAAACGAATTCAATGGAAGGAGGGTTTTTAAAAGGAAAAATCTCCGATGAAAGTGAGTTGTTAACTGCAATTAACACGCCACCGCCCAGGGAGATGCGGTCAGTTCTATAGATAACAAACTTATCAACGAATATATCTTGATCGGAAACCGAAGAGTTTAGCCATATTTTAGTAAAGCAATGACGAGTATGCACTGCTCACATCGAGTGGTAGGCACATAGAATCACGAATCTATTTTTATTACACGCTTAAGAGACTCCGAACAACAATACATGACAGAGACAATTATAATTAACACAAAGAACACGGAAAGGGTCATGACGGGCAAAAGTTGACTTGCACAATGTCAGAGACAAATGCAGAAAACGACGAATTGACCTGCACGGTAAATTCCAATTAAGGGAACTCAGAAGAAAGAAGGAGTCCAGATCACCATTGGTAAATTTGTGCAAAAACAGTACGCCATGACAAGTTCTACGATTACTCAGGGAATCAATCAAATGTAAGATGGCAACCGACGGCCAGTGTCCCAGTTGAAACCTCTTAGAGCAAACACCAACAACTGCTTTTGAACACACTCTATCATATTTTGATAAGTGACATGCACGAACAATACTCTAACGATGGCCGGACAAGAGTAAAGTATAAAAGCCAACGTTTCATAAAAGCAAGCAGGCTTCTTGCTTTGTTGGTAATTGTCGAAATATGATCGTCATATAAAACACCTAGGCCTTGAACGGTAAAAAACACTTTGAAGGGCATTGATATCAATTGAATACGAATACAGAGATGTATTGCTACGATAAAAAGTCATTAAGGTGCATTTGACAAAGTTAAGCCGTAAATTTATAAATTATTCCACCAAGTCTGAAAATGGTCAAGATCAAGTTGAAGGCGAAAGTAAGAATCAGGTAATGAAATGGGCATACAAAGTTAATACAGTTGCGGAATTAATAATTTGTGGTAGATCATTTATCAACAAGTCAAATATTAGGTTCCCAGATGGCTTCCTTGAGGAACTCCAGAGGTAACTTGGATAGTTTTGGAAGTTGTATTATTAAATTTCACAATTTGTGAGCGGTTAGAAAGATATAAATGTATCCACATTAAAAATTTCGGAGGAAAATCCACTAATTTTAGTTTCTTGCAACTGCTGTTTTGAGCGTCCAAACCAAAAGTGGCGAGTTTGTATTAGCTCGAGCGTTGCTCGACTCTGGTTCACAAATAAATTTTGTGACCGATGAGCTCGCTCAGAGGCTCAAAATTACAAGAGAGGACGTGTGCATGAGCTTGCGAGGCTTTGGTGGAACTAATGCCCAAGCCACAAAGAAAACACACATGAAGTCTCGAGTAGGGCACAGCCAGTTGTCGTCCGATTTTTGGATTATCAAAAATATTTCTGGTTATCATCCGGATCAAGCGGTGAACACCAGCGAGTGGAAGGTGCCTGAAAATATTGTTGGCAGATCCAATCTTCTTCAAGCCCTAAAAATAGATATGCTTATCGGCGCTAATACATTTCTTGAACTTTTATCCATTGGCAAGATAAAGCAGGGGCCTAAATTCCCCATCTTACAAAAGACAGATCTCGGCTGGATATTGCTGAAAAAATGATACATCTCAGCTGCCAGGAGGAAGCGTTGGAATCAATTGACACAACCATGCAGACATTTTGGTCTGTGGAGGATTTGCCGCCCAAGGCTAAAGTCATTACTCCTGAGCAACAACTCTGTCAACAGCACTTTGAGAAAAATACTCAAAATTGTCGTCCGGTAGATTTTCGGTTCGGTTGTCGTATCGTACTTGACATACAACTACACCGATTCAAACTTTGAATTCCTAATTGTACCTTCCATACAGCAGAGCGTGATATGCGGTATGGATTTCTGGTTTATTCAACATACAGAATTCGAAATTGCAAAAAGTCAACGTCTTCTTCCCGTCGTTTGAAAAAAACGGCTTAGGCTTAACTTAACTGATTGACACATTGACAACATTGACACATCTTCACATTTCTACGAAATCCATTAAGCAAAGGTTTTATCCCTTATCGCCAGAAAAGAAAAAGTTGCTGTGTTTGGAAATCGACCGCATGATTTAGATGGATCTTATAGAAACAACTCCTTCATCGCCTTGGTCTTCTCCAGTAACCTTGAATATTGAAACTGGTAAGGGACGATTTTGTCTGGATGCAAGAAAACTTAATGCAGTCACTGTGAAGGACGCTTATCCGATTTCCATAATGGATGGCCTGCTCAGTCGCCTTCCACCAGTGCACTGTATTTCCAAAATTGACCTCGAGGATACCTTCTGGTAAATCTGCTCGGATCAAGAATCCCGCGCAAAAACCACTTTCACTGTTCCGAATTTTACTTTACCAATTCAATTACCTTTTGGGTTGACCAATGCTCCACAAGCTATGTGTCTGTTAATGGATTTAATAATTCCCTACCAACTCCCTAACAACCTACCAACTCAAACTGGTCTACCTTAATAACTTATTGGTGTGGTCATTTCGACGACTACCTTCTGCATCTGTCAAGCCTCTTTCGAGATAATTTGGGTGGACAGAGAGTTTTTCATTGTACGTCGGTTTTTCTTTGTCTAATTCATCTTTTACTGCAAGAATGCCGAGGTCCCTGTGGATGTTTTGGTTGCGAAAATATAATGGAGTTAAAGTTCTCAGGATTTTTGATTATGCGCACTGTATGATGTCTATAAAGCTGCTGTTCGCGTTCCCACATAGCTGGCCTTAAGAGTGGAGTTGTACAGTAGGACCTTGTATTCCAGACGCATGGGCGCTTGAGCGTTTAAGATCCAGTGTAAGCTGCTGGCTTTATTTTAGGTGTAGATTCTTGCATTCGATGTGTCTTCTCCAGGTTCGTCGTATGTCTAGGTGAACGCCGAGATACGTTACTTCGTTGAAATGGGGAATCTGCGTACTATTCAATAATAGTGGAAGACATGTTTGCCAGTTGAGAGTAATCGTAATGTGTTTTCATTTTCTTAAATGGCGATTGCAGTGTCGTAGATATATCCGCTGTATAAAGGACGAACACAGTATACCCAAATGCGCTTCCTTGCGGGACTCCAGCTTCGATAATGTAGTCTTCAGATGTTTGTTGTGTCGCACCTTACTGCGAAGACTCTGTTGTAGAGATACGACTCAAGCACCTTATGAATGTATGTAGGTAAGTGTGTTTTGATTTTATGAGGCCAAAGAGCCAGACTTGAACGAAAGCTTGAGATACATCGAGGAATATTGCGCTGCAGTATTCCCAATGCTTGAAGGCTGTGCGAATTTCCATGGCTTTAACGGAAGCCAAATTAATGTGCCGGGATGACATTGTGTGCTCCCAGATATGCTATTATGCGTGTTAAAAGGCTTTTTTAAAATAATTTAGACAGACACGAAATTGTGTGGTCGTATTATCCCATTGAAGAGTTTACAAAAACCTCGATAGCAGAGTTTGGAAGTTCAATTATCATTTTTTTGGTTATAAGGTGACCGCCCGAAAAATTTGTCGGTTTCAGTTTCTTGATGACTTTAGCGATCTCCTTTGGCTGAAACAGTGTTGGTATGGAACTAGTGTTCAAACATGAACACGTCTAAATATAAGTATGAACATATAAGCTGAACGGAGCAGTCACTTGACCTCCTGTGAGCGGTCACAGAATGTTTTAGCTACAAGTGCTATCAGGGTAGTTGTGATCTCCCGTATCGTACTTTAGCTTGTTTTCACAGTTAAGGGATAAACAAGTCATTCCGTGGGTTATTAGAAATAAGATAATGACTTCGAATATAAGATTTTATGAGTTCTGTGCATGTCACTTGTCAATGGAGCCAGAGCAATAAATTACGATCTGTTACTTAAAATCCAAGGGAACATTTGTTTCCACTTGTAATCCACGCGAGGCCACTTGAGCCTCTAAATATTATCACTTGAAAGGTTTCCCACACAACACAAAGGACTTGGGCGGGGGTCAAAATATAACTCTCCCGCTCAGGGCAAAACAGATGCGGTCTCTGCGTAGGCCATTGATAAGAACAGAATACGAAACACCCCAATGTTACTTGCTAAGAATCTTATTGAAATAAAAACAGTTTGAACTCAACAAATGTAGACGTCTTTCAGTAGATCGCTCTAACAACTAGTTTCAGATTCGGTTTGTGGGAACACAGTGGTCTAGTGGCAGAGTTTGGCTAAAAGGCTCTTCGGAGATGGGAAGTAAACGTTTCGGCTCTATCGTCGTCGCTGCGGACCCAGCTATTAGAGAGCTCACATTTTGATGAGCCCTCCACAGAGGGCTTTGTATTGGTTGGCGAAAATTTTTCGATGTACCGTAGTTGCGCGATTTCAGCGTATTTCTTCAGGGCTGAGTTTTGTGTGCGTATGACTTCCTTAAGACGTTGTTTTGAGGATGGCAATCTGTTGGCTTGCCAAGAAAGTTGTAGTCGCCTCTTTTTCAGTACAAGCTCTTGAAGTTGTAGATTAGTTTTGAAATGGTTGGCTTACACGTCCTTCCCTTGTGGTGTTGAAATAGTGGCTGCTGCCACGAGTATGTATTCAAGAGCATCGGTAGAGCAGTCGATGCCCGCTTCGATATTGAGCTGCGGGGTTAGTTCAATGTGGGAACTTACATACTGGCTAGTATGTGGGGCTACCACGGGAAACATAGTCCAATTTGTTACATTATAAAATTGCCTTGCTTTGGAAGTCTCGAGTCGTGATCCCCAGTGCATATGTTTAGCATTATAGTCTCCTGCAGCTATGAATCGATCTCCAAATCCAAATTGTAAAAATCCATGATTTTTCCTTCAGAGATTGTAAAGCAAGGCGTGCAGTATACGGTGGCTACAGAAAGATTTCCGTTACCTAAGAAACATGGAAGATCCAAGGAGTCCGATAAGGAGTACGAGTAATCTGATTTGAATGTGATTTAATTAAGAACCCGGGGGTTGGGGTACCATGGACTTACGCGCGCAGTACTGGCACTCGAATTCGGATTAAGCGCTAATGCCACCGTAGCCGAAACGCAGAAGGCGTTCGCCACGTTGGTGAGTAAAGGCGTAGGACTAGTACAGGGCCTAGTTCATCGTCGTCCAGAAGACTTGCTACGCAGCGAGGATCCCATCCCGGTATTCCGTCGGGATTGGCGGTCCAGGTAACCAATCCTCGATATTTATTACACGAACGAATGCGTAAATGGAACTTGCGATTTAACGGAGACTCCGATCCATTAACATTGATAGCTGAGCTTGAAGAAAAGACAGCGACTTATGGAGTCCACCTCGAAAAAGTACCTCGCAGCATGTCCAAAATTTTGAAAGGTTGGGCAGCACTTTGGTTTTGTACAAGTCGTCTACAGACCGCTTCTTAGGCAACGTTCTGCCAAAAATTAATTAAATTTCTTCCAGTCCGCCCGCTACTTCGCATGCCTAGAAGACGAGATCAGGGTCCAAGGAGTAGACGTAACGTTCAAAACTTACTTAGTTGAATTAAAAATGCAACAAGACGAAGGAAGCATCAGGAAAAGGTCTACCGAGTCTATTTCTATTTGGACGTTGAGGCACTATGGTCAGTACAAACAAGTGGGCCCAAGGGGGTGTTCAAAACGAGACAGCGAGAGGTGAAAGAAGACGGACAAGAAACAAAATTCTATACACTAATTTCGTGCTAAGTAAGATAAAACTACTGCTTTCAAAATTGGTAAAGATTCGGTAGTAGAAATTATGTGATAGAGTTTGTTATAGTAATTACATAGTACTCTAAAAAGCTCATGCATATCATAGTTTGATCGACAATGGCTTAATAAAAGAAATGTAGAATTAGACGAACTAATGAAATGAAAAAAGTTTTTGTTACGTATATCAACAAATTCCCTAAGCCACCTTGAGCGTCTTCAAAAGAAATTCTTAAAATTTGACCTTATATCCTTTTATCCGCAGCCATCATAGATATAGACATCACCTGGTTCTCTTATCTAGTCTTAAGGACCGGAGGAAAATTCAGTCACTGCTTTTTTTGAATGATTTATTAGCTGACAGCAAAGACGGCCCATTGCTGCTATTTAAAATTGATTTTTTTATACCATGTAGGTCGTTACGTTCTTTTGAACCATTCTCAATGAGAAGCCATCAAACGAACTATGCCGCAAATGAGCCCCTCTGCAGAAGTATGCGCTCGTGCAACAATTTGCCTGCTAGCATGCGGTTTAGCTTTAGCCGCGATTAAAGGGCAATTCGATATTTTTTTCCGAATATTTAAAAATAGTCAAGTTTATATAATAGTAGCCGTGTATTATTCGGCCGCCCTTAAAAGCGTCGAGAAATTTAACCAGCGAACTCAACAGACGCGTCATACTAATTCACAAATAATCATTGAACCTTTAAGCTTCTCCTTCGATTTCGAACTCATCGTTACGCTATAACAGCCGACTAAGTAAAAATGTTTCGACGAGTTTTAGTAAACAAAAAGCATCGAAAGTTTCAATACGATCTCTGGCGAAAATTACTTCGTTTGAACGATTGTAGTTGCTGCATATATGCACGTGCCCGCAGATCAGCTGATACAGTAAAGTTAATGCTTGTCATCGTTCTTTGTGAGTAATGGCATTTCGGAAGTCCAAAAAGGAACTACTGCCCGTCATTCAAATGCACTTCAATCCTGCAGATGTCATCTTAAGAGGCTGTACGGTAGACGAACTCAAGTCGTCCACATGGTTTACGATCCCGAAGTGGCTTCGCTTCATAGTTCATAGTTTCTGAAAATCGATATTTTTCAAGACTACTTCACACCCTTGAGTGCTGGAAAGGGGCTCTCCAATTAGAAACAATTTGAAAAATATTGGCCTTGGCCGCTCAGTAAGGCTTATAATCGCTGGGTGGGCCACTCATAATAGAATCGATATATCAAATATTTTGGTTTAGAATCACTATCGAGGTTTTAAATTCGAAGGTAAACGATTGTGGTAAACTCATTAAAAATTGTATATCACTAAATTTGGCGATTAAAAGCGTGCCTCGTTTGAGTGTTTATTTGTGTTGGCAGGGTAAGTAAGAAGTAACGAAAATTTTGCAACGTTTCACTTCATTAGCACAACATCCAACACCGATGTTGGGTATTTTTTTTAGACGTTGATGCACTACGTTCAGTACAAACAGTAGCCCTTACAACACAAAGCAATGCTTGCTACGCGCGGGCCCCAGGGGGCTATTCAAAACGAGATCGCGAGAGGTGAAAAAAGACGGACAGGAAAAGGAACGGACGGACAATTTTTCGATGTACCGTAGTTGCGCGATTTCAGCGTATTTCTTCAGGGCTGAGTTTAGTGTGCGTATGACTTCCTTAAGACGTTGTTTTGAGGATGGCAATCTGTTGGCTTGCCAAGAAAGTTGTAGTCGCCTCTTTTTCAGTACAAGCTCTTGAAGTTGTAGATTAGTTTTGAAATGGTTGGCTTACACGTCCTTCCCTTGTGGTGTTGAAATAGTGGCTGCTGCCACGAGTATGTATTCAAGAGCATCGGTAGAGCAGTCGATGCCCGCTTCGATATTGAGCTGCGGGGTTAGTTCAATGTGGGAACTTACATACTGGCTAGTATGTGGGGCTACCACGGGAAACATAGTCCAATTTGTTACATTATAAAATTGCCTTGCTTTGGAAGTCTCGAGTCGTGATCCCCAGTGCATATGTTTAGCATTATAGTCTCCTGCAGCTATGAATCGATCTCCAAATCCAAATTGTAAAAATCCATGATTTTTCCTTCAGAGATTGTAAAGCAAGGCGTGCAGTATACGGTGGCTACAGAAAGATTTCCGTTACCTAAGAAACATGGAAGATCCAAGGAGTCCGATAAGGAGTACGAGTAATCTGATTTGAATGTGATTTAATTAAGAACCCGGGGGTTTGGGTACCATGGACTTACGCGCGCAGTACTGGCACTCGAATTCGGATTAAGCGCTAATGCCACCGTAGCCGAAACGCAGAAGGCGTTCGCCACGTTGGTGAGTAAAGGCGTAGGACTAGTACAGGGCCTAGTTCATCGTCGTCCAGAAGACTTGCTACGCAGCGAGGATCCCATCCCGGTATTCCGTCGGGATTGGCGGTCCAGGTAACCAATCCTCGATATTTATTACACGAACGAATGCGTAAATGGAACTTGCGATTTAACGGAGACTCCGATCCATTAACATTGATAGCTGAGCTTGAAGAAAAGACAGCGACTTATGGAGTCCACCTCGAAAAAGTACCTCGCAGCATGTCCAAAATTTTGAAAGGTTGGGCAGCACTTTGGTTTAGTACAAGTCGTCTACAGACCGCTTCTTAAGCAACGTTCTGCCAAAAATTAATTAAATTTCTTCCAGTCCGCCCGCTACTTCGCATGCCTAGAAGACGAGATCAGGGTCCAAGGAGTAGACGTAACGTTCAAAACTTACTTAGTTGAATTAAAAATGCAACAAGACGAAGGAAGCATCAGGAAAAGGTCTACCGAGTCTATTTCTATTTGGACGTTGAGGCACTATGGTCAGTACAAACAAGTGGGCCCAAGGGGGTGTTCAAAACGAGACAGCGAGAGGTGAAAGAAGACGGACAAGAAACAAAATTCTATACACTAATTTCGTGCTAAGTAAGATAAAACTACTGCTTTCAAAATTGGTAAAGATTCGGTAGTAGAAATTATGTGATAGAGTTTGTTATAGTAATTACATAGTACTCTAAAAAGCTCATGCATATCATAGTTTGATCGACAATGGCTTAATAAAAGAAATGTAGAATTAGACGAACTAATGAAATGAAAAAAGTTTTTGTTACGTATATCAACAAATTCCCTAAGCCACCTTGAGCGTCTTCAAAAGAAATTCTTAAAATTTGACCTTATATCCTTTTATCCGCAGCCATCATAGATATAGACATCACCTGGTTCTCTTATCTAGTCTTAAGGACCGGAGGAAAATTCAGTCACTGCTATTTTTGAATGATTTATTAGCTGACAGCAAAGACGGCCCATTGCTGCTATTTAAAATTGATTTTTTTATACCATGTAGGTCGTTACGTTCTTTTGAACCATTCTCAATGAGAAGCCATCGAACGAACTATGCCGCAAATGAGCCCCTCTGCAGAAGTATGCGCTCGTGCAACAATTTGCCTGCTAGCATGCGGTTTAGCTTTAGCCGCGATTAAAGGGCAATTCGATATTTTTTTCCGAATATTTAAAAATAGTCAAGTTTATATAATAGTAGCCGTGTATTATTCGGCCGCCCTTAAAAGCGTCGAGAAATTTAACCAGCGAACTCAACAGACGCGTCATACTAATTCACAAATAATCATTGAACCTTTAAGCTTCTCCTTCGATTTCGAACTCATCGTTACGCTATAACAGCCGACTAAGTAAAAATGTTTCGACGAGTTTTAGTAAACAAAAAGCATCGAAAGTTTCAATACGATCTCTGGCGAAAATTACTTCGTTTGAACGATTGTAGTTGCTGCATATATGCACGTGCCCGCAGATCAGCTGATACAGTAAAGTTAATGCTTGTCATCGTTCTTTGTGAGTAATGGCATTTCGGAAGTCCAAAAAGGAACTACTGCCCGTCATTCAAATGCACTTCAATCCTGCAGATGTCATCTTAAGAGGCTGTACGGTAGACGAACTCAAGTCGTCCACATGGTTTACGATCCCGAAGTGGCTTCGCTTCATAGTTCATAGTTTCTGAAAATCGATATTTTTCAAGACTACTTCACACCCTTGAGTGCTGGAAAGGGGCTCTCCAATTAGAAACAATTTGAAAAATCTTGGCCTTGGCCGCTCAGTAAGGCTTATAATCGCTGGGTGGGCCACTCATAATAGAATCGATATATCAAATATTTTGGTTTAGAATCACTATCGAGGTTTTAAATTCGAAGGTAAACGATTGTGGTAAACTCATTAAAAATTGTATATCACTAAATTTGGCGATTTAAAGCGTGCCTCGTTTGAGTGTTTATTTGTGTTGGCAGGGTAAGTAAGAAGTAACGAAAATTTTGCAACGTTTCACTTCATTAGCACAACATCCAACACCGATGTTGGGTATTTTTTTTAGACGTTGATGCACTACGTTCAGTACAAACAGTAGCCCTTACAACACAAAGCAATGCTTGCTACGCGCGGGCCCCAGGGGGCTATTCAAAACGAGATCGCGAGAGGTGAAAAAAGACGGACAGGAAAAGGAACGGACGGACAAGTTCAAAATACATACGAAACAAAATACTACATACTAATTTCTCGCAAAGTATACTCCAGAATTGGACGAACTAATGAAATGAACAAAGTTTTTGTGTCATATGGATCATCATCCTTGGACCACCTTTTTATAAATCCAAGCACTCCTCTTTATTCACCATGCAGTAAATGTGGTCAGAAAATTTAAGTTTTTTGTTCAAAAGGACGCCAAGGTCATCAATATGTCTAATTCTAGTCAACTCATAACCACCTAACGTGGCATAATGTGGGTTGACCCGATAAAATGTCCTTACTTTGCATCTAGAGCTATTTATGTCCAATAGATTAACAGATAATCATGTTTAAAAAACATTAAGGTCCGTTTGTAATTCTGAACAGAGGGAAATGTTGCAGGCATAACTTGAGGTCATCTGCGTTCATAAGGACGCGCAACTTTGTGAAAACTAGAGCTCCATTGTGAAACGCCTGAAGTAACTTGGATTATTTTAGAGACGGAGTTTTTAAAGAGAACTTTTAAGCTCCTACCACTCACACACAAAATCCATGTTAGAAGATCATTTGAAAACCCTAAGAGGTATAACTTCCTTACCAGAAGAACGTGATTTACAGACTCAGACGCTTTACTAAAGTCAGTGTAAACAACGTCAGTCTGAAGTTTACTTCTGAAGCCATTTATAATGAAAGACGTTAGTTCCAAGAGTTTTGTTGTCGTAGACCTATGACTAATAAACCCGTGTTGGCACGGGGATATAGTCGACCTAAAAAGATGTTGCAAGTGGGGGTTATAATGTTTTCGAAATGCTTGCGGACAGCTTATTTTCCTTTTAATAAAGGGGAATAACAAATGACTCCTTCCTGCTAGGTGAGAAGTCAGAAGTTTCTAGGGATAGGGTAATCAATTTATGTAGTGGTCTGCACAGGGTCTCTGCGCAGTATCTAGGCAGACAGCCTGAAACACCGTCAGCACCCGGTGCGTAAACTGGCTTTACCCTTTGTAGATCTACAACAACGGAGTTTTCACTTAAATTCTGAAAAAAATTAAGTTCGAATTTGTCATGGCATTGATGTGTACTGGACGAAGCTGAATATGTGGTTTGGAAACACTGCGCAAAGAGATCGCCAGTGATGCTGGGTAAGAGGCGGATTTACGCTTAGTGTTAACAAAATTATAAAACTGTTTTGGATCTTGTGAAAACTGGATCCTACGGTAAAATTTGATCGAGCACTTAAATATCTGGAAGAGCCAGCTTGCGAACCACACGCTTTATATTTATTAAAAAGTCTGTACTTAACATTTTTTTAGACGTGTTGTTAAAAGGTTAGTGTAACGGAACACACTTTTGGAAGAAGGTGTTCAATACATAAAATATATTATTGGCCTCAGCCATGTTAGTGCATGAATAAAGTTCGGACCAGTCAAAGTTAGATAAACAAATATTTAAGCGACCAAAGTTTGTCTTACAAAAGCAGTGGATTCGTTTAACAGTCTTTCCAAAAATTTCCTTTATATCCTTTATATCCTATAGTCAGCTCTAATGCTGGGTGATAGGGATCTTCAGGTTGCGAAAGTGGCAACGTTCTTAAAACAAAGAACAAAACACAAATCCAGTTAACGTCCTAAAGAATTTTGAATATGGATTACTTGAGATAGCGCTATGTCAAGTAAGACTTCAATAAAAAAATTGTTTACCGCCTGCACACCTGTTTTTTGGACGTCCGTACACATTGGTTGCGTGCTTGACCTGTGGCATCGAAAACACTCAAATACACGGGGATTTTCGCCTTTTTTAAGCAACACCATCAGCCCTTCACCTTCGTCAAACATGTTGGCAAATGCCACGATTGCATTTTTCATAGCTTCAAACTGCTATATAAACTCACTCCTAATCAATATTGTACCCACTACTCAAAAAGGAAAAAGAGTATTTTAAATTTATGAAAAGTGTGTAGCAGGTAGGCACGGTTGCCCAAACTCTGCTAAGCAAAATACCAATACCAATGCACAAAGACACAAATAATTGGTGCGAGATTTTTTTTTTTCATTTCAAGTCGTTACACGTTACAAATTTATTAAAACTAATAAAATTACAAAGAGCATTTTCTGCGAAGAAGAAATTCATCGATGCGAGCTAGACCATTCTACCACCAACGAAGACAAGAAGTGATTTCAGGCGTGCAGAGTTTTAGGCAATCCAAAATCAAAATGCTACGATATTTTTGTAGGCCTGATCGTCGACAGAGGTAGCGGATGAAGAGATTGAGGAGAACACGCAAACTTTTTTTTTTGTAATTGGCCTCCGCTATGCTTAGAGAAACATGTGTAAATGAATTTGCTTTTCCTACATCAGGGGTGCTAAAACTGGCTAATGGAAGTGCATTACGCATTTAAGAAAGATCACGATCAAGCCTACAAGTTGTTAGGCGTTAGCTTTTTGGGCTTTTTTGTCACTAACAACGATGCCACTACCAACCCAGAAAAAATCAAGGCCATTCAGGAATTCCCCGAACCCAAAAATATATATTTCACGTTAGATGGTTCCTTGGAATGGCCAGCTATTACCGATGCCTTATCAAAGATTTTATGTCAATAGCCAGGCAAGTCTCCGTCATTCTAAAAGGGCAGCATGGAAGTGTCAGTAGGCACAGATCAAAAAATATTCACAATTGCACAATTTAGTGAGCTGCAACGACTTGCAGAGGATGTCATCCTCAGATACCCCGATTACAAAAGGGCATTCGATCTAACTGTCTAGGCATTTGGCATTGGCTCGGTACTATCCCAAGAGGGAAGACTCATTACGATGAATCAAACGCTGGAAAGCTCGCATCGTCGAGTCAGACGCTAAAATGTTTTATAGGCCCGTCGCGGATGCTCCCTCCAGGCAGCAAGTTAATGTTGTGAAGCAGGAGGAAGCTTTTTCGTGTGCGTCGGAAACCACGGATATGCCATTAAATTGCTTTCAGAATCAGATAACTCTGGAGGAAGCACGCTTTTCGTCTAAATGCAGCTTCTTGCTTTTTGGAAACAAGAGACGGCACAACATTGACTTCACATGCAAGGAGTCGCTGCTTGAGGAGCTCGCGGACACCATAGTCTCCAAAGGCGTAAACGCCATTCATTGCGATTTGCACACGCTAGCGATGATACAGGATGATTTGGTCCGGCAGTTCCCAGCCAACAAAAAATGTTGGCACTTCCAAAACCGCGTTACGGATATTTTCGCAGTCGCTGAGAGACGAGAAGTCCTCACCACTAAGCATAATAGGGCTCACAGATCTGCACAGGAGAATTTCAAGCAGGTACTTTCGGAATACTACTTTCCGAAAATGACCAAGTTAGCGAATAAAATCGTCACTAACTGTAAGACCTGCGCTAAAGCAAAGCAGGCATCCTTAAAAACACGAACTCGGCGAAACGCCGTCTCATGTGGGGGAAATGCTGCACATAGACATTTTCTCCACAGATAGAAAATACTTCCTCACATGCATTGACAAATTTTAAAAATATGCAATTTTCTCTAGAACAATAGAGGATCACAAACCGGCTCTGCTAAAACTCCTGAACGTCTTCCCCAAAGCCAGGGTCATCTACTCCGACAATATACCCTCATCGCATTCTGACCATGCTGAATAATCACTTTGGAGTTAGCAACCCGAATGCACCGCCCCTCCACAGCGTTTCAAACGGACAAGTGGAGCGTTTCCACAGCACTCTGGTGTAGTTTGCCAGATGGCTCAAAATCGAAAACGTTATCAGCGACACCGTAGAGTTGATCTTATTGGCCACGGCCAAATACAACAAGTCTATCCATTCGGTCATTGAAAAGAGGCCAGCTGACGTGGTAGTCACACAATCGAGTGACCCACAATGCGAAATACAGGATAGGATAAGGCTTGCCCAAAATAAGCTGAGAAGCAAGGACGGAGTTGATCGCATCGTGACCTGTTCCGGAGTTAAAAATTCAACGGGCTGGACCTTCGGGCGTGGCCGAGCCGGGAGGAAAACTTTGCGAGCGTGCAAGTCTCGTGTTAGAGGCGTAAAATTCACCGGGCTGGACCTTCGGGCGAGGGTGATGTCACTGATCACTTATGTGATTGGGGCGCACAAGCCATTTTCCGCGTGTCGGAGGCCAAAAATCCACCGGGCTGGACCTTCGGGCGAGGCCAAGCCGTGGAAAACTATTTCGCGAGAGTGGGAACGGTGGGTGATGTCATCACTTCTATGACACACAAGCCGTTTTCCGCGTGTCGGAGGCGATCGACCGGTCGGGAATGATGTCCACGCACATCTAGCTAGGGTAGAATACCAGTCGGGTGTCCATATACAGGGCGCATACACTACGAGGGGGAAAGCTAGGGTATTAGCCCAGACGGGATGGGTGTCCACGTGCGGGTCGCAAACACTACGAGGAGGGAAGTTAGGGTATTAGACCAGACGGGATGGGTGTCCACGTGCGGATCGCAAATACTACGAGGGGGAATGCTAGGGTAGTAGACCAAGCGGAACGGGTGTCAACGTGCGGGTCGCAAATACTACGGGGAGGAATGCTAGGGTAGTAGACCAATCGGGATGGGTGCCCACGTTCGGTTCGTATGCACTACGAGAAGGAAAACTACCGATCAACTACGTATAAAATCACAAACGAGAGATTCCACTTTCACTCATTTCAATTAATATCCTCCTACGAGTCCGCTAAACCGTCTTCTTTCGACGAAGAGGAATATTATATACATTAACCTTGGAGCACTGATCAATCCAATTGTTTGTTTTTTTTTCGCGTGACGTCGCGCATTCGCGGCGACAGAAGAGACCAGAAACTCGATCGTTGTGTGACCACCTTCCCCAAGCTCCCTTTTTCTCACCTTCGGGATTTCTGGTATAACAGGTTCACATCCATTTCTCTGCTATTCTCTTTGACCCTAACATCGGCACACATCACAGACTACTCGCAGGTCAAGCACATTCCCATCATTGATTTTAGTATGGGAAGAATTCGCAATTGTGAGACACTCAGCGAATCTCTTAGAGTATAGCCGCGTGGTAGAAGAGACTGGTGGCACGATTAACATGTT
Organism: Drosophila elegans; assembly: GCF_018152505.1. Taxonomy (NCBI): domain Eukaryota; kingdom Metazoa; phylum Arthropoda; class Insecta; order Diptera; family Drosophilidae; genus Drosophila; species Drosophila elegans. The sequence continues at coordinate 1,168,798 of NW_024545647.1, read as the reverse complement.
TCCCCAGTCACACATGCAGAAGCTCTTTAGCGTAGATTTCGCTCACCTGCGTGTCCTGCTCGAATCATAGATCATCCACCATAGGCTAGCGGCGTTAAAAATAGTGGCGGGAACGCCAGACGCGGAGGACCTTGAAACAATAGACAGATAAATATAAACAACAAAGTACAAGAACAAATCAATAGTATCTCCGCCACTGTCAATCAAATTCTGAGGTCGGCTAAATAATCCCATCTTGACTTGGGACACCTATACGAGATCTTATTGTCTCGGAATAGGATGATTGCAATGGAGCTACAAAATTTATCGCTAGCAATAGCTTTTGCTAAAATCATTATCGTTAGCTTTAGCATTCTAGATCATGCAGCCCTAAAAGTGTGTGGATCGAGGAGCCCACAGATACCCTTGCGTCCGTTAAAATATTACAATCCGTTAACATTTTCCATTTCATCATTAGAATTCCTAAAATCAAGTCAGCATGCGTCAAAATCACAGTTTTTCCCGTGTCACACCACGACACAATACTCAGCGGATTGCAACAGAGAGATGCACACAGTCAAAAACTACTCTGTGTCACCTGAAGACACATTTTGCCAACTGGCGCTGAGAAAATCATGCGCTCTGGAACTCCACGCTGGAGGAATTGTGCACTGCGATATTCAAAACAGCGATCTCCATCTCCGTCACCTACGTGGATGATGGACTCATCATCATAAACGATCGCCCGGCTCGTGTGAGTGTGGACAATGGCACTTACGACCACTTTCGAGGAACTCAGCTCATCACCTTCATTAAGAGTTAACGAGACCCGGAACGTCAATCACGACACCGCCCAGAAGAGGGCACCAGGAGTAGTTAGCTCGAACTCCCTGAACATCACCTTGGAACACGACATACTTAGCCTTCCATACCTTCACCGCTTGAGTGAGCGTAACCTGGAGCATATTAAGAAATACGGGGAGGATATCAATGTCCAGAAAGTGCTAATTGCACTCACTTATTGGTATGTCGCCCAAGCCAGGAGATCGACCGCCTAACTAAGGGGTGTGATTGCCCAAATAGGGCAAAGACAATTACCGACGGCAATTCGCTTATTCGCTTGACCTCATTACTCTATTAATTTGTACTTCAATTAGGACGGACAAGGAAAGTAAATAATAATTTTGTTGTATAAGGATCGTCAAATTCTTTTGACCATCGCTTATTAAATCCAAGAACACTAATAGCCTCATCCCCCTATTAAAGGGCATTACGTTACATATAAGGCAATTCAAATTTAATAGGTTGACACCTAAAAAAAATCAATATCAGACTGTAAAACGAAACCAGATTGCAAATTATTATAGGACAAATAAAGTTTAACATTATCAGCATACATTAATACTCGTTAATTTGTTAAGACAAAAGGAAGATCATTGATGGTATGGGTATGACATTACATTTTTCGCTTCATTCATTGACGGATTACTTGGTCCTTGGATTTAGAGACAACTATATGGATACTGCTTGACAATTGTTGTTTCCTTTAACTGGTCAAAAATATTTCGTATATATTTAAGCCTCGCTTTTTCATTCCGTTATGTCATCAACTCCAATCGACCCCGGTGGTATTTCATCGAATGGCATTTTTTTTACCAAAGTCCGGTTCATATTTTTTACTATCGGGTATCGGTTCTGACAATTTTCTTCATTCATTGCTCATTGGAATCGACATAGGTTGTCTTCCTCGCACTTACGTAATAGTTAAAACAAAAAATGAGCAATGAATGAGGCCAACAATGTAGTATCCTAACCCCATTAATAAAGTAAATAGCAATGGGTCCAAATGTCTACCCTGAGGCACTCCAGATGTTACGTTAATCATATTGGAACTGCGTTTTTAAAAATAACCATCTGAGTTCTTACATTCAAATAACTTGAAATCTAAGTTGAACGATTATTCGAAAACCCGAGCTGATCTAATTTAAATAAAAGAAGAGAATGGTTAACAGAATCAAAAGCTGTTTATCTGTAAATATAACATCAGTCTGTATAGTATTATTAAATTCTTTAGCTATAATAGATGTGAATTCAAGTATGATCGTGGTAGTAGACATTCGCTTAACAAAACCATGTTGATAATGAGATATTATGTTACAAATGAGAAGTAATGATGCGCTCAAATGCCTTAGGTATTGCAGACAATTTAGAAATACCTCTATTATTTTGTACATCTGATCCTCCCTTTTTATGGAGCGGAATAATAAAATAATCTTTTCAGAAAGTTTCAAAAACTGATCTTGAGGTAGACAATTGAAACAGTTTAAGAATCGGTTTATAAAAAGTTAAGGCACAAAACTTAAGCACGCACCCTGGAAGCCCTTCTGTTGTGGTTTTGTGGTTTTTAATTCCATTAGATGATATCTTTATGTTATTACCGGGGAAAAAAACATTTATTAAAGTTATTAAATTGCTTTGGATTATTTGAAATTTGGTTTTTCACCGGTTCAAATACATAGAACAGCATTGACTGTTAAGAACATTAAAATCCAATCGAGCAACCACATATTTCGAAGAATCAGTCCGTTTGTACTCTTTGTAAACGCAACCGATCACAAGCGACGCTAAATGGACGCTAAATGATCAAAATGTTTGTTTTTTGGCGCACCTACCCCCAGAATTTGCGTTATTTAAAATATACAACATCGATATTCCCAATTTTTTACAACTCAATTCCTATTAAGCCTGAAAATTAACAATTCAAAACCGACCGGAAGGCATCAGTTTGAAAAAACAACCAATTGTGCAAATTAAATGACAAAACAAACAATTATTTTGATTGAATTTTTAAATACTTTAATTCATGTAAGCACAAACCAGCGCCAATAAATTTGTAAATATAAAAAGTAGATACATTTTTTGTTTCGAAAGAAGATATAGTTTAAACTATTTTAGTACTTATACTTAAATTCCATTCTAAACAAATATTGCAAGTTAACTTGAGCAATATCATACACTATGTACTCATTGTATAATAACGATGATTGAAATTTCTCAGTGGTGACTGCTTTCCCCAACGGTATTTCGACTCCATCATTTCTTACATAGCTCATCTTCGGGTCTGGCATTGTGCGACCATGACCAAAGCAACTGTGTTTGTCCTTTGGTAGTTTTGTAATATATTTTGCTGCAGTGCATTCCATCATGTCCCCCAAAGCAACTTCGGACAGAAGCATTAACCCAGTTGAGTTTTGTTGACTTGTGCAACAATAATTTGCTGATTTCGACACCATATCTGCAAAATAAATGCCTTTGCCAAACATATAGCCAGCTGAAGGTGCTTCTGGAGGAGCAATTTTCAATCCATGCGATAATATACCAATAAAATTGGTAAGCCGAGATCCGTGCCACAACAATTTTCTATTATGTAGCTTCTTAAATGGTTTATAACGCCTTGCTTCCCCTTGGCGAGCAACTTTGAACACATCTACAACGTCAAGATCATAGCTGCTATGGGTAGAAGCATGAGTGTTTTTTACATACTTGTTTAGAATTGAAAATTCTTCACTACTTTTATCTAGTGGAACTAATTCCGTTTTTAATTGCATGTAATGTTTATCCAAAGGATTAATATTATCAGTTGCGTCTTCGGTTTTGATTAGCCTGTAGGCAACCTCGATCTCAGTTAATGAATCAAGCATTTGTCGCAAGTCTTCGATTTGTTTATGTGTTTCAATTAATGTTGGAGATTTAACTCCAAAGTTATGAGGAATCAATGTATAAAACCTATTAGTAGCATCAATTAAATTTGCATTACTTGTTCCGGATTCTATTAATTTAAAAATTTCTGTTATAACACTATAAGCGGATTGAATCTGATTTACACTAAGCTTACCCAAAGGCATTTTATTCATGTCAATTTGAAACTCTGTCAAAGTTCTATTCATAGATTCTACATCAAACATGAGCCTTATTAAATTTTGCAATGAAATTTCTAACTTAGACTCAACAGACCGACCGCTATGAGTTAACCACTTTGGGTCATCATCATACTGCATTTCTATTGGGTACATACGACCGGTAATTTTAACAAATTGGTCTCGTTGTTCGAATTCATTTCCAGTTTTGTCAGCATATATATCTTTAAACTTTTTTTTAGCAGAATCACTTGTGTTAAACTCCTCAACCTTAGAGCTTCCAATACTAGTTCCAATTCGGCCCCATGAACGAAAAATCCAATACCTGAAATTTGGAGTTTGTATAAGATTAATAAAATTTTAAAATCGTTTTTTGTTAATAATTAGTAAAATAGTTTCTTATGGTACAGTATAAGTTAACACGGTTTCTCAGCAACACGGAAGTTCCCAAGTTAATCATGCATAACCGACTAAAATAATGCAAGACCAGCTTCACCTACGGATGTTGCACAACGACGTCGCCAAAATCCCAAGCTTCGGTCAGCGCAATGCACTCTGATGCAACGGCGGCTACCCAGACCATGCATGGGCAGTCGGGTCAGCACTTCTAGGGCATAGGGCTAGCTTTCGTTATAACAATTATTGTACCTAGCAGTTAGTTGAATTTTGGAAATAATCCGTGACGGTCAAACCTCGCTATTACCAAGTCTTCTCATTCGCGCAGTACAGTGCGTCTTAAAATAAATCCTCAAACAGGACTTATAATTAGTTGGCACCCAACGCGTCGTAAGACACTCGACCCGTGTTAAATAAAAAAACGCGTCGTAAGACCCTCGACACGTGTAAAATAAAAAAAACGCGACCGTAAGACACTCGATTCAACGTTAAAATAAAAACCTAAAACAAAAAAAAAAAAACAACAAATCAACCAAATAAAAACAACCAGAAACGACTACAAGAGCGAAACTGAATTAAAAGAAGGAAGACACCGACAGCGGCAACAACATTTAGTTTTATAATCAAATAAAAACCATGTAAGTAGAGTGTTCATTGATATTCCCACTATTTTAAAATTGCAAAATATTTTAAAAATATTAAATAAGTGATTTTCTAAGAGTCTCAGTCAAAAGTAAAACAAGTTCGGAAACCTTTTTTAGAATAAATTAAATGCGAAAGGAACTAAATTCTTTGTTCTTTGTGTTAAAATCATATGAGCGTTAGAGAGATAGAAGAATTATTAGACAGATTTCAAAAACTAAATACCGCGGAAAGTTCACAACAAAATAGTTCAAGCATGGCATTGACCAGTGAACAATTAAAATCCATTATAGATGGCGCAGTTGCGCAAGAAAAGGCTGCGCCATCTATAATGGCGCGCAAGAAAAAGGCTTTGAGAAAAAATTACAAGATTTTCAGAAGCGATTAGGCGGTGTAAATATCGGCACACCAGAAGCAGAAACGTATAAGGATGCGGCGCATATCGCCTATAAAGTATTTGAAAAATATGATGGTAGTTCCAAGCACTACCAAGCCTTAGGCATTCTCCGAAACAAAATAAAAGGCTCAGCCGATATGGTTCTTTCGTCGTTCGACACGCCTTTAAATTTTAAGGCTATTATTAACAGGCTTGACTTTACATACGCGGACAAACGACCGATATATTTAATAGAACAGGAGATGTCAATACTCCGTCAAGGAAACATGACACTTCTGCAGTACTATGACGAAGTAGAGAAAAAACTGACTCTGCTAATAAACAAAACAATTATGACCTACGACAACACGGAAGCTAAAACACACTGAACGAAAAATACAGAGCAGATGCGCTACAAGTATTTATCTCGGGCATAAGAAAATCGCTTAGCTACGTTGTTTTTTCGGCAAGACCAACCGATCTTCCTTCCACTTTAGCATTAGCCCAAGAAGTAGACGCTTAGCATGAGCGATACATGTTCGCAAGTAGTTTTGCACGTACCACGGAAGAATAACACCAAAGGGCTGAACAAAGAAATGAAACGACAGACGCTAAGTTTAACCCAAAGAATTAAAAAACGTTATTTTCGTAGATAAACCATTCTCTATAAAATCAATTCATGGTCGCAACACAATAAACAAAAAATGTATAATACACCTTTTTAATATAAACCAAACTTACCAAACTTAACAACGTTTGATGGAATAATTGGACTGGACCTACTAAAAAAAACTGACGTCGTACTTGAGCTAAGAGAAAAAAAGTTAATAACTAATAGCAGTTCGGAGGAAATTAAATTTTTGAAATGTGCAGATGTTAATTTTACAAAAGTTGAGGATATAGTGGTACCACAGGAAATGTTGGAAAAATTTCAGGAAATGTCAGGAAACCGTACGGGTGCATTTGCAGAGCCAAACGAAGCGCTGCCGTACAATACTAACATTATTGGTACTATCCGGACAGAAAATGAAGATCCGATATATTCAAAATTGTACCCATACCCAATGGGCGTGTCCGACTTTGTAAATACAGAAACACAAGCGTTATTACGAGACGGCATAATCCGACCATCTCGGTATCCATATAACAACCTTGTTTGGGTTGTAGATAAAAAAAGGGACCGATGAACAGGGAAACACAAAAAAACGCCTAGTAATAGACTTCAGAAAGCTTAATTTGAAGACAATAGATGACAAATACCCTATCCCGAACGTAGTTTTTTCTTGGCAAATTTAGGAAAGGCAAAGTACTTTACCACATTAGATTTAAAGTCTGATTTTCACCAGATACTACTAGCCGAAAACGACAGAGAAAAAACGGCTTTTTCTGTAGGAAATGGGAAATATGAGTTCTGTAGACTACCCTTTGGATTGAAGAATGCACCCAGCATATTTCAGAAAGCCATTCACGATGTGCTCAGGGAACAAATAGGGAAATCATGCTATGTCTACGTCGACGACGTAATTATTTTTTCAGAAAATATGCACGAGCATGTGAAACACATAGCATGGGTCTTAGACAAATTATATGAGGCCAACATGAGAGTAGAAAATGTAGAGTACTTAGGTTTCGTGGTTTCACGCGGAGGCATAAGAACATGCGATAACAAAGTAGACGCAATCCGTAACTACGAACAACCGACCACACTATTTAATGTCAGGTCATTTCTCGGACTAGCTAGTTACTATAGGTGTTTTATTAAAGACTTTGCATATATTGCAAAACCTATAAGTGACATCCTGAAAGGAGGAAATGGCAAGGTTAGTGCAGGACAATCAAAGAAAATACCTGTTAGGCATTTGAAAATCTTAAGAGTGTTCTCGCGTCTGAAAACGTAATGCTATTATATCCAAATTACAAAAAAGCGTTCGACTTGACGACAGATGCATCATCTTTTGGTTTGGGAGCAGTCTTGTCACAGAACGGAAAACCCATAACCATGATATCACGAACTTTAAAGGACAAGGAACTTAATTTTGCAACTAGCGAAAGGTAGTTATTAGCAATAGTATTGGCCTTAAAAAGCGTCAGGAATTATCTATACGGCGTGATAAATTTAAACATTTTTACTGACCATCAGCCACTTACTATCGCCGTCTCAGATCGCAATCCAAAAGAAAAAATTAAGCGCTGGAAAGCTTTCATTGACGAGCACAACGCCCAAATTTTTTATAAGCAAGGAAAAGAGAACTACGTCGCTGACGCACTGTCCCGACAGCACATCCACGCGCTAGAGGAGGATGCCCAGTCAGATATTGCCACAATACATAGCGAGTTATCACTTACCTACACTATTGAAAAAACAGACAAACCGGTCAACTGCTTTCGGAACCAGGTAATCATAGAAGAAAGCAGAACTGCTTCAGTTAGAACGGTCAATATGTTTCGTGAAAAAAACTCGACATCTTTTATATTTCTCGGATAGAGAAACAAGTATACGATGTGCTCAAAAAATACGTAGTCAATACAATGTTATGCGAACTAGCAGTACTGGCATTTATCCAACACGAACCGTTTGGTGACTGACATCCAAGACAAAAATGAGAAAAAAGAAATTACGGTGTCAGAACATAACAGGGCTCATAGGGCCGCTCAAGAAAACGTGAAACAGATTTTGCAAGACTATTTTTTTCCCAAAATGACTCATATGGCTAATGAGGTGGTCGCAAATTGTAAAATATGCCAGAAGGCAAAATACGATAGACACCCTCAGAAACAGATTCTCGGAGAAACACCTACTACCTCGTACGCAGGCAAAATCCTACACATTGACATATTTTCAACAGACAAAAAATACTTTTTAACTTGCGTAGACAAATTTTCAAAATTTTCAATTGTCCAACCAATCGCTTTCAGAACCATTGCAGACGTGCAAACCGCGATTTTACAACTTATTAATTTCTACCGGCGACCGAAAACAATATATTGCGAAAATGAGCCCACTATAAAATCCGAAACAACTAGGTCTCTTTTAAGCAACCGGTTTAACGTGCAAATCGTTAATGCACCGCCTGTTCACAATACATCGAATGGACAAGTGGAAAGATTCCACAGTTCACTAACAGAAATAGCACTGTATTTAAAAATCAAAAAAGGTATTAAGGAAACGGTTGAATTACTACTCCTCGCGGCTTTAGAATACAATACAACATTACACTCTGTAACAAATTAACGACCCATCGACATAATTCATTCATCAACCTAAAGCTTAACGCAGAAATTAGAGATAAAGTCTCAAATGCACAGAACATCCAACTACAAAGATTAAATAAAACTAGACAAGACAGAAATATTCAAGTATCATATGAGACAAAGTTCTCGTAAAATCAAATAAGAGGTTGGGAAACAAACTTTCCAATTTGTACACCGAGGAAACCATAGAAGCAGACTTGGGGACCACAGTCTTAATAAAAGGGAGGGTGGTACATAGGGACAATTTGAGGTAATTAAATGTTCACCATAGACACGCTAGAAGCATCAACTTATTAGGCACCGCATTAAAAATCGTAGCCGGTACTCCAGATTTCGATGACTTCGAGGAAATTAAATTCACGCAGAAAGAACTCATAGAATCAGAAAATTATGCAGATAAACATTTACACTAAGACCCAAGAACAAATAAATATCCTAACAAACACAGTAAACATTTTAGTAAAAAAGGCAAAAGTAGAACAGATAAATACAGAAAATTTGTATGAAAAATTGCTATCAAGAAACAGAATAATTAGTTCCGAACTCGAAGCCTTAATGTTGTGAGTTACACTTGCGAAAATTGGAATAATAATCCCCGTAATTTTAGATTCAAATGATTTACAAAATTTAATCAATGAACATTCTACAAATGTTACTGTTACTGATCTAACGGAAGTTGCTCAAATTAAAGTTTTATTAAATAATAATTTTTTACACTTTATATTTAAATATCCTAAGTCGTATTTAGCTTGTAAGAAGATAATCTTGCACCCCGTTGAAAACAACGGCCCTATTATTAATTTTGCTGAAGACAATACTATAGCTGACTGCGGTAACAAAATCATGCCGATTGGAAACTGCAGCACCGCCCTTACAACAACATTTCGCAGAGAAATGCCCTACACAACCTGCGCACAGCAACTTCACTCAGGAGGCAACGCATACTGCTCGACTCGCACCAGCCACCTTGAACACCTAACAATCATCGATGATGGCATCATCATTCTTAATGACGGAACAGCTACGATCAATGGACAACTGGCAACCGGTACGTTCTTTATTACATTCGAAGACGAGGTAAGAATAAATAACACCGTATACCAAAACTTGAAGAGCTACGTTAAGAAGTCACCAGCCCCAGCTGCATCAACAGTCCTTAACATTACGGGCCATCAAGAAATACTGAGCTTACCATACTTACAAAAATTAAATTTGAAAAACCTACGTTACATTGGCGAAATAGAAAGGGACTGGAAACACGGCCTATAATATCTGGAATGGCCATGATCGCCTTCTTGGTCACCTGCTTTACTATTTACAAACTCTACCATAGATGCCAGCGAGATCAACGTCAGCGTGACCTTCAAATTATTATTGACAGCTTCAAGAAGTCCGAGGACGTCCTTCATCTAAGTAAGGGGGGAGGTAATACGGTTTCACAGCAACACGGAAGTTCTCAAGCTGATCATGCATAACCGACTAAAATAATGCAAGACCAGCGACACCTACGGATGTTGCACAACGACGTCGCCAAAATCCCAAGCTTCGGTCAGCGCAATGCACTCTGATGCAACGGCGGCTACCCAGACCATGCTTGGGCAGCCGGGTCAGCACTTCTAGGGCATAGGGCTAACTTTCGTTATAAGAATTATTGTACTTAGCAGTTAGTTGAATTTTGGAAATAAACCGTGACGGTCAAACCTTTACCAAGTCTGCTCATTCGCACAGTACAGTGTGTCTTAAAATAAATCCTTAAAAAGGACTTATAATTAATGTATACACTCAGAAAATTTGTAGACTAATTTAATTTTTAGGTAATGCATTACTTAAAAATACCAAAATGTGTCTTATTTCTTACAATTTAGATAGACCAATTTTGAAGGCGATTGTTTCCTTCAGTTATAGTCTATTATAGAATTACCAATAAATGGACAATTTTCATATTTTTTAGGCCATTTACATTTAAAGGCCATTGTTTTTAAAGGACTATTAAATTCAGACCATTAAAATCAAGACAATATTCAAGCATAAGGCATGGTGTATGATGGTGTAAAAAAAATGTTTAAAACTTATTCTTGGGCCGCTACATCCTGCTTTTTGTTTTCGAAGTAGGCGGAAGGCACGTGTTCGATTTTTAACATAGGAAAAATAAAAAATGCAATTTTTTATCTTAACTTTAGGTTACAAGTGAACTAAAATTGTAAGGCCATTAATGCTTTTGGCACCATTTTTTAGGTCACGTTTCCTAAAATTAGTTGTAATTTTAAGCTGAAAATCGCATATAATTTATGTTTTAAAATAATAAACAATTTTTGCTTCCATTATTGAAGTCTATAATAAGCTTGCTTAATATACGAAGGCAGTACATGTAGTGACGATGAGCACCGGAGAACGTGTGCAAGGAGACTACTATATATATACGCAATATTCGAAATAAGGAAAAAATAGTCCGATCTTAATAAATGATGTATCAATCAAAAGGTATAACTTTTACAACAGTTTGTGCATACTAAGAGTTTTAGAGTCAATTGGTTTCGGAGAAATGGGGGTGAAAGTGCGAACAAATTATGTCTACTGTTGGCCGGTAGAGCATGAAGTCTTACTTTTATAGCATTAAATACGTGTCCAACGACACCAAAATTTTATCGATCCGATACTCCGTTAAAAAGAAATTCAATCAACAAGATAAAAACAGCATTTTTGAAATGGGAGTTGCAATCCAATTCATATCTTCTTAGTTATCATTTAATACTTATTTGAATGAGCAGAAATCTATGCAAGTCCAATTCGATTATGAAAAATTCTAAATGCAATTAATAATTGTATCATATTATTAGTAATAATATATTCTTCGGTTTTTTTATATACAACTCATGGAAACAACTCCTCTTCATGGTGCTGATCTTCTTTAATAAAAACAAATGGGTTCTAGTCTTGTACAAATTAAAAACGAGAATTGAAGCTAAAGTTTAAATACATTTGCAGCCTTGTCAAAAATAAATTTCGATATATATTCGTATATGTTTCAAAACTCTGGAACATGATTTTTGGCTCAACTTTACGTTCTTTTTAAAACCCTGATTGGAGCTATATGATAAATTCGTCCGACTTTAATCAAATTTAACAAGAAATAAAAAAAAAACAGCAAAGCTATAACTTTTTTTTATTTTTTTTCGATTGTTCCAATGGAAGTTATTTGATATAATCGACCAAACAGTCTAGTTAAGACTTTTATTATACAATTGCAGAGGGTATTATAATTTCAGTAAGTCTTCTGCAACGCTGTGAAGGAGACATTTCCGACCCTATAAAGTGTATATAAGTGAAAAGATTAATTAGAATTTTGTTATAAAAAAACAAATCAAACTTCACTTTATTGGGTTGGATTAAGAACTAATTTACTTAAGTTAAACATATATTGATTATAGCTACGCGTCGCTCCATCGCTGCAACCGACTCTGCCGCTGTTGCTGTTTCTGCTGACGTTCTTTGATATTATTGGTTGCTGCTCTTGGTTGCCGTTGCCTTTGGCCAAACTAAATTGTAGTTCACCGGTGCATTTTATTGTAAGCACTTAGTTGAGTTCGATCAACTTTGGAAATTGGCTGTTCTGCATTCCCAAGATCGCTGACCACAAGGTGCAAGCTCAGCGCACGCGTCTAAGTTCTTTTGAACTTTATTGAGGGCATTGCTTTGCTGTTTGTTGTGCAATCAATGCTTACTCTTTTCTTCTGTCTGGGAGTTTGCATTATTTTGGGTGTTAACTCTTCCCTGCTTAAACGCGACTTTCCTCGGTCGCAACGTAGTAAAGTACAGGTCCGGAACGTGTGGGTTTATCTTGCGTTTCTGGCACTGAAGCTGATGTACTTTCCGTTGACCTACGCCTTCGTAGGAGTTCCGTGATTGATCCCATTATAAGTACTAGTAGGATGATGGCGGATCCGTAGCTAACGGCAGATTATATGTTTGCCTTGCTTCTTAATATTTCCAGGGTTTTTGTCCTGTTAATGCTGAGTTCCTTGACCATTTATAGTGAGAGAACTTACTCTAACTTAGTCTTCTGGTTTGTCTACGTGGATTTCCCTTGACTTGAAAGTGGTTTCGCCAATAGTTGCAGTCGAATTACGGTATTGTATTATGAAAGAGCCTTGCAGTTGTAGAAGTTTTCCAACTAGCGAGTCTGGTGCCTGGTAGTATTTCTTTGAAATCCGGTATATGTTTATTGTGATCGTCTTACATTCTGGTTCTCGAATGTTTAAGAGATCGTTTACGCAAGTATCATTGCTTAAATCTGACAAATTTTCTGAATTACAAATAGTCTTATCATTATAGGATTCACAAGGTTTAATTATTGCAAAATTTTGTCTGTTACATTCTAAAAAATGTTCATATTTAATATAATTGATTGGGAGGCGAATAATGTAAATAAGGTCGGTACCATTTGTGGCTAATTTGATTCGAGCAAATTTCAATAATTCTTCATTGTTAAAAAATAATTTTTTTTTCTTTTTCATCCACTATTTTGGTAACTGTGTTCGTAAGTACAAATGAATTTATTGTGTTAGATTTGGCCCATGTAATTGCGTATATTATTTTGGTTATTTCTTCTTTTATTAATTAAATTTTATACTTTAAAAAATTTGCTTTCTGATTTACGATTTCTTCCGAGCTCTGGCTAACTCTCAAAATTGCATTAGTAGCATTAGTAAGTTGGTTAATTTTTTGATTTATTAATCTGTTAATTACTACTTGTCTATTGTTGTTTTCTAGCTGCTCATTTATCTTATCTTCTAAGATCTGATACTCGTGGTGATATGGTGATCCCGCCAGCCATTTCCATGCAGTATCTATTGCTTCTATTGCCCTTTTTTGTCTTTTTTGAGTTTGGAGTATGCGTTTTAGTTCATAGGAAAGATATGGCTGTGATGGATGAGGTGAGTGAATGAAATGATTCTTCTACTTCGCCAGAGTTTCTTCATAGCTTTGTAGGTTGAAGATGTGGATGATTTTAAATATTCCGTCTTGCTTAGCCGCTAATCCGGTTTCGAGTGAGATGATTTGTGAATTGGAATCACCAAGCGTGTTGGGAAAAATAATCCGTCTGTTTGTTTATTTTTAATTTTCTATTTTATTTCTTCTCGTTTTTTTCTATGTCTTCTGCTGAACTGGAGATTGTGCTTCTGAAAAACATGTCTATGGGTCTTTCTTTTTTTTTTTTTTTTTTTTAAGTTACCACATGATTTCGGATAGGGTTGAATGAAACCTTTCTATTTGTCCATTACTTGTCGATGCGTACGGAGCAGTGGTGTGTACTGATATTTTCAGTTCATTTTCTAACATAAACTTTATTGCGAATTTCATGAGAAAAATGTATTATATATAAAAAACTTAGTAATCTAAAAAATAATAAGGACTCAAAATAAATAGAAATAATTAATCGTAATTGGTTCAAAATATCTTTCTAACGACACACAACACACACCCACAGCTTTAGAAGTTGTGGGGCGAGATATCTAGCTTTTCTATCTGTTTTCCCGCTAAAAATGGCTGGTTATTCAAAAAGTGGTAGAACAAAAGTTTTTTTTAACAAACAAACGGGAGAACCAGAGTTTTAATTTTAAAAATGCAGTCTACAATGTAGACTCTATGTCTTGTTTATTGAACATCTTTTATAAATATTGGATTGATTTATGTCGTTAGACGAGCTCAAAAAAGTTGGGTCGACTAAAATCGAATTTTCGAAATTTGAAAACGGAATCGTTTGCCCATTTTTTGCCCACTTTTGCCCACCAATTAGTTTTTTTGCCCACCTCCAGTTTTGAAAATATGGGAAGTTCGAAAATTTTCGAAGATTTTCGAAAACATAAAAGTTGACTTTTTAAAATTTTTTTTTTTAATCGCAAGAATTTAGAATTTTGAAAAAGTAAAAACTTTAGAAAATATTGAACTTTTAAGTTTTCATAACTTTTTACCCAATAAAAAATCATTTGCCGCCGAAGGCAAAAAAACAATTTTTTCGAAAAAATAAAAAGTGGCCATGTTTGCCATCCTTTTAAAATTTCAGAATCTAAAAAAAAATTCGTTTGTCCACCTCTTAAAATATGATTTTTTAGCAAAAAACGTTTGCCGACGGCTTTTAAACAGCCTTGTCCGAAAAAAACGTTTGCCCACCCATTAAAAATAGGTTTTTCAAAAAAATAAAAGATGCCCATGATTGCCCACCTCTTAAAATTTAAGAATTTAAAAAAAATCGTTTGCCTCTTAAAAATATGTTTTTTCAACAAAAAACGTTTGCCCACCTCTTAAAAATTAATTTTTCCGGTTTTGGTTTTATCGAAAACGGAACACTGCTTTCCGGTTACTGTCATTGACAAAAAAAAAACCAAAAACCTTTTTTTATTACTTTTAAGAAGTGGGCAAACGATTTTATTTAAATTCTTAAATTTTAAGAGGTGGGCAATCATGGGCATCTTTTATTTTTTTGAAAAAACTATTTTTAACTGATGGGCGCAAACGACTTTTGTCGAAAAAAGCTATTTTTAAGCCGTCGGCAAATGATTTTTGTTAAAAAACTAATTTTTAAGAGGTGGGCAAACGATTTTTTTTTTTAATTCTTAAATTTTAAGAGGTGGGCAAACATGGTCAGTTTTTATTTTTTCGAAAAAACTATTTTTAAGGTGTGGACAAACGACTTTTGTCGGAAAAGTTAATTTTTAAAAGGTGGGCAAACATTTTTTGTTGAAAAAACATATTTTTAAGAGGTGGGCAAACGATTTTTTTTTTAATTCTTAAATTTTAAGAGGTGGGCAATCATGGGCATCTTTTATTTTTTTGAAAAAACTATTTTTAATGGGTGGGCAAACGTTTTTTTCGAACAAGGCTGTTTAAAAGCCGTCGGCAAACGTTTTTTGCTAAAAAATCATATTTTAAGAGGTGGACAAACGAATTTTTTTTTAGATTCTGAAATTTTAAAAGGATGGCAAACATGTGCACTTTTTATTTTTTCGAAAAAATTGTTTTTTTGCCTTCGGCAAATGATTTTTTATTGGGTAAAAAGTTATGAAAACTTAAAAGTTCAATATTTTCTAAAGTTTTTACTTTTTCAAAATTCTAAAAGGTGGGCAAACGTGGGCAAACGATTCTCTTGCGATTAAAAAAAAAAAAATTTAAAAAAGTCAACTTTTATGTTTTCGAAAATTTTCGAACTTCCCATATTTTCAAAACTGGAGGTGGGCAAAAAAAACTAATTGGTGGGCAAAAGTGGGCAAAAAATGGGCAAACGATTCCGCTTTTCGAATTCGATTTTAGTCGACCCAACTTCTTTGAGCTCGTTAGACGCGTATTCAAATCCAAAATACAACCATGCTTTAAATCAGACTTTTTACTTCACCGGCCCCAACAACTCCATTATGTCAGACCCAATTTTAGATAGTACTTTCACCCCCCATTTTTCCTGAACCAATTTACTTTCTAAAAGTCTTAGTATGCACAAACTCTTAGCTATATTTATACTCTTGCAGAGGGTATTATAATTTCAGTTAGAAGTTTGCAACGCAGTGAAGGAGACGTCTCCGACCCTATAAAGTAAATATATTCTTGATCAGCATCACTAGACGAGTCGATCTAGCCATGTCCGTCTGTCCGTCCGTTTATATGCAAACTAGTCTCTCAGTTTTAAAGCTATCTGTATGAAACTTTCCCAAAAGCAGCTTTAAAACTGAGAGACTAGTTTCCGTAGAAACGGACGGACGGACAGACAGGAATGGCTAGATTGACTCTCCAAGTGATGCTGATCAAGAATATATATACATTATGGGGTTCAGAAATGTCTCTTCACTGAAATTTTAATACCGTCTGCAACAGTTTACAAATATATGTAATTATAGAATAAATATAGAGCAATTTAATGCAGGTGTCGAACTCGGGCCGTTCTCGCCCAACACCCAACCATCTAACGCGATGCGCCACTAACCACTCGAATTATATGTGAATAATGCGCCGGTAGTTTTGTTCCAAGTTGACAAATATGAAGGGAAGTGTGAAGTTTGTTTTCTTTTCGGCTTCACAAAAAAGCCGCTGCATACAAAAAAAATTTTCGTTCCTCGTTACTCGTTTTCGTAATAGAGTCTTTGAAAGTCACTTATCTGTTCGGACACGTTTCTTTGGAGCTCTGCATTTCATTTTTTTTTAAACATCTGTAAGCATCTAAGTTTATGGCCCATGCTAAGGGCGCGGGGTATGGCCGATAAGAAATGCCCGCATTGGAGTGCAGTTATCAACAAAAAAGTTTAAAATATCGTAATCCACTAGAACAAATATCAGAAACAGGGGCAATAAGCAATGAATAGTTACAAATACTATAAAATCATAAATATATTTATAACTTTATACTTTTTGTTTTATGTTTACACCCGTAACTCGTAAGGTGAAAACTTGTATTCGTTGAAAGTTATGAAACGTATTTCCGACCCTATGAAGTATGTGCATAAATTTAGCAGAACAACTTTCAAAATCAAAACTTTTAATTATCCGTAAATTATTGGTGAAACAAAAAAAATTGTTGCTGAATTTTTTAAAAGTTATATAATGTTTTGCTAACTTGATTGCAATTTAGCAATACACAAAACAGAAATTTTACTTTTTCAAACTTTTTTTTGCATGTATTTGCCGTTAATTGTCCGTAAATTATTCGTGAAAAATAAAATTTGCCTCTCTTGTTTCTATGTTTTTTTTTTTTTTTAAATCATTTGTTTTGCTAACTTGATATAAAGTTAGCACTACACCCCCACTAAACTTTAACATTTCGCAAATTTTCTTTTACAGGAATTTGCCGTTAATTATCCGTATATTATTCGTAAAAGAATCAAATTTGCCGCCTGTGATTTAATATTTTTTTTAACAGACCTTGTTTACTGATATCAAGTTAGTATTACACAAAACTAAATTTTAACTTTGCCGTTAATTATATGTAAATTATTATTTTAAAACAGACCTTGTGTTCTGCTAACTTGATGTAAAGTACTAACTTAATATCAAGTTAGCAGTACTCAAAACTTTAAATTTTTCAAAATTTTATTTTGGAGAATTCCTCCAAATTATCCGTAAATTATTCGTGAAACTTGATATCAAGTTAGTAGTACACAAAACTAAATTTTAACTTTGCCGTTAATTATATGTAAATTATTATTTTAAAACAGACCTTCTGTTCTGCTAACTTGATGTAAAGTACTAACTTAATATCAAGTTAGCAGTACTCAAAACTTTAAATTTTTCAAAATTTTATTTTGGAGAATTCCTCCAAATTATCCGTAAATTATTCGTGAAATAATTAAATTTAACTTGATAACAAGTTAGCAGTACACTAAACTAAACATTAAATTTTTCATAATTATTTTTTTTTTGCTGGAACTAGCCGTTAATTATTCGTACATTTTTCGTAAAAGAATCAAATTTGCCGCTTGCGTTTTAAATTTTTTTTTTTTACAGACCTTGTGTTCTGCTAACTTGATATCAAGGAATTGCCGTTAATTATTCGTGAAAGAATCAAATTTTCCGCTCTTGTTTTTATATTTTTTTAAAGCTATAACAAACAAAATTTATCACATGCATATGGATATGAAACACGTGAACGACAACAGAGCTCTGCTAACGTCAAAGCCCAGAAATCTAAATTCCCAGCCACTGTTGACAATCAGGCCTGTTCCAGTTTTCTCTCGGAAGTGAATTCGTTAACATTGGCGAATTTCCTACGATTTCCAGGCAAATTTCTGATCAATATTTGGTCCTAATGGTTGTGCATTATTGGTACACATATTTAATGTCTAAAATCAGACAAGAAATCATTGGTAGCCAAAAATAAAATACTTATTTTAAAGGCAGTTATGGAAACTGACCAACAAAAGTGTTAAAGAACTCATGTGAATCAACTGCTTGGCACCAGTTTTGAAAACTTTTCACAAGTTGTGTTCGGGACCAAAGTTGCCAAAGACAATAAAAAAGGTCCCAACACAACACGCTTTGTACAGTAAGTACATTAAATTATGGGGCAATTAGAACAAAAACACTTTTAAACGAAACTTAGATAATTTACACTTCTAACCCTATAAAAACAAACCGAAAGGCGCTTGCTAAAAGTAAGTCCCAAGAAAATAATTGTTATTTTTCGTACCAAGACAACCTTTGCTTTGTTTCTATCAAATTCGTTCCGAAACAGGACGAGGACGGCGGACTTGCAAAACTCCAGTAGGTTAGAATCGCAGCGATTCTGAGGTGCCATCACAAAATAATTTTTAAAATGTCAAAATCTGTTATGCAACAATGTTCTTGCTGGAATGATGGAATATTTCATGTGTTATACATAAATTTGGGAACTAATAATACTGAACAATTCTGAAAAATTCGTAAAAATGTTTTAATTGTATGGTTGATCAATACGGTTCTGCCACATTTTTCTTAACGCTAAGTCCGAGCAAGTATCGTTTGGAAGACTTTCACCAATTTCTTTAATAAAAATTAATGAACGTTAAATAGTCTTGTATCTGAAGATCCTCTTAGTGTTTCAATGTTTATGAATTTAAAGTTCAAAGAAATGTTACAATTACTAATATCAAAAGATATGCCACTTGGAGAAGTAGATCATTATGCATGGCGACTTGAGTGTCAATGACGATGCTTGCAACGTTTTCACATACTTTTATGGATAAAGGATGCACCGATTTGTTTGCTTCATTAGTAAATAAAATAATTATTGCATGCGGTAAAAAAGCAAAAAAGGAAAATCTTCAAAAGTATTCAGATTTGGCTTTCCAAAAAAAGTGGGCAGTTTTTTGGTTATGAATAGCGTAGCAAAATATTTTCTTGGTCGTCGAAAATTTACGAAAACTAGATTATATGATTTGCCAAGAAATGAATCGGAAAATCAAATAAACGATTACAATGCTCCAGTTTTACTAGCTTGGTGTGGAAACACCCACAAACTAAAGCAGAAAAAACATTTGCAACCGATGATTTTAGCGCTTGTAGCGGCTGACCCATTATTTAAAATTTCTCTATACGGTACCGAAAAAAAAGGTGATAAAATTGATAGACACACGCTATGAAAGAAGTCGAAGAGTAAAACCAAAAAACGAACTAAAGAATATGGAAGACGAAGATACAGATATATATTTCCCGAAATTGGATCGATGTGCATTATCCCAATCGGCCAAAACAATTCGAAAATATAAATTTAGGGATTTGAAGTCGAAAAAAACCCATATTTTTAAGTTTTTTTTTTGCGGATACATTTAAAATATATTTCTATTTAATTTAATTAAATATTATTATACAACTTTTAAAGAATGTAAGAAAAATGTTCAAAGAAAAATAATGAAAAACAAGCCGGTGAGCGTGAATCCTTGGAGAAATCAAAAAAAGAAGTGTATGAATTTTTCGAACTGATGAATTTTTCGAATATTATTTTTTTTTGAGCACTTTGAAGTGAACAACGCGATTTTACCAAATACCAAACAAAAACACCTCTTAACGAGGTAAAACAAAGTAATGATCGCACCTTCGCACAAAATTTCTGATATTAAATTTGGTTACTAAAAATTGTCAAGCATTCAACTTAACAAATACACATTTTAAAATTCCCTATTCGGCACCCTGCAACAAAAATATGCCTGTGTAGATAAAAAGATTTTGTTAGATCGCGATCAATAAAAAAAATGTAAAAGAAAAGATACAAAATGGTTTAGTCTCAGGAAGTCTATCTTGTGAAAACAATGTAATTGCTAAGTAGACTTTTACAATTTTCTTCTGTAAGGGATCCTTGAATGGATCCTTGAAATGGATCTTCAGGTTGCGTAAGTGGTGCTTCTGATATTAAATTTGGTTACTAAAAATTGTCAAGCATTCAACTTAACAAATACACATTTTAAAATTCCCTATTCGGCACCCTGCAACAAAAATATGCCTGTGTAGATAAAAAGATTTTGTTAGATCGCGATCAATAAAAAAAATGTAAAAGAAAAGATAAAAAATGGTTTAGTCTCAGGAAGTCTATCTTGCGAAAACAATGTAATTGCTAAGTAGACTTTTACAATTTTCTTCTGTAAGGGATCCTTGAATGGATCCTTGAAATGGATCTTCAGGTTGCGTAAGTGGTGCTTCTCTGGACAGAAACACGCTTTTACGCCTAACTCCAGGTAAATTAATATCACCTATCTCCCAGTTGTTTCATATCGGAAAGTATATTAAAAACTGATTTGATAGCGGAAATGTGATTTAAATAATCCGAAAGTTCAGACGATGGCTGACCAGGGAACGATAGCTTTATGCAAATAAATGCAATATTATAAAATTCCTCTAATTCCTAAACGGCAATTAGTACTCCACCGCCCCGCCTAGAAGGACGGCACGATGGCACACTGGTCTGGCCACGAACACAAACTCTTTTACCACCATATTTTCCGGCCAAAAGTCGCAGGAGCATATGACTGCAAGGAGCTCGTTTGGGGCAGTAATCTTGAAAGTTGAAAAGTCCCTAACGTAATAATATTTGCATTTTTCCACCTTCACATTAATGTGGATCGGCTTGGTTTTGTCCTATATACAGGGTTGCCCATATTCGACGGACCCATGTTTTTTTTAAAAAAATCAAAGAAAAAAATAAAAATTTGGCGGTTGGCAATCTTAATCATTTAATTTGTTCCAAGTAGATTTGTTTACATCAATTTTTGAATATGATATCTTTCAAATGGCCGCCTCTGGCGTTGATGGCGTATTGTGCCCTTTTTGCAGCATTTTCCATCGTTTTCGCCAACATTTCGTCCGGAATAGCGGCTATTTCTTCACGAATGTTGTCCTTGAGCTCTTCTAGGGTCCTTGGCTTGTTAACGTAAACCTTTGACTTTAAATATCCCCACAAGAAGAAGTCAGGCGGCGTCAAATCGGACGAACGCGGTGGCTTTTATTTTGCTTATTTACGGTCCAATTCAATGTGAAATGGGCTTCATCGGACATGATAATTTTGTTCCAAAATTGATCGTCATCTTCGGCCATTTCGATGACTCTCGCGTGGCGTGTATTGTTCCATGGTAAAAATCTGCTTGGACTGACGCTTCAAACGCGGTATGTCATTAAGCGATCTGGCATCGTCCGTCGAATATGGGCAACCCTGTACATCAAAAGATGTTTGAGTAGGGGAAAGCTGAAAAACAAATATTTGTTTCATCAGTGGAACCACAGAAAGGTGTTTTGAAAGTACAGACTGATTTTCTGCGGTCCCACCCTGGGCCGGTAGTCTGGACACAGTATTCCCTTGTGGCAGTATAGGTATTATACTTGTGCTTAATGGGTTCAGTGGTTGTGAACCCATAACGGACAAATCAGAATTTTTGGATATCCCTGGCTGCACACACTCCGCTCCGAATTGTTCGTGTTCAAAGTCTTTTTTTGCTGCCGATCTTAACAGCCTTGGAGGGTCTGCTGTGACCGGCTGCTGTTCGCGTGAAATGGACTTCAGGGTGTTCCGCTTAGGTCGCCTACCACCACTAATTGCCTTTTTGAGCTTAGAGGATTAGAGTTAATTTGGCTCATGAAAGCTTTCATTTCGTTCACTACCAACCTCAATACAGGCGCCGCAACATAATTGCAGGTTCGGTCTCTTGGAAAGGTCATCACTTGTCCGGCCTATAAACAAGTGCACTTAGAGTGGACCATATTTTCAAACGGCCAGCTATTTTATGCAGAACCCGAATACATTTTTTCATAATTTAATCTAATCAGACTGTTTAAGAGAAATACTACAAATTTGTAAGCAAGCAGTTAAAGGTACCGCAAAAGCGCAGAAACTGCACGTTTGGAACTTTTGAGAGAGAGAGACAGAGAGAGAGAGAGAGAGAGAGAGAGAGAGAGAGAGAAAGAGAGAGAGAGAGAGAGAGAGAGAGAGAATGTGAGAGCATGTGCATGGAAGCCCAACATCAAAAACAACACTACAGCGTTGGCGGACAAAGCACAAAGCAAAAAAAATAAAAAACAGCCCAGAAAAGAAACACAAATGCTTAAACAGTTTTTATGATTTATAAGAGGAAAAGCGGTTTAAAACGAAGCATTTAAATTTAATTTAAGTTTTTTAAGTTCACAAAGTTCCTCCATGATATCATTGGTTTTTAGTTGGCAATTAATTGCCTCTTTTGGCAATTCGACAATTCGGAAATGAATGTAACAGGTAAAGGGAATCGGTTTCGTCGCTATAAAGTATATATTTTCTTGATCGGGATCAATAGCCGTGACGATATAAATTGTCATTCTATTTTTCTGTCCATATGAACGTTGAGATTTAAAAATTTATAAAAGCAAGAGATTTGGGAATTGACATTCAGATTATTTCGAAACTGAGCAACGCTTACTCTAACGCCGTTGCTCGGACGCTGGCCGATGCTCTGCCTTCAAAACATTATCCAACGCTGATCGCTGATGTAGACAGACAAACGAAAGGACTTTAAGCGGGCGGGGGAGCTGCTTCAGCTTCTTTAGTTTAGTTTGAAATTTGTTTGCTGAGTAACGGGTATCTAATAGTCGGGGAACTTGACTATATTTCTTTCTTTCGTATTTCAATTGTTTTCATAGGAGCTATATAATATAGTCGTCCGATTTTATAGAAACTAAAACCGTAATTCTGAAATACTAAACCACTACTATCACAAAAAATATTTAAAAACAATACAAAAACAGAAAAATTTAAATTTATTTTTTAATTAGCTATACGATCTATATGATTGAGTCGCCCGATTTTAACAGTTATGGTTACGGTTTATGATTTTATATTAAAAATGGTTTTATAATATATTATATTTTTGTTGCTCTAGATCAGGGGTACTCAAAACAGTTTTCAATGAATTCAAACCCCATCGACGGTTTGACAACCTTAACATCCGAAACACTGCAGCGGCTTCCACGCGGAAGTATATGCGATAACGGTAGCACTTACACATCTAAAATATGCCAACTCTCAACTCTCTTCCACTCCTTTCGGGTAAGGAGAACAATGGTATTAAACTGTCGCTGATTTCTACATGACATGCCTGTGCAACCCGTTAATTAACTAAAGACCACGCTAAGAATAATAATTAAACGAAGAGTTAGTTGTACGTCTTTTTTCGGTTGATCTCAGCTTAAGACTATTCTTGTGACAAAAATTTTACTTACTGCCCTTAGTTTACATAAGTTTGGGAACGAAATCGCTCGCTTGGAATATTGATTGTACATAGTTTGGGAGTAAGACTGCCACTCAGGGAGCCGCACTTAGTGATTGCAAGAATGGTTAATGTTATTGAAGATTATAGGGTTATTTACATTGGTTCAGCGTGCCTACACTGCATATTCGTATTTCTTGGTATATAACTGAATATGTGAATGTGTCACTAAACCCCCCCTTAACGTATTTTCGCTTAAAATAACATTTTTAATTTTAAGTCTGTTTTTAACTAATCATTTTGCTTCCATTTATTTTTATATCGCCATTTAATTATTGACAAATTTGTGCGATTTTTGTTTCAGTTAGATTCCATTTAAGTATCTGGTAAACGTATTGAATCATTTCTTTTCAGAGAGTTGGTATAATATTACAAATTGGATTCTTGCTCCTAATTATATTTCATAAGCATTCATTACTAACTTATTTATTGTATTGATTATAAATTTTATTCCCATATTTCAAAAGTGATTGTTGATCTAGATAGTCTAACTAATACCCAATATAGTCGGGATAAGGAATTATTTTGATGGTGTTAACGATATTGTGGGTACTAGGGATATGTAAAATCACTAGTAATTTGTTATTTTTGTGGTCAATCCATGATATTTTGATTAAAAGTATATTTTCGCTGCTAATGCTTTCTTGTTTGTCGTAATTAAGTTAAAAAATGTGTCAATACTATTTTGTTATTTTCGTATTTTTTTTTAGAAAGTTTCTGCAGTCTTTCATTCATAAACCCTACGATATAATTTTATTTATGAGGTTGAATTGAATTTTCTACATTTAGGTCTGTTTTTTTTGTTAATTTATACTCAATCATTTTCATTAGGTGTGCCAAAAACAAATTTAAAAGATAAATCTATTATGGCAAAAAGTCCACGTTTTTGGCTATTTTGCTGATGAATAGTTATACCATTTAATTCTTTCAGTAGTTTATTGTACAAATATTTCATTCTGGGCGAGTCTGTGATTTTTTTCCCAAAAGGTTAAGTGATGATGTCAATTTCCGTTGAACTACATATGTAGTTCTTAGACAGTGATGTTCATATACTACCGATATTTGAATTGGAATGAATAAAAGTTAACAGCCAAGGTCGGAAACTGGATTGGTTATTTGAATTTGTTGAGTGTTGCCCGTGGTGAATACTAGAAACAACATCATTGTACAGAAGGTTACTGGGCAAGTTTAACGGCATTAGTTATCTTTTGTTTCTTAAATTATTTTGTAGTATTGGGTTTTCCTATTTCAATTAGTAATTTTGTCATTAACTTAGTCTCTTTTTTCTATATTTTTATTTGCTTTAAATGGATTTTTTAATTTTCATTTTTGAATTGGACCTTTTCTGTATCTAGTGTCAAATATTGGACGCCCAGCGTATAAGAATATTTGAGAAGGTGTTTGTCCATAGGTGTCATGTTTCATTTAATGTTTGTATGTGTAAAGGATTGCTTAATTTTACTTCTTCATCATTGGCTGAGTTGATTATACGGAAGTTTCCATTTATTTTCTAATGTATTTTTTCGACGTCTGCTACACCGTTTTGTTGAGTTTTAATTGAATTTCTTCTGCATCGGGCTATCGCTTTAGAGTAAGTTGGAAAAATCTCCGTCTGTCTGCTTTTAGTAATTTGGGTTTAGCTAACTGATTAAAAATGCGGATTAGCGAGTTCCTGCATTCTATCCAGTCCTTTCGTGAAAACTTGAACATTACTTCTTAGCAGCAGCAGGTAATGACGAAGGGTTTTTTTTTTAATATTTTTTAATAATAAGTAAAGCGCATTTTTGTAGCTAAAATCGCGCTTTTCACTTAAAAATGAATAAAAAAAATTTTCTTTAAAATTGTTTTCTAATATTCTTCAAAAGTTGTACAATAATATGAAATTAAGCTTAAAAAAATAATATTATAGGTTACGCCGCAAAAGAATCAATTAAATATGCGTTTTTGCCTTTAAAACCCAACCATCACCTTAAGGGGGTTTGGTTTTATGCCATTTTGGGTTACGATGTAAAGCAAAGTTTTTTTTTATGATTTTAATACCTGACTAAGCATTTCCTCAATTTGGTTTCCGACTTCAAATTCGTGCGCTTGAGCAAGTGGGTACTGTTTTGAAAAAAATGGGGAGTTATGTGTTGTATTTGGTACTTGTTTAATGGTATTTGATTTTTGAATTTATTTAATAAGCCTATCAACCTTAAAGTTTCCTCCTGATTCAGGTGATCTAATCGAAACAATTTAAAATCTATTTTTTTTAATGGATTCCTGTGCTGTTTTTTCTGATATTGCAGTAATTAATTTGTATATTTTATCAAGCAATTTTTGTAATTTATAATCTATTGTGAACTTTTCAACAATTTTATCCCAATCAGTAAATCGTAATAATTAGAAAAACTGTGTACATAAAATGGTTCATTTGTTTTAAAAATTCTATTGCTGGATAACATAATCAAGTCGTTCAACGCAATAGGGCTATTTGATATCAAAACTTTAAATTTTTTTATCATATTTATTGTGGGTTCTGTGTCTATAAGGCATTTGTATGTGCAACCTTTGTATGCTATTTCTATATACTGGTGTTGTCCGGGGCTGTTAGCCGAAATTTTTCGTTTGGTTCTGAGATTTTTTGTTCATGTGTATTTTGGATGGACTGTACCTGTTGATGCCCTTTATTAATCGACCGATGGTATTGATTGTGGTCATAATACTATTCTTCATAATTATAAGATTGTAATTCTTTGTATTTGCAATTCAGTGATCAAGTTTGTTCTGTTGAATACGCCCAATTACTCATAAAAATCTTTTCCCACAACATTCCTATAAAATTCAAAATCCTCAAACAGCATATTTTAAAGGAAATACAGCAGAACAACATGATCACTGATGGATATTTAAAAGGAAATACAGAAGAACAACATGATCACTGATCACTGAAGGATGAGTAATCAGTGATCAAGTTTTTTCTGCTGAACGCTTATGATACATTACGCATTATTAATTAGTTTTTGCTTGTTATATATTTTGGCTTTGTTTACATTCTGATTTTTCTGTTTATTCTTATTGATAATTGGTACAGGCAGGCTAGCAGATATGTATCATGTATCAAGAAAAGGTAGCGTACTATTTTTACGCTCTTGATCATGATGAAAGAATTTTTGCAATATGGTCAGTGATCATTCCCATTCAGCAGAACTATCATAAGAAATCCATCAGTGATCAGAGATCATGTTGTTCTGCTGAATACGACCATTGAACAGTGGTCGGGCTTGTATGGGAGCTGCGGCCATAACTACTGCTAGAGGGGCTATCGCTTTGAAACTTGTACCAAAAATCTAGAAAAATTGTTATAAATATACAGGACAAGAATTGGCCAGATAGTATTAGTACATCATATAGCTTTAACAGGAACAATCGGGGGAAAAAATTAAAAAAATTATAATTTTTTTTATTTATTAAATTTTTGTTTAGTTCTTTAAGATTTAGTAATAGTTTAATATTCCCGAGTTTCGGTTTTAATATTATTGAAATCGGACAACTGTATCATGTAGCTTTCATTGATGCGACTCAGAACAGAACGCAATCGCGAAAATAAGCACTCTTAAGGAAATAAAAGGCTATTATTTTAAAGAAAAATATAAACACAATTCATAACACAAAAAAAAACAAGAAATGACAAATAAACTACAAAACACAGCAGCAACACGCCTTTTTTAAATTGAGGTTATGTTACCTTTTCGTATAATTGCAAGCCTATTATACTAAAAGATTTTATTGTGCCTAAGAATGCCATCACAACTAAAACTCTAACCAAACACAAAAACAGACAACCCAAGAAAGCTCACAATTATGTACTAAATAAAATATTGATTTAGACAAAACACAACGCATACTACATATACTTTTTGTTGTAAATTGGAAGTTTATTTAAAATATTAAGCACTTTTAATGCACAAAAACTTGTTTTTAATAAGCTTAAAAAAATTTTTAAGGAGAGCTTCCCTTGCACGTTTGCTTACGCTGAAATACCCAATAAATATCATGTTTTCTCCTTTGATACTATTCTTGAAGAGGACAGACCACAGTGCATTGGTTGTGTGTTCATATATTGGTTGGGTCCAAAATGATTTGGTACGTGCCAAATAATTACATATATTGATTAAAATTAATTTGGGATGGTTGAGAATATTGTGGGTAAGCCCTGGTGGCTATAAGGTTTGTATTGAATTGGTGAGATTTAGAATTTTGATTAGGGTTATTTGCGTTTGCGTTTTTATTAAGGTTTGGTGGATTTTTATTCAATTCAAAATTAATAAGTTCTTCATCTTTTCCTTAATTTTGTGCAATGGTAATTAAAGATCTTAAGTCTGTAATATCATGATGAACCAAAATAGTGAATGATTGTGTGGGTAATTTTCTGATCAGTATTTTGATGGAATCTTTAATCGCCTGTACATAAATAAGAAAATCTAGTCGGTTACCTTCCAGAAGCAAATTTCAAAATCAGCTTTTGACGACGTTCCCTCTGTTAATTCTCTGTTAGCTTCCGCAAAAAAAACTCACGCCAAGCATTTGTCTGATGAATTCAGATCCGCAAGAACCGAAATGAATTATTTTAAAATACTTTGCGATAACTTAAAGTTCAAATGAAATTTTAATCTTGTTCTTTGATGTTTTAAGAACATTGCTGCAAAACAGATTTGGTTAATAGTAACATATTTGACTTTTTAAAAATTATTTTGTGATGGCATCTCAGAATGGCTTCGATTCTAACCTATTGGAGTTTTGATAGAAACAAAGCAAAGGTTTTCAAGGTATGAAAGAACTAAATTATTTTCTTGGGACTTATTTTTAGCAAGCGCTGTTCTTATTACCCCTTAATTTAATGTACTTATTTTGCTAAGCGTATTGTGTTGGGGCCTTTTTCATCGTCTTTGGCAACCTTGGTCACGATTCACGCACAAAATTTAAAATACAAAATGTAAGTAATTAAAACAAATATTTTCTCTATTTAAAATTAATTTTATTAGGAGGAAACAAGAACA
The DNA here is from genome assembly GCF_018152505.1 of Drosophila elegans. Taxonomy (NCBI): domain Eukaryota; kingdom Metazoa; phylum Arthropoda; class Insecta; order Diptera; family Drosophilidae; genus Drosophila; species Drosophila elegans. The sequence continues at coordinate 1,139,958 of NW_024545647.1, read as the reverse complement.
ACAAACAAGACATATTGTTTATGACGTTTATGGAGGAGAACGTGGACATTGCCCGGGGCTTGTGAAAGGTTAGAGATCTGCCAAATGAAAAACATTAGTATTGCATATTAAATTTCGGTTATTGCGTTTTATGTCCAACAGTTCCTTCTTCTCAACTCGTTATTTGCCAAAAGTTGCAAAAACAATGAAAAAATCAAACCAACAACCTTTGAATTATTTCGGGCAACACAACTGATATCCACACGAGTTGTTCAACACTTTTGTTGATCAGGTTCCATCACTGCATTTAAAATAAGTAGAATTTGTTATTTTTGGCTACCAATGATTTTATGACTGATTTTAGACATTAAATGTGTGCACCAATAATGCACAAAGATTAAGAACAACAGCGAACCAAATGTTGATCATAGATTTCCCTGGTAAAATTAGGCAAATCATAGGCTTTTGTTAAGAACAGTAGCGGCAGTCAGCTGTTTTATTTCCCCTTAAATAGTAATTTCCCTAATTTGCTAGCAAGCAAGGGAACTTTGATTATGTTAAAGGGAAATCCGCCAATGTTAACGAATTCACTTCCGAGTGAAAACTAGAACAGGCCTGTGTATGTTGTTTTTTTAACAGTTAGTTGCCTTTTGACTTATTGTATTTATTATTTTATTATAATTTTAGTCAGAAGTTTGCAACGCAGTGATGGAGACATTTTCGACCATATAAAGTATATATATTATTGAACAGCATATCTAGGAGAGTCGATCTAGTCATGTCCGACTGTCCGTCAGTCCGTTTCTACGCCGTTTTTAATTTTTTTTTTAGTTAGTTTTTCGATATTTAGCGATGGTTTCCTTTTTAAGAATTACGGTTTAAAATTGATTCAAATCGGACGACTTTGTCAAATTTGGAAAAAAAAACTGAATATTATTCAACTCAAAATCTTTTTACCGTAGAAAGTTTGAAAGGTATTTACAGATGTTGAACAAATAAATATATACCAACAAAAATTTTTTTTTTTTTTTTATAAATTATAGAAACATTATTAGTTTTTATGTAAAAAACAGCAAGCAAAGTATCGCCATAAGAGCGTGGAAGTGATTAAGTGATATATTTTACAATTGATTTAGTAAGTCTGCATTAAGTACAAATCAGAGAATGAATAAATATATAAAATAATTGTTATAACTGTAACGGTATTTAAACTTCGGCTTGTCGAAGTTTGTTTTTTTTTTTGTTTTTTGTTTTTTTATAATAATTTTTTTTTTTAATCCTTTCACTTTTTGTTAGACAACCGAATTAGAATTTCAAAAAAGTTGAAGCGTTTTGAAATGTGTCGCGTAATCATTAATCGAAAACTGGGTTTTATATTGGGTGTACAAGTAGAAAACCGCCGTTTTTTTCATAGTTTGAGGCTTTATTGCGTAAAAATAGCTACATACTGATTATTCAAAATATTTTCCATCGCTGGCTACAACTTTCTCCCATCTTTCTGGCAGCATGTGAATTCCGCGTCGAAAAAATTGTTCGTTTTTGGACGCGATTCATGTATCCAGCCAATTTTTGACCTCCTCGTAAGACTGGAAGTGCTGTTCAGCTAGACCATGAGTCATCGATCGAAACAAGTGAAAATCGGAAGGAGCGATGTCTGGAGAGTAAGGCGGGTGGGGTAGGATGTCCCATTTCTGTGTTTCTAGGTAAGTTTTTACGACCTTGGAAACATGAGGCCGGGCGTTGTCGTGCAGGATTTTCACTTTATCGTGCCTTTCCTTGTATTGTGGCCGTTTTTTCTTCAGCGCTCGGCTCATGCGCATCAGCTGGGTCCGGTAGAGAGCTCCTGTGATGGATTCGCCTGGTTTCAAAAGTTCGTAATACACTACGCCGAGTTGGTCCACCATATACACAGCAGCAGCCTCGAGCCATGAATGTTTGGCTTTGCAGTCGAAGTTGATGCATGGCCGGGAAGCCCCCACGATTTTTTCCGCTTAGGATTGTCGTAAAAAATCCACTTTTCATCCACTTTTTTTTTGACGTTGCAGTAGCTGCTCCCTCGTCCGCAACTCATACGGTACCCAAGTTCCCTGCTTTTGAATCTTTCCCAAGCTTTATAGGCGAAGGGAAATGGATTGTTGAGTCACACCTAAAGAATCCGCGAGTTCTGGTTGTGTCTGACAAGAATCTTCATCCAACAGAATCTCCAAAGCTGCATCTTAAAACATTTTCACGGGACCTGGCCGAACCTTGTCTTCCACGTCATAATCACCATTTTTGAATTTCACGAACCATTCTCGGCACTTCTTTCACTGATACACAACTCACTATATGTTGCTACAATCATTCGACGAGCTTCAGCAGCAGAATGAAAAGCGAAAAGCAAAATCTCCCGCAAATGACGCTTATTCGGTTCTAATTTCGACATCTTCGCGCACCAACAAAAAAAATTGACAATGAGAATAGACGAGCGAGATGATGTGGATTTGTTGACCGATACCTAAGCTTGCCATGTGATGCTTCTGATCGCAATTCCCTCACCGATAACCAAAGGTGGCGCCACCCAGTGGAAAACGGCGGTTTTCTACTTGTACAGCTGATAATTTAATTTATTTTTCACTCGAGGTTCTTTGTTTTGGATACTCTTTGTAACACACCGAGCCAAACTAATGCCCCGACAATAAACTAGGGACAACGCTAAGGATAATAAATAAACGAAGAAATAGTTTTACGTATTTATTCGATTGATCTCAGCGTAAGACTAAATTACTTGTGCTGCCCTTTCTTTTTATAAGTTTGAAAGCGTGAAGCTCGCTTGGGAAAATAATGGTACATAAGTTTTGGAGTAAGAGTGCCACTCAGGAAACGGCACTTAGTGATTCCAAGAATTGTTTATGTTATGGAAGAGCGGCATCGCCCGCTTCGGATGTAAATTGTTTACATTGGTTCAACGTGGGATCGCCTCCACTGCTTACTTTTATTTCTTGGCACATAACTGAATATGTGAATATGTCACTATATCCCTTCCCGGGGTGTGCTCACTTCGCTCGGATTGCTTGACGGGCTATCAAGGATAAGCGTTCGTTCTACGACTATGGCGGTTATGACGAGCCCGCCTAGAAGGCTACACTTGGTTATTATAACTTTGTAAATTTCAAGAGAAAAGATAAATAATGAAGTTTAATAAACATTAAGGTGTTATATACAGTTAAAAGGCCAAAAAAAGCGAATTTTTGAACATTTTTTCTGAGAAAACTATTCAATTTAATTATCTGATAGTTTGTACACATATTATATTATATTTTAATTGTATTTTAAGACAAAGTATTGGAAAAAATATTTATTTAGAAAGGAGCTAAGGCCCTTAAGAAAAACGAAGTCCATCCCAACTACAATCTCCAGTATCTACTACATCGCAGAATCATGGTTGAAGAGCCGCATAAACGCAATGGCCCAGTCCAGTACGCAAATCGCCAGGAATACGAACACATCAAATCTTACTGCACACTTCACTCTGTATGCGTCGCTTGCGGAGGGCTGCATACCTCTGCTACGTCTCAATTAAAAAACGAGCCAAATAGAAGTAGAAGTAGTAACTGGAGGAGTAACAGCAAACTACAGAGGCTGTCCAGTATACAAGGAGCTAAGAAATCGGATCAACCAAAGAGTATCAACCCTCCAATTCCATACCTGAAATTTTCTTTTCGTCAGCAGTCAGATCTTCACTCGGCAGTTCCACTATAACTAAAAACGTAAGCTTTGCAAGCGTTTTAAAATCGGATCATGCGAGCCCTGCCCACAATGTTCAATCACCACCTACAGTCTCTTACCAACCTGCAAAGCATACAGAAAATAAAATGGATACAATGATACTCAGATTGCAACAAAGAATGGGTGCATTCTTTCCTTTTACGCGAACGACCATGCAAAGTAAGTTGACAATTCAAAATATTTTAATTCAGGTGCTCCAAAACTTATCAAAATAATCAATGGCTCGCCTGCGCATTGCACTGTGGAATGCCAACGGCGTTTCACGGCACTAACCTGAACTAGCACAATTTATGCATGACAATGAAATCGACGTAATGTTACTTGCAGAAATCCACCTTACCAACAAATACAACTTCCAAATCCGAGGGTATATGATTTATAATACTAATCATCCTGATGGAAAGGCCATGGAGGCACTGTAATCCTGATTAAAAACCGCACCACATCTATCAATATACAGTTGGCTTGTCACAATCTAGCTCTAGCAGCGATATACTGTCCTCCTCGATTCACGATATCCGAAGCGCAATTTATCGACTTAAGCTCATTCGACAATCACCTGGTTTATCTAAACACTGGCCTAGTGACCCCAGAGAACTACCAGACTTCATTGACTTTGCAGATACAAATAACATCCCACAAAATCTGATTAGCGCCAGTTCTCTCTCGGATCTATCATCAGACCAATCGCCTGTACTCTTTAGCCTAAACCAACAGCCAGTTGGCGAAGATGACATCAACAAAAGCGTAAGCATACTAGAGTCAGTCAAAACATAATTCTTAACACAAAGCACACGAATGCAGAAATAGAGCTGCTAGTTCTGGCAAAGCGTCGTTCCCGGCCGGAATGCAAATTACTTACAAAGCCATCTGCAAAGAAACAGCTGAAAGAAGCACTACGACAAGAAGACAGATCCCAACAGCGCTATATGGAGTAACTATCTCCATCCAGCTTAAAATTCCCACTATGGAAACACTACTGAGTCCTCAAACACTAACGTTTACGCCAATGATGACCCCTGCAAATGGCTGGGGCCGAAGCGACAAAGACAGAGTCGACACATTCGCTACCCACCTCCAAAAACTCCAAAAATGCTTATTGAACTCCCACTATGCGCTGTTAACACCATATGCGAGCTGCTCAACGCGATGACAAGACTGGGTTGCTTTCCAAAGAGGTGGAAAAGGGCCATTATCATAATGATACCAAAACCCGGAACACACCACCTCCTGATACAGGCAACAAGTTTACTTTTGTGTTTATCGTGTTTTTGAAAAATGTCTCCTAGCCCATATCATACCATATATCGGCACATCAAATCGTCTTCCCCAAAAAACGTGAAACTATCGAACAGGTGAACTGAAAACATCAGAAGTTCGAAGTGCATTCGAAAACAGAAAATACTGCACTGCGGTATTTTTGGACGTCTCTCATGCTCCCTAATAACATACATAAACTCTTGAAGTCATATCTTTAAAACAGGATATTCGTTGTGATACACTTCTGATATCAATACGAGCAGACAACAGCACCAGCGCAACTTGCGACCCATCTAGATGCAATAGGGAAATGACTCTCAGACTGGAGTATAAAAGTAAATGAACAAAAATGTAAACACGTTATCTTTACCTTAAATAAACAAAATTTCCCAAACCTTGCAGTAAACAACGTGCTTTCTTAGTCAGATGAAGTAGCGTATCGTGGCGTACATCTCGACAGACGTCTTACCTGGCGCACGCTTATTGAAACGAACTCATCTACGGCTGAAGGCAAGCAGTCTGCATTGGCTTATAAACTCTACAACTCCGTTTCGAAACCAAACTGAACTTAAAGCTCCCAGTTGTGTGGGAGCGCCAGTAACAGCAACTTAGAAATCGTGCAGAGAGCCCAAAGCAAAGATCCTGAGAACTATCAACGGCGCACCGTACGTGGAAATATTCAGAGAGACTTGAATGAACTCCCCGTCCGAGGTGTAATAGCGCAACACATGAAAATTTAGTACACACAGCTGTCAACCCATCTAAACCACCTCGGTAGAGCACTAACGTTGGTATGAAGCCTTTCTCGCCTTCGCGTTACGACCGTCCCATCCTGTGACAATTATTAGAACCGTCTAACATAAATACAGTTTAACAAACTGTTAGAATAATATAGTACTTTAAGATTTTATCAGAACAAAAATGTTTGATTAATTACTAAAAAAATATATATAATCGTAGCAGCTTTCGAGTAATGTTGGTCACCGACTTCAAAAACACCATTTTGAGTAAAACGGGTTTAAAGTTTGTATTCCTACTTGCAAATACTCTGAAACTACTTTTAAAATTCGAAAATATTCACCGGAACGATATGAAATTTTCAGTGTGTATTCTCAAATATATTTACTTATTTTGAATTTTTATAAGTAGTTTTGAAATCGGACGATTACATTATACAGGTCCCGTGAGAACAAACGGAATATAAAAAATATATATTTAAACAAATTTAAAAAAAAGTTTAGTAATGGTTTAAAATAATCTCAAAAGCTAAGTAAAGTAGAACAACAATCGTTAAAGCCGTTATAGAAAAAATCTGCAAAAAAAAGTGTCAAAATATAATTTTAAATAAAAGATTTTGTTATAATTTAAAAACAAAGACCATTTAACAATACCTCTTAAACGAGATATGGCATTTGACTGTTTTACTAGTTTAAAAGCTGTTGGATCAGTGAGCTTTTTTACTAACACTAACCTTTGTGATGCGTAAATAAAATAAAACCGCATAAACCTAAGCTATGTGATGCCCAAATAAAATAAAACCGCATAAATTTCCAATTAATTATGCACTAAGTTTAATTAAATGGCACCAAGCCCTTATTTACAAAGTTTAATGTATATGTTTGAGATTAGTTGGTTGGGCAGGCAGACCGATTTGTCTGTGCCCTGTAACTAACGAAAGTAAACGAAAAGAATAGGTAGGCGATCTGCTACCTTGCCTTCAGCGAGCGAGTACAAAATCGAACTAAAACTAAATAGATTCTTAGCGTGGACAAAGGGCCAGGCAGCGATTGGCAAAAGGAAATCAAAAAGGAGTAGCAATTACAGAAATTGAAGGAGAGCCACGCAGGGCAAATTGCAAATGCAAAAGCAAACATCGAGAACTTAATTTACGTTAAGGTTCGAAGTTAGCACTTATGCTCTGGCCGCCTGAATTTATTTTTTTTTAAAATAGAATCCTTAAATCATTCGATTTTTTTAAAAATTAATTTTAACAAAAAAAGTTCATAAGTATCTTCAAATTAAATATAAAAATACATTTCCCTGAATAGGAATAGATTTTAGTGCCTTAAACATTAAACCGCTGTACAAAATTATCGGAGAAAATTTTTTAAAAAATTGACATAGATGCCTAAATAGTTTCATACTGATGTCCACAATTTTCGTTTACTTACTTTGCCGTTTTATCTGATTCCAAAAGCTGCAACTTGTAAAATGAATTTTTATTTCGCTGAATGTCAGTCAAACCGAGCACAATACTGTATTTGTCTTTACTCTCTACGTAAACATGGGCGATGTCCTCAAGCCCACTGTCAGGATCAACAGCCAGACCATCTTTTACCTTAAACGCTCTTGATATGGGCATGGATTTTGTATATATACTTTTAAGCTTTGAGGTTTTTGTTGTATCTTGTGAAACTCTTAATGTTGGATCTGTTCCCCAATTGCAGATACTCATGCTATTTATATAAATAATAGCTCCTTCTGCGTCAGCTTCCACAAAATCTAAATATTCCATGGGCACAATATGTATCCCAAGCAACTGTGCAGATTTCATCCGACTAGATACCTTTTTGACTTCTGATTCAGTTGATATAATTGCAATTGTGCTTTCCGTTATTTTGGTTTCACATTTGCCACCCATATTTTCTATTCGCTTTTTTAACTCATTCTCTTGGTTTTTTAAGCCTATAATTGAAAACTTCAGGTTGTATAAAGCAGGCTTTTTACGTACAATTTTCGGCCTGGAATAAAAAAAAACAGAAATTATTATTATATATAGGATTTTGCTTATTTTAATAATATTATAAATATATAAAAAAAAGAAGAAATGATAAAAAAGGGGAATCACATGCCACCCGAAGTAATTGTGTGCACCGTGGCAGTGCGATTATATACCAGCTTAGTGAGGAAGATTGATATCAATCTCATGGGTCTCATTGCAAATCTCTATTTTAAGGTTTAATAAAATATGTCAGATGGACCAACATTTGAAACATCAAAAGACATTCTCCCCAAGGCGATAAAAGACAGCCTGTTAGGGCAGGTCACTGCTCGCTGAATTCTGAACTCTCATAACTGAAGCATAAGGATTTTTGGGAACTCTATCCGTTTGTTTGTCTCTTTTTATACAGCACTATCAGTGTTCTGCTGTTACTGTCGGTCGTTGTTGTTTTTTGCAGCGAGGCTCTGCGTTGGCTGCTGCGGTGTCGCTATTGGCTGGCTGGCTCTCGCGAACTTGATTTGCTTACTGCATTTGCGATGATGCAAGCTTCACTGCCGTACAGTTAATTCACGGCGCGTCTTCATTGGACGGGTCCGAAGTCCGCTTACTAACCGTTCGACCTCGTTGTCTATCAGTGTTAGGGCCCAAGATCCAGCGCAATATCGATAGTTCGCGATCTCTCTACTTTGCCAGGATCCAAGATCCATTTTCGTTCGGATTTGTGGGTAGTTTTAAGACTTCTTTATAATAATATATCTTTGTGGCAGCTATGTATTAGTTAAGATGGCGCCATATTTCTTTATCCATTCTGAATCAGGAAGTCCTGATTACAGGAACTGTAAAAACTGGAACTGGAGGACTTTGTCAATTTTAATTTGTAAGCTAGTGTAATATGAAGTAATGTTTAATTTTTAAATAATAATAATCTAATACAGCAGCAGAAAGTTCCGCTGCCACTTGACATCAACTGACGAAAAGGGCTTAAGAATCCGTTACCGTCTTCAGATTAAAGCGAACAGGCGCTGTGCCTTTAAAGCATAAGCAGACTCCTGCTCCGACAGTCTGCTGCCGTCGGAGTCGGTCGTCAGAGCGTCCTTTCTGGGAAGTTGGGATAGGCCAATGCAGTTCTATACATTTTTGTGTTACGAAGGTAGCAGCAAAATGTCGTTCGGCAATAAAGTGTTGCTCTTCAGGTCGATTGTGGTGCCTTTTATGACATAGTGTATTCAGATATTGGGCACAGCTTTTGGCTCTAGTGTCATGAGGGTGCAAAGAGCTCACAACCGGGCGTTGCGTACAATTGCAAATGCATATTGGTATGTAAGAAATGTTGCCTAATGACCTTCACAACTCTACGGCCTTTCTTGGCAATGATAAGGCATCCAGGAGACCTCAGGATAACAGACAGAGAAAGCGTTGGACAATTTTAATCGTTTAACCTTTGGTCAATAAGTTTCTCATACATCCGACTTACTTCGACCCCGTGCATTCGGAATGCCGAAACTTCCGAGTATTAAAACAATAAAACGCCAAACGGAGTGGAACGAAATTTATGGCATATTAAATAAAAAAAAAAAATTTAATTATTCTGCGAAAGTGCTTGTTCCATGTCATTATTTGGAAACTAATAATGGAATTTTAACAATATTTATATAATATCAAAATCACGTGCCTTCATTAATTCTTTTAAGAATACTAACTGTGGGCAAAAAGAAAGGTGAATTTGAATTTAAACTTGAAAATTCAACTTACTCTTTTCTTGTAGTGTTTTGTGAAATTTGAAAACTGTGTTGAAATCCGTTACAACTAATCGCTTAGCACCACCCCTGTTTTTCTGTTCCAATTACAAGAAATAAAAGAAAAACCTATTGATAAATAAATAATAAAAATAAAGTGACGATCGTACTATTTTTTATTTTACGTAAAAAAATTACTTTTGTTTTTATTTTATTTTATATAGTAACAAGGCTGATTTTATTGTGTAACTTTGTGCCGATTAGGAAACAAATTAAATAAATATAAAGTATTTTTTTTTGGTAAAATAAAAAATAGTCGTCACAAAATGTGATATAAGAAGTTTTTGAGTTGAAGGTGCGATCGTCAGGCTAATTTTACCTCGTCAAGAGGTGTTTTTGTTTGTAATCAGAAGTGTTTGTTTAAAACAACAGTCATATTACCGCAAAGCTCCAAAATCTGGTTACAGTAAAAAATTTCCTTAATATCATGGTCACGACTTTATGACTTCGGTATTGAAAAAAACCAAAGCACACAGTTTTTAGTCTTGATCGAAGCTTAACGCCACCTGACATCGCACAGGCACTGTAAGGTTATTTCCAGTCGGCATCATCGGCTTTAAAAAAATACTCTCTCTTTTCGTAAAATGGATGTATAATGAATGTCCTTCCTCAAAACCCTGAAGATCTCTTTTTAATGAAAGTTGAATTAAATGAATGATCGACTAAACTAAGTGCGCTATCATATAGCTGAAATAGAATCGATCGAATAATTAAGCTAAAAATATTCATAGCATCAATGTTTTTAAACATACATAATACATCGAAATTTAGATGTTTTAAAGAATATTTAATTTTTGCAATAGCTGCAGGGGTATAAAAACTTCGACTTGCCGAAGTTTGCTTCTTTTCTTGTTTTTTTTTTTTAAGCATTAAAACAACAGTTCTATTCATTATAGCCTTGCAGAGGGTATTATATTATATTACATAACAATACATTACATTATATATATTTTTGATCAGTATCACAAGGAGAGTATCTCTAGCCGCTTTGCCGTTTCTACCCAAACTGGTCTCTCAGCTATAAATCTATCTGCAGGACAATTTCCCAAAAGTAATCTATTTCACGTAGAATATAAATTGGAACTAGACTGTTCGGACGACTATATCAAATAGCTCGCATTGGGAAAATCTTGAAAAATAAAGAAGGAAAATTATACAGCCCTGTTCGAGTTTTCACTTCTGAAAGATTTGCACGAAATCTAAGTTCCCTCTGTTAATGCTCTGGTAGCTTCCGCAAAAAGTTCACGGAAACTTTTCACCAAGCATTTGGCTGACTGATTAAGATCCGCAAGAACAGAAATTAGTTATTTTAAAATACTTTGCGCTAACTTAAAGTGCAAATAAAATTTTTACCTTATTCTTTGATGTCTTAAGAACTTTGTTGCATAACAGATTTGGTTAATAGTAACATATTTACCTTTCTAAAACTTATTTTGTGATGTCACATCAGAATCGCTACGATTCTAACTTACTGGATTTTGCAAACCCCGCACCCCTTTCTAGTTTCCGAATTTGAAAGGCAAAGGTTGGCATGGTACTGACGCTTTTTGGTTTGTTTTTATATGATTAGATAAATTAATTTAAGTTTAGTTTAAAAGTGTTTTTGTTCTTATAACCCCTTAATTTAATGTACTTATTGTGCAAAGCGTGTTGTGTTGGGACCTTTTTCATCGTATTTGCCAACTTTGGTCCTGAAACCTAATTGTGAAAAGCAGCTGATTCACGCACAAAATTTAAAATACAAAATGTAAGTAAGAAAAACGAATATTTTTTGTATTTAAAATTAATTTTATTAGGAGGAGAAAGTCGACATTGCCCAGGGGTTTGTGAAGGTGACAGAGTGGCCGTGGACGCCAAATGGCGCATTGCCTCTTAAATTTCGGTTGCCTTCTCAACTCGTTATTTGCCAAGAGTTGTTAAAATCAAACCAATAATCTTTGAATTATTTTGGGCAACACAGCAGATATCCACACGAGTTGTTCAACATTTTTGTTGTCCAGTTTCCATCACTGCCTTTAAAATAAGCACAATTTGTTGTTTTTGGGGACCAATGTTTTTTTGACTGATTTTAGACATTAAATGTATGCACCAATAATGCACAAAGATTAGAAAGCGAGCTAAATGTTGATCAGAGATTTGCCTGGATAAGAGCAGTAGTGGCAGTCAGCGGTTTGATTTCCCCCCAAAAAGTAAATTCTCAAGGAAATTTGTTAGCAAGCAAGGGAACATTGATTATGCTAAAGAGAAATCCGCCAATGTTGGCGAATTCTCTTCCGAGTGAAAACTGAAACAGGCCTGATAACCTTGCTGTTTTTAATTTTTTTTTTGTTAGTTCTTGTTCAACTTGATTAATATCGGACGAATTTATCATATAGCTCCCATGGGAACATGGGACTTACGCTGCTTTAACAAAACAAAAACGAAACAAAAATGCTAAGTCATCCAACAGTCGTATTAACTTTTTCGACTGCTACTTCCGATGACTTCCGAAAGTCGATGCCTGTCGCAGCTCCGACTTACGCTCACAACTATAGCAACAAGCAATGAAACGAAAAACAGCGACTGTTGATGCTTTCTGATTCTTGTCGCTTTTTGATTTTTGCATTTGCTTCGACTGCGACAGTAGAAGCAGAAGCTAAATCATATGAAATGAAACTTACTGCAGTCTTTAAAACACTGTGTTGAACATCACTGTGATATGCACATAGAACCAAAAACGGGAAAACGTTCTCATTTAAAAAATGTGTATTTGTCTTGTTTGTTGATTATCTTTAACGGAGTATCGGATTGAGATAATTTTGGTGTCGTTGGTCGCTTGTTTGATGCCAGAATACAACCATGCCATAAAAGTAAAAATTTTGCTTCACCGGCCCCAAAAGCTCCAGTACAAGACAAAATTTTTTAGCACTTTTACCCCCATTTCTTCAAAACCAAATGACTTTCTAAAACTCTTAATATGCATAAGCTCTTACAGAAGTGATACATTTTGATTGCTCTATCATTTATTAAGATCGGACTATTCATAGGTGACTTCGAATATAGCTGCTATATATAATAGTTTCCTTGCGCACGCTTATCGGTACTCATCGTCACAGTATGTACTGCCGTCCAAAGTGATGCTAAGGACGGTCAAGTCGGAGCCCACCCTATAAAGCCTAAAGTACAAGGTGCAAGGCATACGAAGCGAATGGAGGACTGTTACTCCGGATAAAGAAGCCCCTGGATCCGTCCACGCTGCAATTGCAGGCAGTCATGCAGGATGTAGTGCAAGTGGAGACCCTCGACCTGGATGAGATTACCAGCGCCGAAAAGGTACTGCAAGTCCTATACGCGGAAGAGGAAAGCGACATTCGACGGATGCGAAAGGACTACGACGGAACCTTAAAAGCGACGGGTATCCGTAGACCAGAACACGCGCAGAGGATCCTGAAAATGGGCAGGATCAGGATTGGATGGGTCCGCATAAGGAAGAATATCGGGCCAAGGCAATACTATAAGTGCATGGGCACACCTCCGTCAGATGCCGAATCCACTCGTGGAATCTCCGAATCCACTCAGGAAGTGTGCTACAATGCGGGAAGCAGGTCCAAACCACATTAAGTGTACATAAAGCAAGCCGAAATGTATTCTATGCTCCAGAGGAGGCAAACACTAGACTCTGAGCAGGATGTGACCAGAGTACCGGAAGACCATGACCAGCTCGAAGAAATAGCAAACCTCAACAAACCAGAAGGTTTCTGGCAACAGATACACAGGTGCTACATAGCCACGAGGACATGTAACACAAAGTCACCCCCACGCGAGTGGAAGAGTCCCTGCCTTTATGGTATACTTACTACATAGCACTACTATAATATATCTACTATCTTTATTATTGTCATATAGTTTCTAAAGGAGGAAACATTAAAATGAAAAGTCTTTTATAAAGTCTTCTATAAAAAAAAACACCTTGAACGTCGTTGTGCTTGCATCCACGGTCAAATCCGCCTAAGATGCAGCGATGGAAACAGCATCGAAAGGACACCCTGGTAAGGAATAAAAAAGAAAAAAATAAAATAACCAGAGACAGAAGATCAAAGTTTAAGTTTCAATTAAAATGAAATTCAAAGATAAAGTTTAAACTAAAATAAAATTCAAAGTTAAAGTTTAAATTAAAATCAAAAATATAAATTAAAAATCTACACACTTTAAAAACTTAAAGATTAAGATCAAACAAACAATTTTAAGAAATTTTATATAATTAATTTGTGAGACAGAGCCAAAAGGAATATTTATTTTTAATTAACAAATGGCCGATCAAATAAATTTCATTAAACTCCCAATTATTTCACTCGAAGCTCAGCCAAATTTAATCCCGCAAAAACCAGTAGTAGCAAATCAAGTTCAATTATTACAGCAGCAACAGCAAAGACAAATTCAGAGACACGAATTTCATCAATAAAATAGGAACAATATGGCAGAAAACGAGTTACAAGGTGCCATCACACAAATCCTCGCTGAACAATTTCAAATTTTACTACAAACCAGGATTTGATTTTTCACTCGCTACTAACCAAGAAACTTATTCAGAACATTGGGCCAACCTAGAGGGCTTAGAAAAGTACCAGACGTAGTAAAAAGAATAAGGGAATTTTCAGGTTATAAAATAGAATTCAGTTCATGAAAAAAGGGAGTCGACAGGGCTTACGAAGTCATTAAAAGAACTTCAAAATATCCAAATGCTTAACTTTACATTATGCTGATAAGCGAGATAAGTATACTCGAATACCAAATGACAACAATAAGCCAAGTAGAGGTGGAGAACTATCGATGGCACTATCGCCACTATCGATGGTTTAGCACTATCGAGCCACCATCGATGGCAGCAGACACCTTCGATAGTGGCCCATCCACTATCGATGGTGCCATCGATAGTGCGCTTCTTACAAGTGCCGAGTTATAAATTGCATATAATTGAGTATATTACTTTTTTCCAGGTGAATCAAACTGATTTCCCTGCCATTGGGAGCCTTTTCGCCAAATATCTTTGCATTCCGGCTACGTCCGTGGAGTCTGAAAGAACATTCAGCAAGGCGGGCCAAATAATATCGGAGAGGCGAACCCGACTCAAAGAAAAAAATGTTAACATTCTTTTGTTTTTAAATCGCAACTCTTGGCTGAAATAAAGCATATTTTATTGTATTCGTTTCATTCTTTTTTTTTAAATCGTAACTTAGTTAAAATAAAGCATAATATTTTTATATTTGCTTAATCAAATTTTTTTTGTTGGGCTACACTATCGAGCCACTATCGAGCCACTATCGATGGCACTATCGACACTATCGATGGTTTAAAATAAAATATCGTCGACCATCGATGGCGCTCACTATCGATAGTTCTCCACCTCTAATACCAGCCTCATATAGACCACCGATTACTCTCGTGTCTGTCAAAACTGCTCGAAAAATGCCTTTTGACACGCATAATCCCATATCTAAAAGAGCACAACATTATTCCGGCGCATCAATTTGGCTTTCGAGAAAGCCATGGAACAATAGAGCAAGTTAACAGATTAACAACAGAAATACGAACTGCATTCGAGTCTCGGGAATACTGCAGTGCGGTATTCCTTGACGTTGCGCAGGCTTCCGACCGAGTCTGGCTCGATGGCCTTATGCATAAAATCAGAACGTTACTACCGGAAAACACTCACAGGATACTTGAATCGTACCTTTACAATAGAGCCTTCGCCGTGAGATGCAACACTACAATATCCGACGATTACACGATAGAGGCCGTAGTTCCTCAAGGTAGCGCCCTTGGTCCAACTCTATTTCTCCTTTACACCGCAGATATTCCCACGAACGAGCGGCTAACTACTTCTACATTCGCAGACGATACCGCGATCTTAAGTCGGTCCAAATGCCCAATTCAGGCAACAGCACAACTAGCTGATCATCTCGTGGTAGTGGAGAGGTGGTTATCAGACTGGCGTATAAAAATAAATGCGCAAAAGTGTAAACACATAACGTTTACTCTTAACAGACAAACGTGTCCCCCGCTAACTCTGAATAACACGCCACTTCCACAAGCTGACGATGTAACGTACCTTGGCGTCCACCTTGACAGAAGACTTACATGGCGGAGACATATCGAAGCTAAGAAAATTCATCTAAAACTAAAATCCAATAACCTCCATTGGCTCATAAACGCTCGCTCCCCCTCTGCCTGGACTTCAAGGTTCTGCTCTACAATTCAACGCTTAAGCCAGTCTGGACTTACGGCTCCCAATTGTGGGGAAACGCGAGCAGCAGTAACATCGACATTATCCAGCGAGCACAATCAAAAATCCTGAGAACTATAACTGGGGCACCTTGGTATGTTCGGAACGACAACATCCACAGAGATCTTGGCATTCTACCCGTAAAAGATGAAATTTCAAAACAAAAGGCGTCCTACCACACCAAGCTAATTTCTCATCCAAACCAGCTCGCCAGGGGCCTAGCCAGGGTTTCCAACCGGACCCGATTGCAACGAAATGACCTTCCAGCTCAGCAATAGTTGTTAGAGCCCTTACATCCCGCGTCAGTCAACTTGACTGTCAGATATAGCTTTTTAATTTAAGATTTTATATACTTATTGTTAGTCTCAATTCAGAGAAGATTCAATAAATAAAATGCATATGTAAAAAAAAAAAAAAATATACTATAGTCGTCCGATTTTGATGAAATTTAAAACGTAATTATGAAATATTTAACCATTACTATATCTCGAAGAACTAAAAAAAAAATTAAAAAGCACAAAAGTTATAATTTTTTGTAATATATTCTTATGATTATTCCTATGGGAGCTATATGCAACAGTCGTACGATTTTGATGAAATTTAAACCGTAATTCTGAAATATTTAACCATTACTATATCTCGAAGAACTAACAAAAACAATAAAAAAACACCAAAGTTATAATTATTTTAAATTTATTTTTCCGATTGTTCCAATGGGAGCTATATGCTATAGTCGTCCGATCCGGCTTGTTCCGACTTATATACTACCTGCAATAGAAAGACAACTTTTGGCAAAGTTTCATGCAGATAGCGTTATAACTTAGAGACTAGTTTGCGTAGAAACGGACGGACAGACGGACGGACAGACGGACATGGCTAGATCGACTCTCCTAGTGATGCTGATCAAGAATATATATACTATATATATATAGGGTCGGAGATGTCTCCTTCACTGCGTTGAAAACTTCTGACTGAAATTATAATACCCTCTGCAAGGGTATAAAAAAGGTAGCGTCAAAAACAATATAATGAAATGAAATATGCGAAAATAAACAAAAAAAAAAAGGGAAAACAATAAGTATATGCTTGTAGCGCTGGTATAAAATATCCAATAAAATTAAAAATTACCCTTCAGTACTAATTTTATACTAACAAAATAAGTTTGGCAAGACTTTAAAGCTTAACCAACAAGAAAGGAAGCAAATTTCTGCAAGCCGATGTTTTGTAGTATGCTCACATATAGGGTACACACTGTACCGCTTATATCACTATAACATTGTAGCATTTGTTTATGTCCGAATATTCCCAGCAATGGGAATGTTATGCACCTCCTAAGTGCTGAGTCGGCATGTCTGCATGCGCGGTCGACCATTCGGTTACCATGTGAGCATAACACTCTCTCTCTCATGCGCGGCCGCTGCTTGCGCCGCCTAAATACACTTACGCATACATTAACATATATATTCAGATACATAAGCGTTGGCCACGGCGCTGCTCGTGCAGCTATATGAATTGTAAGCCAAGCCAACATTATTCTTAAGTGAGCATTCTAAGACTGAGTCCCGATCTAAATCGACGGAATAATAAAGCCCAATATATAAGTTAACACCCAAAATAATACAATTTCTCAGACAGAGGAAATGAGTAAGCATTGATTGCACAACAAACAGCAAAGCAATGCCCTCAATAATAGAATTTCCCAAACCGAAGAAGAGAGCATTAATTGCACAACTAACAGCAAAGCAATGCTCTCAATAAAGTTCTAACGAACTTAGCTTGCACCTTTTGGTCAGCGATCGTGGGAATGCAGAACAGCCAATTTCCAAAGTTGATCGAACTCAACTTAGTGCATACAACAAAAACTATAATTAAAATGCACTGGCCAATTACAATTAAGTTTAGCCAACGGCGACGGCGACCAAGAGCAGCAACCAATAATATGAAAGAACGTCAGCAGAAACATCAACAGCGGCAGAGACGGCGGCAGCGATGGAGCGACGCGTAGCTATAAAAACAATTGTTTAAACTAAGTAAGTAAGTAAGCAGTAAATACAATTGGACCGCAAGTCAGCCATATGACCGAGTCACAAAAATCAATAATAAAACTCCTCGTACAAAGCCACAAAATCCTCTTCGCAGATCCCGATTCAAAGTTAGCATACACAACTAAAGTAGTAGGTGAGATCAGAACATTACCCATACCCAATATCACTCAAACAGGAGGTAGAAAAACAAATAACTGAGATGCCAAGAGATGGTATTATAAGACCTTCAAGATCACCATATAATGCACCAGTCTGGGTAGTTCCGAAAAAGTCCGGCCAGTCCGAAGAAAAAAGGTACAGATTAGTAATTGATTATAGGAAACTTAATGAAGTTACTATCTCAGATCGGTATCCCATACCCGAAATTGGAGAAATTATTGCGCAGCTCGGGGACAACAAATATTTTTCGGTATTAGATCTTAAGAGCGGTTTTCATCAAATACCACTGAAAGATACGGACATAGAAAAAACAGCATTCGCGGTAAATGGCGGAAAATATGAATTTACGAGACTCCCATTCGGTTTGAAAAATTCCCCTTCCATTTTATTGGAAATACAATTGGCACGGTATCGCATACCGAACTATCGATAGTAAAGTCTAATGTAACTTCTCTAACGATTGTACTGTTCTCCCTTCTTCTGTCCACCGCTATCGCCAACGAATGTGTAAAGCTTAATCTGTATCAATTATCTCTGTAATAAAACTATTATACTCAAGCTAAATTACAACAGGTTATGGGCCGCAACACCCTTCCACTGCGCCAGAAAATAGTTAGCAGAAGATATTGAACAACGAGTGAGATTAAATGGCAAATTTTAATTTGTGGTGAAATTGCCAACGCGCACATACGCACACATACACATGTGCAAAAATTTGAGACTTCTGGGATTGAGACTGAAGGCGTCAAATTGGTGATAGAGAGAAGAAAAGTGTTCGTTGCTTGTGTAGCTTCGTGAACTAGTTGCTTGTGTAGCAAAAACCAAAAAGGAAGAGTATTCGTTGCTTGTGTAGCTTCGTGAACCAATTGCTTGTGTAGCAAAACTAAAAGGAAGAGTATTCGTTGCTTGTGTAGCTTCGTGAACCAGTTGATTGTGTAGCTCCGTGAACCAGTTGCTTGTGTAGCTTCGTGAACCAGTTGCTTGTGTAGCTCCGTGAACCAGTTGCTTGTGTTGCTTCGTGAACCAGTTGCTTGTGTAGCAAAACTAAACGGAAATTATAAAGAAAAATGAGTATTGCTAGTATACGCATAGAGCCCTTGGGCAAGGATAATTTCGACACATGGAAAATACAAATGCAGGCCCTGTTAGTCAAGAACGACTCGTGGAAATATGTGAACGGGACTCTTTTAAAACCCGAAACAAATTTCACGCAGTGGATAAACGAAGATGCAAAGGCTAAGTCCGATCTCATTTTGGCCATGTCAACATCGGAACTAAGGCATACAAGAAACTGTGAAACTTCAAACGATGTATGGAAGAAGCTGCATAGCACTTACCAGTCAACGGGACCAGCCCGTAAAGCCGCACTGTTGAAATCACTGATCCTATTAAAAATGAATGCAGGCGGAGACATGAGAAGCCACATAGATATGTTTTCCGATTTAGTAGACAAAATAAACGAAGTTGATCTCATGAATATTGACGATCTGTTAACAATTTTGCTACTGTACAGTATCCCTGAGGAATATGAACAGTTTCGAATCGCGATTGAAACGCAGGAAAACTTAATCTCAACGGAGGCACTTAAAATAAAGTTATTAGACGAATACGAGGCGAGAAACAGAAATCAAAGCGAGTCGACGCCCGGAGCATTATTGGCACACAAGAAGTATAATAACAGCAATCCGCAAGAATCAGGCACTAATAAAAAGTTTAAGTTTAGATGTTACAACTGCGGAAAAGTCGGTCACCGTGCAGCTGAGTGCAGGTCGAAGCCAATAAAGAACCAGAATGATAGCATGTACGTCAACGCAGCTCATCATACAAGCAGTGATTGCAGTAGCTGGTGTCTAGACTCTGGAGCAACGTCACACATGTGCTCACAACAAAATATGTTCGTAAATCTTGAGCCTGCAGAAGGCCCGAAACTCAAACTGGCAAATGATGAGGCTACAGACATAAAAGGATATGGATCTGTGCAGTTCTTGCCAAACAAAAAGTTCACCGCCAGCCTGAAGAACACGCTCTATGTACCGGACTTAAGGACCAATCTCTTGTCGGTCTCAAAAATATGTGATCACGGCTTCAATATTATTTTCAAGAAGGAGAAAGCTGAAATAATTAGAGCTACAGGAGGAGAAATAGTGTTCACCGTTCCTCGCAAATTGGACTTATACCAGTTAGAAGAAAAACTCGAATGCAGCCAGATCACTGCAGGTAAGCAAAACAGCATCCAAGAATGGCATGAACGTTTCGGCCATCTTAATGAGCCGGACCTAAAAGAACTAATAAGAAAAGGTAAAGTACAAGGAGCCAAAGTCGACCTCAAGGAGACTCTTCCAATTTGCGAAGTATGTATCAAGGGGAAGCAGTCCCAAAAGCCGTTCCCAGTATCAGATTCAAGAGCAGGAGACGTACTAGAACTAATCCACAGCGACGTATGCGGTCCCATGCGTACCAATAGCCACGGCGGCAGCCGCTACTTTTTGACATTCATCGATGATTTCTCAAAATGGTGCGAGCTCTACACGATCAAAAGAAAGTCTGAGGTGTTCCAGAAATTTAAGGAATTCCAAAACGATGTCGAACGGCGAACTGGAAAGAAGATAAAAACTATCAGGTCAGATAACGGTACAGAATACACTAATAATGAGTTCAAAAGTTATCTTGCAGCCCAGGGAATAAAGCACGAGTATTCCGTAGAATATACTCCTCAACAAAATGGTACAGCCGAACGTAAGAACAGGACCCTTGTTGAAATGGCTCGCTGCCTGATGTTGCAGGCCGCACTTCCTCCGAGCTACTGGGCTGAAGCAGTAAACACGGCAAATTACATAAGAAACGGATGTCCTTCAAGGAGCCTATGTGGAGAAACGCCTTTTAAGCTGTGGAACAATCGCGTCCCAATTGTAAGGCATATGCAAAAATTTGGTCAAATTGCATATACACTGGACAAACGATCGAAAAGCAAGTTCAGCCCAAAATCCAAAAAATGCGTATTCGTTGGATACTGCACCGATGCCAAAGCTTATAGGCTGTACGATGTGAAAAATCAAATGTTAATCAAAAGCCGAGACGTCGTTTTCACAAATCTGTTTGGGCACGAGTATAAGTTCGAAGAGTTCATTGAACCGCAGATCGATGTCAACATTGAGCCGGTAGCAGAAAATCAACCAGAAAATGACCAAGATGACAACGAAAGCATCCAACCAGAAGATCCTGAGTCAGAGGAAAATGAGCCAGACGATAGACAGCCAGTAAAACGTGGTCGTGGAAGGCCAAGGAAGCAGTTAACAGGTAAACCAGGAAGACCCAGATTAATTTACAATCAAATACTTGCAGACCAGATCGACACACCTAATCAGCAGTTTGAGTCCGACCAGGAAAATGTTTTCTACGAAGCTACCTCACTTGCAACGAACCCAAAGGAACTAACTGCAAGCGCAGCACTCAAAGGTACAAACGCCATCGAATGGAAGGAGGCATTTATAAACGAGTACAAGTCATTAAAAATGAACAATACCTGGGAAGTTGTTGATCGCCAGGAAAACCAAAGGGTTATCGAAACGAAATGGGTGCTTCGAACAAAATATTTACCTGACGGAAGGGTAAATTGCCGTAAAGCTCGCCTGGTTGCTAAAGGATTCACCCAACGCGAAGGCATTGACTACGATGAGACCTACTCCCCAGTGTCCAGAATGAGCTCGATTCGAATTGTAATAGCTCTAGCTGCAGAACTCGGACTGGATCTTCATCAATTTGACTTCAACAGCGCCTATTTGAATGGAGAAATTGAGGAAGAACTTTACATCAGCGTTCCACCTGAATTCCAAGAAATCTTGACTGCTAAAGAGAAAGAAATGTATGGAAGGAAGCTGTATCTCAGAAGCTTTCTACAAGAAATTTTGGGCCAACTGAAGACGACCATTATCTACAACGACAATCAAGGAGCTGGCCAACTTACACGCAACCCCGTGTTCCACAAACGCACCAAGCATGTTGACATCCGTCACCATTTCATCCGAGAGCTGGTTGAAGAAGGAACTATTTCAGTAAACTACATTCCAAGGACCGAGATGCCAGCAGACATATTAATAAAGGGACTCAGCGCTTCAAAACACAATACCTGCAAGACAGCCTTGGGTATGCGTCTAGTCGATCAACGCCTTACCAATTGAAGGGAAGTATTGGAAATACAATTGGCACGGTATCGCATACCGAACTATCGATAGTAAAGTCTAATGTAACTTCTCTAACGATTGTACTGTTCTCCCTTCTTCTGTCCACCGCTATCGCCAACGAATGTGTAAAGCTTAATCTGTGTCAATTATCTCTGTAATAAAACTATTATACTCAAGCTAAATTACAACACATTTTTCAAAGAGCGTTAGACGACATATTGAGATATTATAGTCTTTAGCAAAAACGAAGTGGAGCACGGCAAAAACTTGGAAAGAGTATTTTCAACGCTACAAAACGCAAATATGAGGGTTCAAATAGAGAAATGCCATTTTTTTAAAAACGAAGTAGACTTCTTGGGGTACACAATATCAGAAAATGGAGTAAAAACCAACATAGATAAAATAAAAGCGATTACAAAATTTCCAGTCCCAAAAACATTAAAAAATCTCCGTTCCTTTTTGGGCATGACAGGTTATTATAGGCGGTTCATAAAAGATTACGCCAAAATAGCAAAACCCCTAACCATTCTTCTAAGAGGCGAAGAAGGCCGGATATCTAAGACCAAGTCAAGCAGAACTGCTATCAACTTGAGCAAAGATGCGATTACAGCATTCGAGAAACTTAAAAATACTCTCGTCTCCAGGGAGGTTACCCTTGCCTATCCAGATTTCGGAAAAGAATTTCAATTGACTACTGACGCTTCAAGTTACGCAATAGGCGCAGTATTGGAACAAAATCAGAGGCCAATAACGTTCATTTCACGCACCCTGTCAAAGACTGAAGAGAACTACGCAACTAATGAAAGAGAGATGCTCCCGATCGTTTGGGCGCTCCAAAGTTTAAGACATTATCTTTACGGGTATTCAAAAGTGGTAATATACACGGATCACCAACCCTTGAGTTTTTCGAATAGCGTAAATAACCATAACGCTAAGCTTAAACGCTGGAGAGACCTCATTGGCGAGTATAACCACGAGATCAGGTACAAGCCCGGAGTAGCTAATGTGGTAGCGGACGCGTTGTCCCGGGCCCCCGCAGAAATTAATTCAATTAGCTCCTCAGCATCAGCCAATAGCGACGAAAGCTCGTCACACAACCTCATATTTTCAGTAGAAGCTCCAATTAACGTATTTAAAAACCAATTATTATTACTGAGTGCCGATACTGATTCCTATAGCTTCGAAATGCCATTCCCAACATACCACAGACACATAATTAAACAAAATTCTTACACGGAAGAAAAACTTATTGCAATTTTAACTAGTAAACTTGATCCTAAGCTTATAAACGGAATCATTACATCCGAAGAGGTAATGGGAAAAATTCAAAACATTTACCCTACCTATTTTAAATCATACAAGGTAAGGTTTACTCAAAACGAAATAGACGACGTAACTTCGGAGTCCCAACAAAACGAAATAATTACCCTCGAACATAAACGAGCCCATAGAGATGAAAAAGAGAACAAATTACAACTTTTGAAGAATTATTTCTTTCCACAACTTACCAAGAAAATCCAAGCAATAGTTAAAGCCCGTCAAACTTGTAAAGAATCAAAATACGATAGACACCCCCCAAAAGGAGAAATCCAACCGACCCCTATTCCTAATTACCCAGGAGAAATAGTTCACATAGATATTTATATTACCGAAAAACATAGAGTCTTAACGGGAATTGACAAGTTTTCAAAATATGTTCAAGTAAAAATTTTAGAGTCAAGAGCATCTGAAGATATTAAAAATCCGTTGAGGGAAATGTTAATTGCTTTCGGTATGCCGAAATGGATAATAATGGACAACGAACGATCATTTGGCTCAGCAGCAATAAAGTTTATGTTAGAAGATGAACTCAAAATATCATTACACACCACCGCACCGTACGCATCGACAAGTAACGGACAAATAGAAAGGTTTCATTCAACCCTATCTGAAATCATGCGGTGTCTCAAAAAAGACAACGGGAGCATATCATTTGAAGATTTAATCTTTAAAGCAGTTCAAGAATATAATAAATCGATACATTCTGTAACAAAAGAAAGACCCATAGACATATTTTTCAGAAGCACAATCTCTAGTTCAACAGAAGACATAGAAAAGAAACGAGAAGAAATAAAAAAGAAAATTAAAAATAAACAAACAGCCGACCTCGAATACCACAATCAAGGAAAAATATTACCAAAACTTTTTAAGCCAGGCGAAACTGTACATGTAAAAATAGATAAAAGATTAGGAACTAAACTTACACCTACATACAAAACCGAGAAAGTAGCGGAAAATAGAACGACCACCATTAAAACACAAACCGGAAAAATCATACATAAAAATAATATAAGAACATAATTTTTCAGATTATTTTTACCAACATGCTTGGGAATAACTACAGTCCTCGACTATTCCAATTCACAAATCATCTCACTCGAAACCGGATTAGCGGCTAAACAAGACGGAACATTTAAAATCATCCACATCTTTAACCTACAAAGCTATGAAGAAACTCTGGCGAAGTTAGAAGAATCATTTCATTCACTCACCCCATCTCATCCATTACACCCATATCTTTCCTATAAACTAAAACAGATCCAAACGGATTTACGCATACTCCAAACTCAAAAAAGACAAAAAAGGGCAATAGAAGCAATAGGTACTGCATGGAAATGGCTGGCGGGATCGCCAGATCACCACGACTATCAGATCTTAGAAGACAAGATAAATGAGCAGCTAGAAAACAACAATAGACAAGTAGTAATTAACAGACTAATTAATCAAAAAATAAACCAACTTACTAACGCTACTAATGCAATGTTGAAAATTACCCAGAGCTCGGAAGAAATCATAAATCAGAAAGCAAATATTTTAAAGTATAAAATTCAATTAATAAAAGAAGAAATAATTAACATAATATACGCAATTACATGGGCCAAATCTAACACAATAAATTCATTTGTACTTACAAACACAGAAACCAAACTAGTGGAAGGAATCTTTAAAAAAGAAAATAACTTATTTTTTAACATAGAAGAATTATTGGAATTTGCTCGAATCAAGTTAGCCACAAATGGCAACGACCTTATTTACATTAATAGCCTACCAACCATTGAATCAGATAATTGTAGAACTTTAAAAATTAAAGCAATAAAAAAAGCCCAAATAATCAATGATATAAAATATGAAAATTTTTTAGAATGTAAGAGACAATTATTGGCAATAATTAAACCTTGTGAATCCTATAATGATAAGACTATTTGTAATTCAGAAAATTTGTTAGATTTAAGCAATGATACTTGCTTAAACGCTCTATTAAACCTTCGAGAACCAGAATGTAAGATGATCAACAATCAACATATACCGGATTTCGAAGAAATACTACCAGGCACCATCCTGCTAAACAACTTCAATGGACCAGTCTCACTAGATGAAAAACTTCTACAACTGCAAGGCTCTTTCATAATACAATATCGTAATTCGACGGTAACAATTGGTGAAACCATCTTCAAGTCAAAGGAAATCAACGTAGTCGAACCAGAACCTCCGTTATTCCAACTATTGGGCGAAAAGACTAAGTTAGAGGAAGTTCTCTCACTACAAATGGTCAAGGAACTCAACATTAACAACACAAAAGCGCTGGAAAAATTAAGAAGCAAGGCAACCATAGAATCTTCCGTTAGCTACGGATCCGCCATTATCCTACTACTACTTATAATAGGATCAATCACGGAACTCCTACGAAGACGTAGGTCAACGGAAAGTACACCAGTTTCCGTGCCAGAAACGCAAGAAAAGCCCACGCATTCCGGACCTGTACTCTACTACGTTGCGACCGGGGACAGTCGCGTTTAAGGAGGGAAGAGTTAACACCCAAAATAATACAATTTCTTAGACAGAGGAAATGAGTAAGCATTGATTGCACAACAAACAGCAAAGCAATGCCCTCAATAATAGAATTTCCCAAACCGAAGAAGAGAGCATTAATTGTACAACTAACAGCAAAGCAATGCTCTCAATAAAGTTCTAACGAACTTAGCTTGCACCTTTTGGTCAGCGATCGTGGGAATGCAGAACAGCCAATTTCCAAAGTTGATCGAACTCAACTTAGTGCATACAACAAAAACTATAATTAAAATGCACTGGCCAATTACAATTAAGTTTAGCCAACGGCGACGGCGACCAAGAGCAGCAACCAATAATATGAAAGAACGTCAGCAGAAACATCAACAGCGGCAGAGACGGCGGCAGCGATGGAGCGACGCGTAGCTATAAAAACAATTGTTTAACCTAAGTAAGTTAGTTCTTAATCCAACTCAATAAAGAAAGGTTTGATTTATTTATCAAAATCATAATCAATCTTTTAACTTATATAAGTTAACACCGGCTAGCGGCCCCTTCCCTTCACCCCCTCTCGACATCCACGATACCCGACGATGACCCTTCTCATTCAACCCCTCGGCCACCCACATCGTACACATTCAATTCGAGTGGCCACACAGCGACAACATTACGCTCAAGTGGTCACATGAAGACGACACCAACTCAAGTGGCTGCAATGACCCGGCCGCTGGGCCACAAGAGCTACAGCGGCAGCACCAGCAATAGCGACAGCGGCAGCACCAGCAATAGCGACAGCAGCAGCACTAGCAATAGCGACGGCGGCAGCAGCAGCTAAACAGCGGCAGAGAAGCAACAGCAGCGATGCAGCGGCAGCGACGCGACGATGGAGACAGAACGACAGCGGCAGCGCGAGAACGACAGCGGCAGCGCCAGAACGTCAGCGGCAGAAGAGCAACGGCAGCAACAAGCAAGCGAAAGACTGTTGACCGCCCGCTAGCTGCCTCAGCTCAACAGCCGCCGCCCCTACCACTGCGCTAGATAAAATGCAGCGCTCACATCCGGAGCGCAACAAGCGGACCAACCAAAACCGCTGCCGTCGACTACGGTACTTCCGCGTCTGCCAACGGCATGCTGACGCCGGAGGACCAGAGTTGGTTAAGAGGCCAACCCACTAGTATTTAAGAGCTTACATCTGTAACCACAGTAGTACCGTGCGGACTGAATATTAGATTATAAAAGTAAACTTATAACGTAATCCGAAAGTAAAGGTTGCCTTCCTTAAGTACCAAAGAGAACGAGTGAGCAAGTGAGATGCAGCTGATAAACAACACGATAAGGTAGTATAGGGGAGCTTCGTACCCCCCCGGCCATGTCTGGCCTTAACTTATATAATAACATTACAGTGCACTCTTTTCTTGAGTTTATAAAATAAAGTCTAATATATATATACAACCAACCTTACATGGCGACCGTGACATGTGCGCGAGTAGAAAGTGAGACGGTTTAATTGTTGTCTCTGCGCGCTGTGTAATTTTCGTTATTTTGGCCCCAAATCGCGTAAATCTGCGAGTTTGGCTAATTAGGGCCAGTGCTTAACAAGTGTGGCTGTCCAATGTGGACGATGCAAGCCGATCCCTAATCCTCGGCTGTCCGAAATTAGGTTCTCCAGAGCCGCCCTCGAAAATCGTCAATCGAAATCTCCAGCCAGAAAAAAAAAATCAACAGTAATTAGCCTGTGCGATGACCAGCCGCCTGAGCCAAAAAGGCCCGGACTACAGAAACAATAACACAAAATCAACAAAAAAAAAAAAAAAAAAAAAAGGAAGGAAGAAAAATAAAGGAAATTGACCAGGACATGTGTGGAAGGAATGGCAAATCCTTCTACACCAACGATGGAAACTGAAGTGTGGTAGGCAGACCGCCGGCTACACCAACGAAGGAGGCATATGAGTGCGGAAGGCAGTCCGCCCTCTGCACCGTCGTGGGAGGCACCTGCTCCTGTTGAGCAAAGGGACGCACCAACCTTACAAGAGGCCCTAGAATTGTGTCCCAACGATGGACCTCGACCCCTCACAATAGCTGAGTACAGGGCACGACAGGAGTCCAGCAAACCCATCCACAAAAGAAAAAGAAGTAGAAAAAGGGTAAAACTTCTGCAACAGAGACGATTACTGAAGGTGTTTGCGCACTCAGCGCTTGTATTTAAATCACTAGTTGTAGGGCGAGAGCGGGAGCCAATAAAGCTTTCGTCTGTTCGCTCTTGCGAATTCGCCCCGTCTCTCGCCACCGTAGCATAAGTTAGGTTCTAAGAGAAATTATTGAAATATAATTGTTAGTGATCCATCGAACGTCATCGTAGCCACTCCTTTTCGTCGCGCTTTCGACATAGTTTTCACAAGTTTCGCAATTAAAATCGTCTCGAACTACTACGTTCACAAGTTCAAAAGTTCGCGTTGTTAATACAAAATAGTATTAAATTTTCAGAAGGACTACAGGAATATGGCAACGATCCCGCAGGAGAAGGAAGCACACGCACGAAACATTAAAGAACTGGACAAAATACTTTGTAAACGAGCAAAGTAACGCAACAAGGGCTGCATTTATGCCAATGCCTAAGTTGTCTTTAATTATAAACTTCTAAACCCGAGCCGATGCGCGTAAGCGCTGCTCGAAAAATACTAACCACTGTTAGGCTATATACTAACAACATATAACTGATATTGGTTTATATAGAGCAAAATATTGTAAATCAGTTATATGAAAATTAACACAAAATTTTTTCTTCTTCCAATTTTCAATTTTAATAAAATGAAATTTATGCGACTATGCCAGCATACAATTATTTAATCAATCAGTTTTGAATAACTAAATTCCTAAATTTTTGTTTGATGACGTTATTTTACTGAGTGCTTCTCAGACTTTAAAAGCTAGACAGGAATATTTACGTATATCCATTTAAAATCTCTTCATATAAATGAATAACAATAGAATAGATAAATTCTCTGACGAAAATCATAGTAATTATAATAATACCTATATATTAGAAGTTTATCTACCCAAAATGGGAATCGTAGACGTTAAGTCAGTGGACTCCACTGCTAACGTTATTAATAAAGTAGAACAATATTGACCTATATTGGGTACATATAATAATAATAATCATTGTCATCTTGAGCGCAAATTTTGTTACCAAAGTATACAAATTGCACAATAAATGTTTAAAGAAGAAGTAGTAGAGAAGTAGAGAACACGATCTAGATAAGATATAAAAAAAAAAATTTCAAAAGATTAGAGTGTTCAATTTAATACCCCCTTATTAAAAAAAAAAAAAACAAAATTTTTTTAAATTATTTTTGTTTAATCTATGGCATTTAACATGATAGAATTGGATAGCTGTTTTGAGGAAATAATTACTAAAGATCCAGAATTTAGAATGCGTGCATTAAATATTCTCCATTGCCATAAAAACTTCATTACAATCACTGAATTCGAATATAACTATATGGAAAAGTACAATTTGGAACTTAGCCTTTTGTTTGCTTACAATAAAAAAATAAAGGGTTTAATCCTAAATACTTTGCCATACGTCTCAGTAAAAGAGATCGTGGATTACCATTCTATACTCGGTGAAACCACGATCCTCATGGTAAAATTACATAGATAATATTGCCATGGAATGGAACGATTTGTATGCGAAATTGAACAAAATAAAAACAGTTCGATAAATCCTACAAATCCCTTAATCAGAACAAACCAATTCAAGGGAGCATAATAAAAAAACACGCAGAAATAGTAGAAAAATTGTTTTAACGAGGCGCGCATATTAATACATGGGCAATGAGAAAAATTAAATGACGACCATTGGTCAAGGGTATCAAAATTTTTGTAAGGCTCAGAGAAAATCTAATATTGATAAAAGAAAAATTCAATTTAGATATCTCTGTACCTACCATTCTTAATACCGCAATAACAGTTGAAACCGATGAAGAATCAACATTGGAAGAGTTAACTGGTGTAGATCAAACGGAGCAAGAAAATTTCAACAAGGAAATTAAGGAAGAAGATTTAAATAATCTTACTATCCCAGCCGTTTTATTATCAAACGCAGATAATCAAACAGATTCAGACTCAGACTCAAGCGCAAACATAACTAAGAACAATAACTTCGAAATGGCGTAAACAAATATCGACTTCATTAACACTGCATCAAAGCTTATACCAGTTTTCTATGGTAAAGCAGTAAACTTAACCAGTTTCATTGATGCATTGCATATTATAGAGTCAATAAAAGGCAAAAGACAAAACTAAAGGGCGTAGCAAGAAATCTAATTGGAAACGAAACAACGGTAGGTGAAGTTATTGCCAAGTTAAAAAGCAACGTCAAAGGCGAAACTGTAGAGGTATTGCCAGCAAAGCTAATGAATCTACAGCAACGAAATAAAACTGCTAATCAATACAAATCAGAAATTGAGCAGATGACGAAGGCTTTAGAAAGTGCATACATAACAGACGGCTTAACACTAGAACTAGCAAGAAGTTATTCCACACAGCACGCAGTAAAAGCAATGACTAAAAACTGCACGATTAATAAGGTAAAACTTATCATGCACGCCGGCAACTTCAACACAATGAACGACGTAATTTCAAAATTCGTAAACAGTTGCACAGAAGCAACTGGACAACCAAATTCGGTCCTCTACTACAACAACTATACACAGCGCGGCGGAAACCGCGGACGTGGAAGTTATAGAGGTAATTTTCGTGGTCGTGGTAACAATTATGGTTACTACAACAATACCAACCAAAACAATGGTCGCGGCAACTACAGAGGAAACTCAAGGGGCCGTGGCAACTCTAGCGGAGGCTACAATAACAACAATACAAGCAATGTAAGAGTAGCCAATGACACGTCGGGAAACTCCGAACCCCCTTTAAATGTTCAACAGTAGAGACAGTAACGGTCCATACTATTAATCTCAGTCAGAATATATTCGTCTCATTCACCCATGTGGCTACCGGAAAAAAACTTGTCTTTTTGGTAGACACAGGTTGTTCAGACGAACACTGATAAATATTGTGTCAAAGATTTAATGAGCTCTGCACATGTCATGTAGAACTGTGTAATTCTATCAAGAGCCATAATTTACGATCTGGGACCCGACAAGGGTTCAGTTTTTCAAATGCACTTGTAATCTGTAACAGCAGGCCACTTGGGCTATCTAATACCGAGAGTTCTTGTGCGGGGGCAAAATAAATAACTCCCCCGCCCAGACTAAAAGATTAGGTTTCTGCGTAGACCATAGCTAAGATTAGAATAAGATTTTCACATAAGTTTCTTGTTAAGAAGTTTTAAATAAAATGAAATAGTTTCAATACAGAACTCAAACAAAAAGGTTGTATTTATTTACTATCCTTAACACAGGTGCCGAAATCTCTATAGTAAAAGAAAATTCCGATATATTTCAAAACGTACAAAATAATAACATAATAGATATACGGGGAATAAGCCAAGAAATTACTAAATCCAAAGGCTTAACATCAATTGAAATACAGACTACCAAGTACATAATCCCACACGATTTTCATATCGTAGACTTACACTTAGCTGTCCCTTGTGATGGCATTTTGGGGATTGATTTTATTAAAAAATACAACTGTCAACTAGATTTTCAGCCATCTGAAGATTGGCTTATAATAAGACCAAACAATTTAAAATTTCCAATTTATGTTCCAATAGAATACAGTTCTGGCAATAACTCAATTCTTCTCCCAGCAAGATCACAAGTCATTAGAAAAATAAAATTAAATTCAAAAGAGGACAGTGTATTAATTCCAACTCAAGAAATTGAGCACGGAATTTATATAGCAAGTACAATAGCTACAACACAAAATGCCTTCATAAGACTACTGAATACAACAAACGAAGATAAAGTGGTCAGTGCGGATAATTTAGCATATGAATCACTGTTGAACTATGATGTAGTCGATGAACATATAAAATAGAGAAAAGTCTGTATTATCCCAATTGTCAGAAAATTTTCCCCCACAATTCAAATTCCAACTCACAAATTTATGCAAAAAATATAATGACATATTCGGATTAGAATCCGAACCAATTAGCACAAATAATTTCTACAAACAAAAACTGAGATTGAAAGATGATGAACCCGTTTACATAAAAAAATATAGAAGCCCACATGGTCAGGTGAACGAAATTCAAAAGCAAGTCGGAAAACTAATCACCGACGGAATAGTCGAACCATCAGTATCGGAATACAATAGCCCATTATTGCTTGTCCCTAAAAAATCAGCTCCAGGTTCCGAAGAAAAAAAGTGGCGATTAGTAATTGACTATCGTCAGATTAATAAAAAATTATTGTCCGATAAATTTCCACTCCCTAGAATTGATGATATTTTAGACCAACTAGGTCGAGCAAAATACTTTTCATGTCTTGATTTAATGTCAGGATTTCATCAAATAGAACTTGAAAAAAGCTCAAGGGACATAACTTCCTTTTCAACGAGCAATGGCTCGTATCGATTCACACGATTACCTTTTGGCTTAAAAATAGCGCCAAATTCATTTCAGAGAATGATGACTATTGCATTCTCTGGACTTGAACCTTCACAAGCATTCCTTTATATGTATGACTTAATAGTTATAGGTTGTTCGGAAAAACATATGCTTAAAAACTTAACAGACGTTTTTGAGAAATGTAGGAAATACAACCTAAAGTTACATCCACAAAGATGTTCATTCTTTATGCATGAGGTGACTTTTCTAGGTCATAAGTGCACAGATAAAGGAATACTTCCAGATGACAAGAAATATGACGTCATACTGAACTATCCAATCCCACACGATGCAGACAGCGCAAGACGTTTTGTAGAATTCTGCAATTACTACAGAAGATTCATAAAAAATTTCGCCGATTATTCACGGCACATAACACGATTATGTAAAAAGAATGTTCCTTTTGAATGGACATCTGAATGCCAAAACGCATTCGAATATTTAAAAACAAATCTTATGGCACCTACTTTGCTACGATATCCAGATTTTAGTAAAGAATTTTGTATAATTACTGATGCAAGTAAGCAAGCATGTGGAGCGGTTTTAACTCAAAACCATAACGGACTCACCCCATTGCATATGCATCAAGAGCTTTTACCAAGGGAGAAAGTAATAAGTGTACTACCGAGCAGGAACTAGCTGCAATACATTGGGCAATATTACATTTTCGACCATACATTTATGGCAAACATTTCATTATCAAAACCGATCACAGACCGTTAACATACTTGTTCTCAATGACTAACCCAAGTTCCAAACTGACACGTATGAGGCTAGAATTAGAAGAATACAACTTCACAGTTGAATATTTAAAGGGAAAAGACAATTACGTAGCTGATGCGTTATCAAGAATAACCATCAAAGAACTACAAAATATAACCGGAAATATACATAAAGTCACTACAAGATATCAAAGTAGACAGAAATCCTGCGCAGGAGAAAAAGAAATAGACTTGCCTAGGCAATCTATAGAAAAAGCTTCAAAGCCCAACGTATACGGAGTCATAAACAATGACGAAGTACGCAAAGAAGTGACCTTGCACGTAAAAAATATGCTATGTTTATTTAAACATGGAAAAAAAGTTACTGCAAGATATGATGTTAGCGATTTATATACCAATAGAGTTCTTGACTTAGGTCAGTTTTTCCAAAGGCTTGAGAAGCAAGCCGGTATACATCAAATCAGCCAACTCAATGTGGCACCGTGGGAAAATATCTTTGAATACGTTTCAATAGATAATTTCAAGGAAATGGGCAATATAACATTAAAATCATTGAGAGTAGCGCAACTCAACACGGTGACCCTAATAAATTCTGAAAAAGAAAAAGAAGCAATTATGTCTACATACCATGATGAACCAATTCAAGGAGGTCATACTGGCATTTCCAAAACCTTGGCCAAGGTCAAAAGACAAGGAATGACTCGATATATTGCAGAGTACGTACGAAAATGTCTAAAATGTCAAAAAGCGAAAATAATCACGCATACGAAGATCCCATTAACCATTACGGAAACACAACAAACAATTGAAGATTTATGTAAAAATTTAAATATCAAAAACATAAATTCTACTGCACACCATCACCAGAGCGAAGCCACAGAACACTTAACGAGTTCATACGCTCATACATCTCAGTTGATAAAACAGATTGGAATGTATGGCTACAATACTTCGTATACTGCTTTAACACAACACCCTCTATGGCACATAATTATTGTCCATACGAACTAGTTTTTGGGAAAACTCCAAACTTATCAAAACATTTCAATAGCATAGATAGAATAGAACCATTATATAATATAGAAGATTATGCTAAGGAATCTAAATTTAGATTAGAACAGGCATATAAAAGAGCCAGAATAATGCTAGAAACTAATAAACAAAAACAAAAAGATAGATACGACAAAAATAGCTTAGACTTTGAATTAAAAATAGGAGACCAGGTTTTATTAAAAAATTAAACTGGCCATAAGCTAGACTTTAAATATTCAGGACCATATACGGTAAAGAAGATAGAATCCAATAATAATATAACTATTTTAAATGCAAAAAACAAAACACAGACAGTTCATAAGGATAGACTAAAAATTTGTATAGATTAGATTTTGTAGGATGGCCATTCATATAAAAAAAAAAAAATAATAAAATTACATCAACATTAAAAAAAAAACAAATATTTTTTTGTTTATTACTTCACTATAATAAAATATAGGAATACAAATTCACAAAAAACAAGAAAGAAAGCAAACTTCGGCAAGCCGAAGTTCATATACCCTTGCAGCTATCGCAAGAATTAAATATTTTTGAAAACATTAAAATTATGATTTACTGGCGTATATGTTTAAAAACATTGAAGCTATGACGATTTGCAGCTTAATTATTTGATTGTTCTTTTATATATTTTTTTATTATTTGTATGGGAGCTATATGATATAGTCGTCCGATTTTGATGAAATTTAAACCATAATTCTGAAATATTTAACCATTGCTATATGTCAAAGAACTAAAAAAAAAATTAAAAAACAGCAAAGTTATAATTTTTTTCAATTATTTTTCCGATTGTTCCTATGGGAGCTATATGCTATAGTCGTCCGATTTTGATGAAATTTTAACCATAATTCTGAAATATTTAACCATTGCTGTATGTCGAAGAACTAAACAAAAAATTAAAAAACAGCAAAGTTACAATTTTTTTCAATTATTTTTCCGATTGTTCCTATGGGAGCTATATGCTATAGTCGTCCGATTTTGATGAAATTTTAACCATAATTCTGAAATATTTAACCATTGCTATATGTCGAAGAACTAAACAAAAAATTAAAAAACAGCAAGGTTATAATTTTTTTTCAATTATTTTTCCGATTGTTCCTATGGGAGCTAAATGCTATAGTCGTCCGATTTTGATGAAATTTTAACCATAATTCTGAAATATTTAACCATTGCTATATGTCGAAGAACTAAACAAAAAATTAAAAAACAACAAAGTTATAATTTTTTTTCCATAATTTTTCCGATTGTTCCTATGGGAGCTATATGCTATAGTCGTCCGATCCGGCTCGTTCCGACTTATATACTACCTGCAATAGAAAGACAACTTTTGGGAAAGTTTCATGCAGATAGCTTTAAAACTGAGAGACTAGTTTGCATATAAACGGACGGACTGACGGACATGGCTAGACCGACTCGCCTAGTGATGCTGATCAAGAATATATATACTTTATAGGGTCGGAGATGTCTCCTTCACTGCGTTGCAAACTTCTGACTGAAATTATAATACCCTCTGCAAGGGTATACAAATTTTTATAATAATAAATAATAAGAAATAGTCGCATAAATTTTCAAAGTTTCAACTTTTCCAATATTTACTATATTAACCAAAAAAAAAAATAACAATAATAATAACAAAAAAAAAAAAAAAAGTTTTACTAATTTGCTAGTTTTTATAAACATACATATATATATACTTAACGCAATAATTAAAAAAATAACTTCATAGATTACGTTATTTTTCAAAAGGAGGGAGATGTAGTATGCTCACATATAGGGTATACATTGTACCGCTTATATCACTGTAACATTGTAGCATTTGTTTATGTCCGAATATTCCCAGCACTTCAAGTGCAAAGCAATTCGACCCACACAACTATGTAATGCACATCCTAAATGCTGAGTCGGCATGTCTGCGTGCGCGGCCGACATTACAGTGCACTCTTTTCTTGTGTTTATAAAATATACCTTATATTACAGTTTATATACCCTTGCAGCTATTCCAAAAATTAAATATTTCTTAAAACAACAATATTCCGATTACTTGGTTTTTATGTCTTACAAGCCGCTAGATGATGTCGTTGTCCGAATTAAATAAAATTAGAACCGTAATTCTGAAACAATAAACGATTAATTTGTATAGAAGTATGTATATTAAAGTCAGTGAAGTAAGAATTTTTGTCATTTATTTTCCCGATTGTTCACATGATATAGTCATGCGATACGGCTCGTTTTAACCATACGTTTCTATGCAAATTAGCCTATCAGTCTTAAAGCTATTAGTAATAACACTTCTAAATGAGTAAAACGAGTTATAGCTTTAAAACTGTCTAGTTTGCGTAAAAGGAGTGGACAAACAGACGGATAAGGCTAGATGCTGATAGGGCCGGAAACGTGACCTTCTAACTGATAATTTAATACTATTTGTAAGGATATAAAAATTAACGAGAAAATTGTCTGGCCCCCAATAGAACATTTTATTGCTCATAACTTATTTGTTTTTAAAGATATTTGCTTACATCTTGCTCACTTTTTTGCAATTTATTTGATTTCTTATTATTTTGCTTAAGCTAAGAATAGTTTTAAATTTAATTAAAAAAAAAAAAATGAACATTTTACAAATGTTTACTGAATATGTTTTTCTTTAACCAGAAAACATTTTCCTCACAGAAAATACGGTCCATACTTTAAGGAAAGAATTCTTACCAGGACAACGTTAAATGCTTTTAATAATCATGCATTAAAACTTGTTATATAACAAAAGTTGGGGAATTTTAAGTGCTTTATAATCATAAAGTGCAAGGAAGTACAAAATAAAATATAATTTAACTTTTTTAATAAAACTAATAACATTAAGGTAGCTTAAAAAACATTTGAAAATATTTTTTTGTGACATATATCATACTCTTCTTGTATAAATGTAATAGCCGTGCAAGGTCTAGCAATTTTGATCGATTTAAGGCTTAATAAGCTAGATTTTCAAAAAGTCGTAGAACAAACTTTTTTGTACCGAACTGTCCAATACAAGAAAATTATTGCAGGACTCTATAACAAGACCTTAGCATTTTGAAAAACCTTTAGAGGCTCAAAAATTTTCGTTTTTTGAATAACTTTTGAATGGAGAATCGGATTCCAGCAAGTAAGGTGTCATTCGACGCGTATAAGTATTTTACTGAACCGAAAACAAGAGCTAAAATTAAGAAACAATTTAGTATTTCACGTTCACCGGCCTTTATCCTGAACAAAATAATTTTATTTAATCTAATTTAAAAAATTTTTTTTTGAGTCTTGGTATGCAATCCCTTTAGATTTAACGATACCTACCGATTGGGCTTATTACTTGTTACGATCGAACCAACACAGCAGATTTTTAATTCTGCGACTATACATAGTAGCAAAGATTATACAATACATAGGTGGTACATTTCATAAAAAATTAAATGCATGGCGGCAAGCCGAATTTTATATTCCCCTTTAAATATTCTTTAAAGCATCTAAACTTCGATGTATATGTTTTAAAATGTTTATGATTTTCAGCTAATTTATTCGATTGTTAGATCCAAAATAAAAACAACAAAAAATAAAAACCTTTTGTAAAATATCGTTATTTTCTTTAAGAAAGTCCTAACTTAAAAATTAAAAAAAAAAATTAAAAAGAAAAGTCGCCTTTTGCCACACCCGATCAAAGATCTAAAAAAGCTGAACTTAATGCACATTGACTTAACCATCACGACTACAGATAGACTTTTAGTTTACAGGACATTTAATAATTTTTGTGTTCTCTCAGCGGCATTGAAGCGCTGATCCGGCTGCCGAAAAACAAAAATTTGTAATTTGACTAAAAAGTTGCACATGCAAAACGTTTGCGCATGTATTGTGTTAGTCCTACAACCAAATTCTAAAAATATAATCTCTCGTCCTTCTTCCAGTCTCCCCTTATCATCAAGCTTAAAACAAAACAGAACATTTTTTTGTATGAGATGTCGCATCTATGTATGTATTGTATAATAT
The DNA here is from genome assembly GCF_018152505.1 of Drosophila elegans. Taxonomy (NCBI): domain Eukaryota; kingdom Metazoa; phylum Arthropoda; class Insecta; order Diptera; family Drosophilidae; genus Drosophila; species Drosophila elegans. The sequence goes on along the minus strand of NW_024545647.1, from coordinate 1,101,607 downwards.
TTGATAGTAGTCTCCTATGCACACGCTCCTTGTGCGCATCGTCACTTTATGTACTACTGTCCATAGTGATATTATCAAATTTAAGACTATTGCAAACACGCGGAACCGAATGAAGCATGGTGACACAATTTTAAAAATCCATATATTATTTTAGAAGTTATTTAAAATAATGTTTTAATGTGCGTCACTGCATATGAAATACAATAAAATTTTCGCACTTAAATTGGACGAGTAATTGGCACGGGGGAACTAGTCAATTTTTTTTGTTTGGCGACAGCGGTTTTAAAGGCCGTGTCGACCACGGATATACATGCTTATGCATTTATGTTCAGACGTCCAATTTTGTCGGCGAAATTTTCTTTTACAAGTTGAATTTATTTAGTTGTTCACTGATCATGCTAAAAAAAACCTTGCCCATCGGACGACATATAGCAGCAGATCGGGTAAAACATGATAATCTGTTTGTTTGCCTAACTAATGGTTTTTATCAAATCGAACTCATCCCTTGACTGCAAGGGTAGTAAACACTTCGGCTTGTCAAAGCTTGCTTCCGTTCTCGCTGTTACAAAAACATCATTATTTTTAAGTAATTTTGGTTTTCATAAGAATAAATCACATAACAATAAAAATGTTTGTATTGTAAAAATACAAACATTCAATGTTTACGGTTCCTGATTTTTAATACTAACCCATCATATTCGTCGCTTAAATTTTTCGTCTCCAGATTTTTAGATAAGGTCCTTTCACTTGGAGGAAGATATTGAATAAGGCGTGTTGATGGCATTTTGTTTACTACATTTAAAAAGCTATATCTTGCTTTAAGATCTTTTGGTATTTTGCATGCTGATCTGGTCGGCTCCGCTAACACCTTGGTGCATTTGCTCCACTCAGAAATATTTCCGTTACAAATGTAACCAGACTTATCAAAAATAAATTGAGAGCTGCCGCATTCAGAGCATGATTCAATAGCACCGAAAGTCAGCAAATCTGATGCTTGATCTAATAATCTTTCAGAGTCACCAGATAAAGGCTGTTGATTATTCAACTGTAAAAGTTTTTCAATGTCGGTCTTCTTCATTGTACTTTTAAGTTCGTCCCGATACTTAAAAATGGCGTCATTTTGACTTTGTAAATATTTAATTTTTTCAATTTCATCGGTATTATTTAACAGTTCCGTTTTAATTTTTTTTGCTTGAGGTAATTCTTCAGATTTTATTGCTCTGTCAAAAAAGAAAAAAACAAAGGATTATTTAAACAGATTTATTCTGTTGCAGGGTAGGCTTAAATTTAAAACAAAGTTAAAGTACAATACTTAGAAACATGTTTTGCGATTGCGAGTTCATCCGAGAGTAATCATTTTGTTTCACCTAAGGAACTGCGAATTATTTTTAAATTTAAATAAAAGTTAATGCGTGTATGTTTTAAAAAATTAATTATATCTGTTTTTCGATTCATTTGTTAATCATTCCTCTGAAAGTATTTAACGGAACAGTACAAAATAACTTTACCCCAAGATGCACGACTTTTTTTATTTATTACATTTATGATTAAATGTTTTAAAATTCTCCTTAAGAAGACATATTTGAAGGTCGTTTTGTTAAACGTGTGCATAGTAATTTTTTTATGGTAGGCATACTTGCTTTGTATAATTTTTCATAATTTACCGTCGAAATGCAGGAACCCTGTGCATTGAAAATTAAATGATCTAATTCCACTCGAATCTGCTAGTTATGCGAATTCACAATCATACACTTTCATTCCCACAATGTATTCCATAAGTTACTGTAAGGTTTGAAGAATAAAGTTTCATAATAATTTTAACTGAAGCAGAAGGAGGTTCTCATTTCTTTAAATTCAATTACACACCGAAGCACTGAAGCATAGAAATCGACCCCAGTATTCATAAATACTGTAATTCGCGTTATCGATATCGACGTTGATGTTGCTGATACTGGCGTTCCCTCACAGCTTGTAGCTGAAAGTGGGATTATAGAATTAATAATCCAATTGGGAATGCTGATTCCAAGTTTTTATACATATATAACCCAAACCGCTCCCTTGTAGCTTTGGGGGGATTTAAAAAATTATGATGTGTCATAAAATAAGGAACCGTTCTGAACACGACATTGTGTCTGGATACTTATTTAACACTTCCATGGCGACCGAAGGCAAAAACAATTAACAAAAACAAAAAACAAAAAACAATTTAACAAATCTTAAAATTATAGTAAATCTTTTACCGGGAAAATAACAAAGGTTGAGGTCAACAGTACTACGGTAACAACAATGGTATCAATAATTATAGTCAAAACAGCTATTATTATAATGCCCAAAGAGCACTAAACAGAAATTCAAATCAAAGTACTGAGAGAGGAGACTTAAATATTTATGTAAAAGAAATCAATAACGACAATGAAAACCAGAACGCTTACGTGTTGATGGCCAGTGTGCGCTAGGAGACTACTATATATAGCCCCAATATACAAAATCACCAAAAAATAGTCCGATTTTAAAATGATTCAAAGGGTATTGCTTTTATAAGAGTAATATCGAATATTGGAACTTTTGGGGTCGGTGGAGCAAAAAGTCTGGTTTTGTGTTCTGGCTTCAAAATTGCGCTCAACGACACCTGACTCATCTCAATCCAATACTCCGTTCAATAAACAATATTTAGACTGAATTTTTTCTCAGAACACTTTATTATTGTCAGTATTCAAAGAAAAATTCTTAATAATGTTAGCACTGTGTGGAAAAAAAACGTAAACATTTGGCACAAGGCAGGGTTCTTTCTTTACCCACTTGCAATCATGAAACATGAGGACATTGCAGAAATAAAAAAGTGGACAAAATTTACAATCATTAAACATGAGGACATTGCAAAAATAAAAAAGAAAGGAAGCAAACTTCGGTAAGCCGAAGTTCATATATCCTTGTACCAATTACAAAAACTAAACATTTTTAAAAACATCAAAATTATGATTGACTTGCGTATATGTTTAAAAACATTGAAGCTATGATGATTTGCAGCTCAATTATTCGATAGTTCCTATGGCAGCTATATGATATCGTTATCTGATTTTAATAAAATTAAAAACGTTATTCTGAACTGTCATATTATTAACTAGTCAAAAAGAATTTCTAAAAAAAATTACAATATAAAAGAGTTAAGTTTTTTTAATTTATATTTTTATTTTTATTGTTCCCATGGGAGCTTTATGTTATAGTCGTACGATTTTGATGAAATTTAAGCCGTAATGCTTAAATATTTAACCGTTACTATATATCGAAGAACTAAAAAAAATCAAATCAAATTAAATTATTTTTCCCGATTGTTCCTTTGGGAGCTTCATGCTATAGTCGTCCGATCCGGGCGTTCCGACTTATATACTACTTGCAATACAAAGTCAACTTCTGGGAATGTTTCATGAAGATAGCTTTAAAACTGAGAGACTAGTTTGCGTAGAAACGGTTGGACAGACGGACGTACAGACGGACATGGCTAAATCGACTCTAGTAGTGATGCTGCTCAAGAATAAATATACTTTATAGGGTCGGAAATATATCCTTCACTGCGTTGCAAACTTCTGACTGAAATTATAATACCCTCTGCAAGGGTATAAAAAATCAAACGAGTGACAACTGAAATGTAGCCTGATGGAGGCCGTTTCGATACAGCCTAGAAAAATACTTAAAAATAAAAGGCGCGATATTACGACCTTTGTAATAGCTGGTCGCCAAGTGACAGTGAGAATTGAATAAGAAGAAAAACAAAAACAAAGTAATGGCCGAACTTAAGCCATTCCGATGCAATTGCATAGACAAATCACTCTGGCGCTCCGAATGGGAGGTCTGATTGCGCGCATTCAACAAATATGCAGAGAGCGAAGAGATCAGCTCAACTCTTAAAAATCGCAATAAACTTTTGCATCTGGGAGGTTCACAAATTCAGTCTACTGTTATAAACAGCTTGCCAGGATCAAAAAAATTAAATGAATATTTTTCGCCGATACGCAATTCGGTATTTGAGCGACGAGAATGAGGATGGAGAATGTTTCACCGAGTTTCTTATGCGATTGCGTCAGCAGGTGAGGAAGTGTAATTTTGGTACTTCCAAAACAGAAATAAGAAAAAAAAATTGATTCTTGGGTACCGGCGGAGCTGAAGAAAAAGTTGCTGTCAACTGAACAGTCCTTGGAGGAAGTCATACCTGCTTGTCTAATTGAGGAACAAGTGCGCAAGCAAATGGATGCTCAGACTCTTTGATCAATAAGATTGCATCGCGCACGGCTAAATGGAACAACACCAAATAGTTTGCTTTGTCCAGCGAAAAATGCGGAATGTAACAGATGTTTTAATGTCGGGCACGTTGCTAAGAGATGTCGGACTACTGTGAAGAGATACGGTGGAAATCATAGAGGAGGTGCAAAGCGGCGCTATGTAGATGAAGCACCGGTCCGAGCAGTGAGTGGTGGTCAACGATCCCTGTCTCCGAGTTGTAAATGATTGTGACATGGGCGAAGTCATTTCTTGCCGAGTTGGTGGCTTACCAATTGGCATGGTTATCGATTCCGGATCCAAGTATAACTTATTAAGTCAAGATGATTCGAACTATCTACAAGGTGCAGCTATATTAAATCTGCGAACTGATTCGAGAAATCAATTTCGGGCATATGCTGCATATCAGTTGTTACATATTTCATTTGTGTTTGAAGCACCGATTTCAGTTGGAGGGAATGCTAAGTCTATTGCCGCCTTTTATGTAATAAAAAAGGGTAAGCAATCGTTGCTTGGTCGCGAAACAGCCATAAAACTCAACGTGATGAGACTGGGCATAGCTATAGAGTCGAAAAGTTGGAACCTTTTCCAAAGTGAATAATGTAATCTATTCGTCTGTCAATTGATCCACTTGTGAGGCCGTGAAGCAACCAATGCGACGCATCCCAGACCCCATTGAAGACACCGACTAAGTGAATGGATTTCTCCAATAGTTATCGCATTCAAAGGTGATGGGGATATAAGGGTGTGCATTGATATGCGTCAAGTGAATAAAGCAGTTCAACGGGAAAATTACCCATTACCAACATTCGAGTCGTTTTTAACGAAGCTTAAGAACGCTAAGTATTTTTCCCGACTGGATTTAATGAGTGCGTATCAACAATTTGAATTGCATCCAAATAGGCGAGAAGTTACTACATTTTTGATACCACAAGTACTGTATAGATACAAGCGTCTACTCTGCGGTGTTAACTCAGCAACTGAGATATTTCAAAAACTGCTGGAGGAACGATTTGCGAAATGCCTTAAATTATATAGATTATGTAATTGTCATCGGGAGTTCATTGGAGGAACGCGACCAAAATCTGGAGATGGTAAAAGTTATTTTCAAGGAAAACAATATATTTCTCAACAAAGATAAATGCGTATGGAAAACACAGCGAATTAAGATCCTCGCGCATATATTATATCTGACATAGGCATTTTTGCTGATCCAGAGAAAGTAAAAGTAATTACGGCATTCAGGCCATCAAAGAACAAAGAGGTCACGAACGTGGGAAGGTTCTGGCCAGATTTGGCAGATACAACAGAACCGTTGAGTAAGTTACTCAAAGCGGATGAGAAATTTCTGTGGAACCAACAAGTACAGCAGCATTCGACAAATTAAAAATTGGAGTTCCACGAGTTTCGGAGTTGGCATATTTTAACGTGAAATTAAAAACACGTGTAATAGCTGATGCCAGTCCTGTAGCGCTGGGAGCGGACTTAATACAGTTTGATGTCGAGAATAATCAATTTATCATATCGTTTGCAACTAAGAGCCTTTCTGATGTTGAAGTTGAACGGAAGGGAAAGTTTGGCATTGGTATGGAGCGTGAAAAAATTTCGTTACTAAATTGTTGGTCTGGAATTCGACTTGGTAACTGACCATAAGCCATTGGAAACAATTTTTAAACCAACTTCTAAGCCTCCAGCTAGAATTGAGAGGTGGTTATTACGTCTACAGGCAATATATAAGTCTGGGAATGAAAATATTGCTGACTCGATCTCACGCTTATATGACATTTCAAGTACTAAATTATTTGATTGGGGTGGATAGGAAAACATATTCCATATGATTTCAATTTCTAACATAACATGCCTGGACAAAGACTGCTGGACTTCTGCAACAACAGCGCATATTATCCATTTCGTCTGGAGCTTTCAAGTATTGGTAGTATTCTATTAAGAGTAAGCCGTCTGATCATCCCCCAACAACTACGACAGAAAGTTTTAACACTAGCTCATGAGGGACACCCTGGAGAAGCAGAAATAAAAAGGCGACTGAGATCAATAGTATGGTGGCCAAAAATTGACTGGGATTCAGAAAAATCTGGCAAGGATTGTCGTGACTGTATATTGGTATCCTTACCAGATAATCCAGTCCCAATGAGACGTCATGCATTTCCGAGTAGCCACTGATTTGTTAGGACCATTGCCAAATAATGAGCACTTGCTAGTTCTCACGATTACTATTATAGATACATAGAAGTAAAATTTGTACAATCAATAGGATCCAAGGTGCTCATTGAAGAGATGTCCGAAATTTTTAGTAGATTGGGGTTTCCAAAAAATTTAAGAACAGACAATGGCAGACAATAAGTGTAGAGTTTAAAATGATCTCAGGGGGTTCTAGTTTGGACATCAAATCTTCTCAACAGTTGGATGGCAGCGAGCAAGGAAATGGTGCCTCACTTGGAACACAGCCACCACCGCTACCGCAAGCCGAATCAATTCCCGATATCTCCGTGGAGCAGCCTTCAGATGCGCAGCAGAACTTGAAGCTGAAAAATATTGGAGGGAAGTGGCAGCCTGTCACTGTAAGCGGTGCTGAGAGTGGAGAGCATTCTGTCCCTCATTGAGTAAGTCGTTTACATACACTTTTAAAGCGCGGATCGCACCGAAGAAATAATAAATATTGTTTGTATATCTGAGTTATTGCGTGCAGTTGGTATGTAATTATTGGGCAATTTGCAGGTCATAACAGTATTTTATGATTTTCAACAATCAATCGAATTATCGATACTACTTAAACAAATCACGCCTGCTCTAGTACTCGCTTTTGCTCCCTCAAGTTAAGACGAAGAGGTAATGTTTTCTTTTTCCACTCACAATAAATGTCATTCAACGAAATTGTCGAGTTTTAATTGAACCAATCACCGTCAAACCTACATACACTGCAGGTAATCTAAGCTTGGTTAAGATAAAAGCACCAGTACTTTCAGAAAATAATCAAATCTCGAAAAAATCACAGAGCATAAGATAAACACATGATCACAAGCGACAGTAAATCTAAATATACTTATTTAAGAATACATTATACCCATTTACTCTGATAATAGCGCTCAATTCGGACATGTTCTGCCAACAACTGGACCGCTCATGCAGAAGAGACCATTTTTTGATCAATAGAGGTCCAATTTACTTTCATTAGGACAACGTAAGGTGACGGGCCAGAAGCTCCGGGAGCTCGGATGGGAGGTTATTTTGCATCCACCGTATAGTGATTACCACCTGTTTCTGTCCATGGCGAATAAGCTTGGTAGTTGGAAGTTTTTTTCCAACAAGGAAACAAGCTTCCATCAGAGTGGGAACTAGTCATCGGACAAAACGGCGCATAAATTTGACTTTAATCGCATGATTGTAACCCATTTTATGAATAATTGAGAACTCAATATATATGCCGCAATACTTTTTGACACCCTTGTATATGGTACAAACTTGACCAATTTTTTGTAACAATTAAAAAAATGCATTATGTGTAATGATTACCTAAGCATCGTCCGAGAAGAAGAAGATAAAGCATTTCAAAGCGGATTAAAAGCAAGCAGCGTTGTTTGTAACGCTGTTCAATTGTGTTATACAGCTTTACACACCTTAGGGGTTTATAATTAAAAAAATTTTTTTTTAGTTATTGCAAGATATACTTACGGGAGAATGCTTTTTACTGCCGCTTGATCATCACTCGTTAGACTCGCATAACAAAGTAATGGCCGAACTTAAGCCATTCCTATGCAATTGCATAGACAAATCACTCTGGCGCTCCGAATGGGAGGTCTGATTGCGCGCATTCAAGAAATATGCGGAGAGCGAAGAGATCAGCTCAATTCTTAAAAATCGCAATAAACTTTTGCGTCTGGGAGGTTCACAAATTCAGTCTACTGTTTATAGCTTGCCAGGAGCAAAAAAATTAAATGAATATTTTTCGCCGATACGCAATTCGGTATTTGAGCGACGAGAATGAGGATGGAGAATGTTTCACCGAGTTTCTTATGCGATTGCGTCAGCAGGTGAGGAAGTGTAATTTTGGTACTTCCAAAACAGAAATAGGAAAAAAAAATTGATTCTTGGGTACCGGCGGAGCTGAAGAAAAAGTTGCTGTCAACTGAACAGTCCTTGGAGGGAGTCATATCATATCTGCTTATCTAATTGAGGAACAAGTGCGCAAGCAAATGGATGCTCAGACTCTATGATCAATAAAATTGCATCGCTCACGGCTAAATGGAACAACACCAAAATAGAGTGCGGCAGATGAGGCCGAAATGATCATGATTCAAATAGTTTTCTTTGTCCAGCGGAAAATGCGGAATGTAACAGATGTTTTAATGTCGGGCACGTTGCTAAGAGATGTCGGACTACTGTGAAGAGATACGGTGGAAATCATAGAGGAGGTGCAAAGCGGCGCTATGTAGATGAAGCACCGGTCCGAGCAGTGAGTGGTGGTCAACGATCCCTGTTTCCGAGTTGCAAATGATTGTGACATGGGCGAAGTCATTTCTTGCCGAGTTGGTGGCTTACCAATTGGCATAGTTATCGATTCCGTATCCAAGTATAACTTATTAAGTCAAGATGATTCGAACTATCTACAAGGTGCAGCTATATTAAATCTGCGAACTGATTCGAGAAATCAATTTCGGGCATATGCTGCAGATCAGTTGTTACATATTTCATTTGTGTTTGAAGCACCGATTTCAGTTGGAGGGAATGCTTAGTCTATTGCCGCCTTTTATGTAATAAAAAAGGGTAAGCAATCGTTGCTTGGTCGCGAAACAGCCATAAAACTCAACGTGATGAGACTGGGCATAGCTATAGAGTCGAAAAGTTGGAACCTTTTCCAAAGTGAATAATGTAATCTATTCGTCTGTCAATTGATCCACTTGTGAGGCCGTGAAGCAACCAATGCGACGCATCCCAGACCCCATCGAAGACACCGACTAAGTGAATGGATTTCTCCAATAGTTATCGCATTCAAAGGTGATGGGGATATAAGGGTGTGCATTGATATGCGTCAAGTGAATAAAGCAGTTCAACGGGAAAATTACCCATTACCAACATTCGAGTCGTTTTTAACGAAGCTTGAGAACGCTAAGTATTTTTCTCGACTGGATTTAATGAGTGCGTATCAACAATTTGAAATGCATCCAAATAGGCGAGAAGTTACTACATTTTTGATACCACAAGTACTGTATAGATACAAGCGTCTACTCTGCGGTGTTAACTCAGCAACTGAGATATTTCAAAAACTGCTGGAGGAACGATTTGCGAAATGCCTTAAATTATATAGATTATGTAATTGTCATCGGGAGTTCATTGGAGGAACGCGACCAAAATCTGGAGATGGTAAAAGTTATTTTCAAGGAAAACAATATATTTCTCAACAAAGATAAATGCGTATGGAAAACACAGCGAATTAAGATCCTCGCGCATATATTATATCTGACATAGGCATTTTTGCTGATCCAGAGAAAGTAAAAGTAATTACGGCCATCAAAGAACAAAGAGGTCACGAACGTGGGAAGGTTCTTGCCAGATTTGGCAGATACAACAGAACCGTTGAGTAAGTTACTCAAAGCGGATGAGAAATTTCTGTGGAACCAACAAGTACAGCAAGCTTTCGACAAATTAAAAATTGGAGTTTCAAGAGTTTCGGAGTTGGCATATTTTAACGTGAAATTAAAAACACGTGTAATAGCTGATGCCAGTCCTGTAGCGCTGGGAGCGGACTTAATACAGTTTGATGTCGAGAATAATCAATTTATCATATCGTTTGCAACTAAGAGCCTTTCTGATGTTGAAGTTGAACGGAAGGGAAAGTTTGGCATTGGTATGGAGCGTGAAAAAATTTCGTTACTATATTGTTGGTCTGGAATTCGACTTGGTAACTGACCATAAGCCATTGGAAACAATTTTTAAACCAACTTCTAAGCCTCCAGCTAGAATTGAGAGGTGGTTATTACGTCTACAGGCATACCGTTTCCTGGTAATATATAAGTCTGGGAATGAAAATATTGCTGACTCGATCTCACGCTTATATGACATTTCAAGTACTAAATTATTTGATTGGGGTGGATAGGAAAACATATTCCATATGATTTCAATTTCTAACATAACATGCCTGGACAAAGACTGCTGGACTTCTGCAACAACAGCGCATATTATCCATTTCGTCTGGAGCTTTCAAGTATTGGCAGTATTCTATTAAGAGTAAGCCGTCTGATCATCCCCCAACAACTACGTCAGAAAGTTTTAACACTAGCTCATGAGGGACACCCTGGAGAAGCAGAAATAAAAAGGCGACTGAGATCAATAGTATGGTGGCCAAAAATTGACTGGGATTCAGAAAAATCTGGCAAGGATTGTCGTGACTGTATATTGGTATCCTTACCAGATAATCCAGTCCCAATGAGACGTCATGCATTTCCGAGTAGCCACTGATTTGTTAGGACCATTGCCAAATAATGAGCACTTGCTAGTTCTCACGATTACTATTATAGATACATAGAAGTAAAATTTGTACAATCAATAGGATCCAAGGTGCTCATTGAAGAGATGTCCGAAATTTTTAGTAGATTGGGGTTTCCAAAAAATTTAAGAACAGACAATGGCAGACAATAAGTGTAGAGTTTAAAATGATCTCAGGGGGTTCTAGTTTGGACATCAAATCTTCTCAACAGTTGGATGGCAGCGAGCAAGGAAATGGTGCCTCACTTGGAACACAGACACCACCGCTACCGCAAGCCGAATCAATTCCCGATATCTCCGTGGAGCAGCCTTCAGATGCGCAGCAGAACTTGAAGCTGAAAAATATTGGAGGGAAGTGGCAGCCTGTCACTGTAAGCGGTGCTGAGAGTGGAGAGCATTCTGTCCCTCATTGAGTAAGTCGTTTACATACACTTTTAAAGCGCGGATCGCACCGAAGAAATAATAAATATTGTTTGTATATCTGAGTTATTGCGTGCAGTTGGTATGTAATTATTGGGCAATTTGCAGGTCATAACAGTATTTTATGATTTTCAACAATCAATCGAATTATCGATACTACTTAAACAAATCACGCCTGCTCTAGTACTCGCTTTTGCTCCCTCAAGTTAAGACGAAGAGGTAATGTTTTCTTTTTCCACTCACAATAAATGTCATTCAACGAAATTGTCGAGTTTTAATTGAACCAATCACCGTCAAACCTACATACACTGCAGGTAATCTAAGCTTGGTTAAGATAAAAGCACCAGTACTTTCAGAAAATAATCAAATCTCGAAAAAATCACAGAGCATAAGATAAACACATGATCACAAGCGACAGTAAATCTAAATATACTTATTTATGAATACATTATACCCATTTACTCTGAGAATAGCGCTCAATTCGGACATGTTCTACCAACAACTGGACCGCTCATGCAGAAGAGACCATTTTTTGATCAATAGAGGACCAATTCACTTCCATCAGGACAACGTAAGGTGACGGGCCAGAAGCTCCGGGAGCTCGAACGGGAGGTTATTTTGCATCCACCGTATAGTGATTACCACCTGTTTCTGTTCATGGCGAATGAGCTTGGTAGTTGGAAGTTTTTTTCCAACAAGGAAGCAAGCTTCCATCAGAGAGGGAACTAGTCATCGGACAAAACGGCGCATATATTTGACTTTAATCGCATGATTGTAACCCATTTTATGAATAATTGAGAACTCAATATATATGCCGCAATACTTTTTGACACCCTTGTATATGGTACAAACTTGACCAATTTTTTGTAACAATTAAAAAAATGCATTATGTGTAATGATTACCTAAGCATCGTCCGAGAAGAAGATAAAGCATTTCAAAGCGGATTAAAACCAAGCAGCGTTGTTTTTAACGCTGTTCAATTGTGTTATACAGCTTTACACACCTTAGGGGTTTATAATTAAAAAAAATTTTTTTTTGGTTATTGCAAGATATACTTACGGGAGAATGCTTTTTACTGCCGCTTGATCATCACTCGTTAGACTCGCATAACAAAGTAATGGCCGAACTTAAGCCATTCCTATGCAATTGCATAGACAACTCACTCTGGCGCTCCGAATGGGAGGTCTGATTGCGCGCATTCAACAAATATGCGGAGAGCGAAGAGATCAGCTCAACTCTTAAAAATCGCAATAAACTTTTGCATCTGGGAGGTTCACAAATTCAGTCTACTGTTTATAGCTTGCCAGGAGCAAAAAAATTAAATGAATATTTTTCGCGGATACGCAATTCGGTATTTGAGCGACGATGAGAATGGAGAATGTTTCACCGAGTTTCTTATGCGATTGCGTCAGCAGGTGAGGAAGTGTAATTTTGGTACTTCCAAAACAGAAATAGGAAAAAAAATTGATTCTTGGGTACCGGCGGAGCTGAAGAAAAAGTTGCTGTCAACTGAACAGTCCTTGGAGGGAGTCATATCTGCTTATCTAATTGAGGAACAAGTGCGCAAGCAAATGGATGCTCAGACTCTATGATCAATAAAATTGCATCGCTCACGGCTAAATGGAACAACACCAAATAGTTTGCTTTGTCCAGCGGAAAATGCGGAATGTAACAGATGTTTTAATGTCGGGCACGTTGCTAAGAGATGTCGGACTACTGTGAAGAGATACGGTGGAAATCATAGAGGAGGTGCAAAGCGGCGCTATGTAGATGAAGCACCGGTCCGAGCAGTGAGTGGTGGTCAACGATCCCTGTTTCCGAGTTGCAAATGATTGTGACATGGGCGAAGTCATTTCTTGCCGAGTTGGTGGCTTACCAATTGGCATAGTTATCGATTCCGTATCCAAGTATAACTTATTAAGTCAAGATGATTCGAACTATCTACAAGGTGCAGCTATATTAAATCTGCGAACTGATTCGAGAAATCAATTTCGGGCATATGCTGCAGATCAGTTGTTACATATTTCATTTGTGTTTGAAGCACCGATTTCAGTTGGAGGGAATGCTAAGTCTATTGCCGCCTTTTATGTAATAAAAAAGGGTAAGCAATCGTTGCTTGGTCGCGAAACAGCCATAAAACTCAACGTGATGAGACTGGGCATAGCTATAGAGTCGAAAAGTTGGAACCTTTTCCAAAGTGAATAATGTAATCTATTCGTCTGTCAATTGATCCACTTGTGAGGCCGTGAAGCAACCAATGCGACGCATCCCAGACCCCATTGAAGACACCGACTAAGTGAATGGATTTCTCCAATAGTTATCGCATTCAAAGGTGATGGGGATATAAGGATGTGCATTGATATGCGTCAAGCGAATAAAGCAGTTCAACGGGAAAATTACCCATTACCAACATTCGAGTCGTTTTTAACGAAGCTTGAGAACGCTAAGTATTTTTCTCGACTGGATTTAATGAGTGCGTATCAACAATTTGAAATGCATCCAAATAGGCGAGAAGTTACTACATTTTTGATACCACAAGTACTGTATAGATACAAGCGTCTACTCTGCGGTGTTAACTCAGCAACTGAGATATTTCAAAAACTGCTGGAGGAACGATTTGCGAAATGCCTTAAATTATATAGATTATGTAATTGTCATCGGGAGTTCATTGGAGGAACGCGACCAAAATCTGGAGATGGTAAAAGTTATTTTCAAGGAAAACAATATATTTCTCAACAAAGATAAATGCGTATGGAAAACACAGCGAATTAAGATCCTCGCGCTTATATTATATCTGACATAGGCATTTTTGCTGATCCAGAGAAAGTAAAAGTAATTACGGCATTCAGGCCATCAAAGAACAAAGAGGTCACGAACGTGGGAAGGTTCTTGCCAGATTTGGTAGATACAACAGAACCGTTGAGTAAGTTACTCAAAGCGGATGAGAAATTTCTGTGGAACCAACAAGTACAGCAAGCTTTCGACAAATTAAAAATTGGAGTTTCACGAGTTTCGGAGTTGGCATATTTTAACGTGAAATTAAAAACACGTGTAATAGCTGATGCCAGTCCTGTAGCGCTGGGAGCGGACTTAATACAGTTTGATGTCGAGAATAATCAATTTATCATATCGTTTGCAACTAAGAGCCTTTCTGATGTTGAAGTTGAACGGAAGGGAAAGTTTGGCATTGGTGTGGAGCGTGAAAAAATTTCGTTACTATATTGTTGGTCTGGAATTCGACTTGGTAACTGACCATAAGCCACTGGAAACAATTTTTAAACCAACTTCTAAGCCTCCAGCTAGAATTGAGAGGTGGTTATTACGTCTACAGGCATACCGTTTCCTGGTAATATATAAGTCTGGGAATGAAAATATTGCTGACTCGATCTCACGCTTATATGACATTTCAAGTACTAAATTATTTGATTGGGGTGGATAGGAAAACATATTCCATATGATTTCAATTTCTAACATAACATGCCTGGACAAAGACTGCTGGACTTCTGCAACAACAGCGCATATTATCCATTTCGTCTGGAGCTTTCAAGTATTGGTAGTATTCTATTAAGAGTAAGCCGTCTGATCATCCCCCAACAACTACGTCAGAAAGTTTTAACACTAGCTCATGAGGGACACCCTGGAGAAGCAGAAATAAAAAGGCGACTGAGATCAATAGTATGGTGGCCAAAAATTGACTGGGATTCAGAAAAATCTGGCAAGGATTGTCGTGACTGTATATTGGTATCCTTACCAGATAATCCAGTCCCAATGAGACGTCATGCATTTCCGAGTAGCCACTGATTTGTTAGGACCATTGCCAAATAATGAGCACTTGCTAGTTCTCACGATTACTATTATAGATACATAGAAGTAAAATTTGTACAATCAATAGGATCCAAGGTGCTCATTGAAGAGATGTCCGAAATTTTTAGTAGATTGGGGTTTCCAAAAAATTTAAGAACAGACAATGGCAGACAATAAGTGTAGAGTTTAAAATGATCTCAGGGGGTTCTAGTTGGAACCTTTTCCAAAGTGAATAATGTAATCTATTCGTCTGTCAATTGATCCACTTGTGAGGCCGTGAAGCAACCAATGCGACGCATCCCAGACCCCATTGAAGACACCGACTAAGTGAATGGATTTCTCCAATAGTTATCGCATTCAAAGGTGATGGGAATATAAGGCTGTGCATTGATATGCGTCAAGCGAATAAAGCAGTTCAACGGGAAAATTACCCATTACCAACATTCGAGTCGTTTTTAACGAAGCTTGAGAACGCTAAGTATTTTTCTCGACTGGATTTAATGAGTGCGTATCAACAATTTGAAATGCATCCAAATAGGCGAGAAGTTACTACATTTTTGATACCACAAGTACTGTATAGATACAAGCGTCTACTCTGCGGTGTTAACTCAGCAACTGATATATTTCAAAAACTGCTGGAGGAACGATTTGCGAAATGCCTTAAATTATATAGATTATGTAATTGTCATCGGGAGTTCATTGGAGGAACACGACAAAACTCTGGAGATTTTTTCAAGGAAAACAATATATTTCTTAACAAAGATAAATGCGTATGGAAAACACAGCTACTTAAGTTCCTCGCGCATATATTATATCTGACATAGGCATTTTTGCTGATCCAGAGAAAGTAAAAGTAATTACGGCATTCAGGCCATCAAAGAACAAAGAGGTCACGAACGTGGGAAGGTTCTTGCCAGATTTGGCAGATACAACAGAACCGTTGAGTAAGTTACTCAAAGCGGATGAGAAATTTCTGTGGAACCAACAAGTACAGCAAGCATTCGACAAATTAAAAATTGGAGTTTCACGAGTTTCGGAGTTGGCATATTTTAACGTGAAATTAAAAACACGTGTAATAGCTGATGTAGCGCTGGGAGCGGACTTAATACAGTTTGATGTCGAGAATAATCAATTTATCATATCGTTTGCAACTAAGAGCCTTTCTGATGTTGAAGTTGAACGGAAGGGAAAGTTTGGCATTGGTATGGAGCGTGAAAAAATTTCGTTACTATATTGTTGGTCTGGAATTCGACTTGGTAACTGACCATAAGCCATTGGAAGCAATTTTTAAACCAACTTCTAAGCCTCCAGCTAGAATTGAGAGGTGGTTATTACGTCTACAGGCATACCGTTTCCAGGTAATATATAAGTCATGGAATGAAAATATTGCTGACTCGATCTCACGTTTATGTGACATTTCAAGTACTAAATTATTTGATTGGGGTGGATAGGAAAACATATTCCATATGATTTGAATTTCTAACATAACATGCCTGGACAATGACTGCTGGACTTCTGCAACAACAGCGCATATTATCCATTTCGCCTGGAGCTTTCGAGTATTGGTAGTATTCTATTAAGAGTAAGCCGTCTGATCATCCCCCAACAACTACGACAGAAAGTTTAAACACTAGCTCATGAGGGACACCCTGGAGAAGCAGAAATAAAAAGGCGACTGAGATCAATAGTATGGTGGCCAAAAATTGACTGGGATTCAGAAAAATCTGGCAAGGATTGTCGTGACTGTATATTGGTATCTTAATCAGATAATCCAGTCCCAATGAGACGTCATGCATTTCCGAGTAGCCACTGATTTGTTAGGACCGTTGCCAAATAATGAGCACTTGCTAGTTCTCACGATTACTATTATAGATACATAGAAGTAAAATTTGTACAATCAATAGGATCCAAGGTGCTCATTGAAGAGATGTCCAGTTTTTAGTAGATTGGGGTTTCCAAAAAATTTAAGAACAGACAATGGCAGACAATAAGTGTAGAGTTTAAAATGATCTCAGGGGGTTCTAGTTTGGACATCAAATCTTCTCAACAGTTGGATGGCAGCGAGCAAGGAAATGGTGCCTCACTTGGAACACAGCCACCACCGCTACCGCAAGCCGAATCAATTCCCGATATCTCCGTGGATCAGCCTTCAGATGCGCAGCAGAACTTGAAGCTGAAAAATATTGGAGGGAAGTGGCAGCCTGTCACTGTAAGCGGTGCTGAGAGTGGAGAGCATTCTGTCCCTCATTGAGTAAGTCGTTTACATACACTTTTAAAGCGCGGATCGCACCGAAGAAATAATAAATATTGTTTGTATATCTGAGTTATTGCGTGCAGTTGGTATGTAATTATTGGGCAATTTGCAGGTCATAACAGTATTTTATGATTTTCAACAATCAATCGAATTATCGATACTACTTAAACAAATCACGCCTGCTCTAGTACTCGCTTTTGCTCCCTCAAGTTAAGACGAAGAGGTAATGTTTTCTTTTTCCACTCACAATAAATGTCATTCAACGAAATTGTCGAGTTTTAATTGAACCAATCACCGTCAAACCTACATACACTGCAGGTAATCTAAGCTTGGTTAAGATAAAAGCACCAGTACTTTCAGAAAATAATCAAATCTCGAAAAAATCACAGAGCATAAGATAAACACATGATCACAAGCGACAGTAAATCTAAATATACTTATTTATGAATACATTATACCCATTTACTCTGAGAATAGCGCTCAATTCGGACATGTTCTACCAACAACTGGACCGCTCATGCAGAAGAGACCATTTTTTGATCAATAGAGGTCCAATTCACTTCCATCAGGACAACGTAAGGTGACGGGCCAGAAGCTTCGGGAGCTCGGATGGGAGGTTATTTTGCATCCACCGTATAGTGATTACCACCTGTTTCTGTCCATGGCGAATGAGCTTGGTAGTTGGAAGTTTTTTTCCAACAAGGAAGCAAGCTTCCATCAGAGTGGGAACTAGTCATCGGACAAAAGGGCGCATATATTTGACTTTAATCGCATGATTGTAACCCATTTTATGAATAATTGTATATGGTACAAACTTGACCAATTTTTTGTAACAATTAAAAAAATGCATTACGTGTAATGATTTCCTAAGCATCGTCCGAGAAGAAGAATATAAAGCATTTCAAGGCGGATTAAAACTAAGCAGCGTTGTTTTTAACGCTGTTCAATTGTGTTATACAGCTTAACACACCTTAGGGGTTTATAATTAAAACAAAATTTTTTTTTGGTTATTGTAAGATATACTTACGGGAGAACGCTTTTTACTGCCGCTTGATCATCACTCGTTAGACTCGCATAACCAAGCAAGGCTGCTCCTGAATCAAACCAGCCAAGTTCAGAGCGCAGTTTAGCAAAGCAATCCAAATGATGCCATAGCGGCTGCCCTCCATACTTCATACCAACTTCAGTGTCAAAAACAGTTTTCCGTAGGCGGACTTGATCCTTTATTATTTTTTGGTCGCATCCACGACACGTCGAACGACTTGATTTTGCATATTCGATTCCAAAGTCTTTAAGTCCTAAGTTATAAGCCGTGGATCGCTTCGTTCCCGATTTTGCATGTATATTTTTCTCTATATTTCCTATGGAAGTTATATACATTTTAAAATACGTATATTGATTAAACCTCGATTCTCTTACCAATAAGATCACTTAATTCATTTTGGTCAACGAACCGAAGGTTTTGAAAGTTCTGTATGTCTCCCACAGAGGCAGGACGTTGGTGTTTGAAAAAGCAACTTTTATGATACCAATTCGGTACTTTTGCATCATGAAATGCGGACTTTACAAAAATAAAAGAAAATTAGTAAGCAATCGATTATTTATAGCACAACAATACTTTTAACAAGAAATAATATAATAATATAGTTGAGTGTCTTGACTATCAGTGACCCGTCACTCTAATAACCAATTTCAAAATAGCTTGGTCCCTAGCAGGTGACACCATGTGCGATCTTTCGGCACAACCCGGCAGGTAGCAATTCTATATATCGTTTAATAGGTCTTGACAGCACCTGTCAAATGACTTACAGTTTGTTTATGTATATTTACATCAGCTTTCGCACCCAAGTTCAAAAACGCTGAATTTTTTGGACGAGGAAAAATTGCTGCGGAATCTCACAAAGGATTATTTCTGTTTTAGATGACTACAATGTATCGATTCAAAAAGGTAAACAGTGGTTCAGACGAATCCAACGTGGTAATTTTGTTATTGAAACACTCAAGCTTGAGGGACGATCAGAGACCGTTGATACGAATAAAATCGTGGAAACAGTGGATCGTGATCGTCATGTGACCATTAAAATGATCGCAGAGGAGCTCAAACTAAGCGATCACCGTCCGTAGACATTGAATGATATCACCATTTTATGATATCTTTAGTAAGCCGATTTTATCGGACAATGCTAACTATGTTAAAATAATCATACAAAATAAATATAATATGCGATCACAAACTTTAAGGTGCACGTGAGCCTAGTAAGCATCAAGAACCGTTGATATCATGGGTTTATAATAGCTAAGAATTGGGAATTATTATGAAGACGCATTACGTGGACTCGGCCTGCAGAAATAGAGTTCACCCATGCATTGCGACTTTACTCTCAAAATTGTTGAACGGTGATGCACTATAAGCAGTACAAAAAAGTGGCCCAATAAAAAAAGTCACGAGCTTGTTATGCTAGGAAAACACAAATAACATAATGTAGAGACATTAATAAAATATAATTAATCTAAGTACGGTGAGAATATTTTAACACTCTAGTTTTTAAGATAAGGATAGAGATTGAAATGCAACTTTGATTATATAGATTATTATAATTATTACATAGAACATGAAAGGGTTCATGCAGGCCAAATTTGAAGTAAATCTTGGTAAATTAAGAGGATGGTAGTTGCGGGTTGGTCTAAAAGGCACATTAAAAGTTAAGCTGTTAAGATTGTGCGTAAATATAGTTCCAAAATGGATTCTACGATTTACAAGAGTAGGTAAATTCAGCAAAAGTAATATGCGAAGGACGATAAGAACACATTTTTTTTGTACCGACTCAATTCGATCAATTTGTACTTAAATTAGGACGGACAAGGGAAGTAAATAATAATTTAGTTGTATAAGGATCTTCAAATTCTTTTGACCATCGCTTAATAGATCCAAGAACACTCATAGATTTGTTAACAGTAGACTTTATGTGGCAGTCGAATTTTAATTTTGGGTCAATAAGAACTCTTAACTCGTTTACGAATATATTCGGTCCAGTGGCATATATAATGAAGAGAATAGCTTATAAATGAAGGCGCATCCCTATAAAAGTTATTCTCGTTTTTATGCTCGCGCACTCATTGCACGAGTTCAGTCGTTCAGTCGCTGAGAGGCGCTTACATACATTTTATTTTTGTTTACAAATTCAAATCAGTTGTCGCAGTAAAATGTTTTACATATATGTATGTATTCGAATTAATAGAACTCAGTCCACTGAGATGAGAACAGGGTATATGGCAGTCGTGTCACTTAAGACACCGACTGCTCTTCAGTGGTTGAGAAAACTTCAAACTAAATCAGCTCTTGTCGGTGTTTTGCCAGCGGTTGGTGCCTGCATACCCTAGCGACGATTGCTTTTAAGGGGAGCGGGCTTTTAAAATACTTGTTTTGAATGTTATGTTTAGTGATCTTTGGTTGATTTATTTTTTAATGATTCGCAGTGTTATTTTAATTGTCTTTATAATATACTTCTTATATTTTTGTAAAGGTAACTGGAACAAGTATAAAAATCCGCATTTTTTGTTTGAATGTTATTTTAATGATCAAAATTTAAAATTTTAATTGTACCAATATCTAGGATTAAAACGAATTGATTAAAGACAATTATAATTGTTCAAGAAAATTACAATTACTTAATTCATCATTACATTCAAAACAAGTATCCTAAAAGCCCGCTCCCCTTAAAAGCAATCGTCGCTAGGGTATGCAGGCACCAACCGCTGGCAAAACATCGACAAGAGCTGATTTAGTTTGAAATTTTCTCAACCACTGAAGAGCAGTCGGTGTTTTAAGTGACACGACTGCGATATACCCTGTTCTCATCTCAGTGGACTGAGTTCTATTAATTCGAATACATATGTCGGAACATCGAGTTCCTCGATGATTTCTAGGGCGTTGCGAGCCGTGCGCTTTCTCGGCTGTGACATTTCGTGACCTTTTAGTACCGTACCTCGATCGAGACTACCCGATCTATCAATCAGAGCTCCCTTTTATACAGCCCAAATTGGTCAACATCCCCTTGTTCACATACTTTACCAAATACCATATGGCCGTCTCTTTTACTCGCACCATGTCACAGCGAGACTGCACATAACGGACCTCCGTTAGGCTCAACGCAACACTAACACACAGAAACTCGTATAAAGAAAGGAATGCGAAGGGAGGAACAAAAAGCAACGAGTGGCATTCATAACATAAGCTTTAATTCTAAGTAAAAATGTAATTCCAAGTAATACAGCATTTCATGTTAATTCTTATTTTAAGAGCGTAATACCACGAAAACAAAACTAAAGATCCGACACGGCCATCCTGATATCCACACGTCCTCGTGTGTTACAAATTTTAATGAAAATACTAAGAGTAATTAGAAGGTATCGTTCAATCTGAAACGATCATAAAAAAATAATAAAACGTATTAATACGTCGCTCGTTGTTACTTTTTTCAATAGTTACTAGTTAATTAGATTATTCGTTTGCGAAGAGCCTTTACTAGAAATCGATTCCCAAAGATTTGAATACCATCTACCACAAACACACCAATCAGGTTTCCACCACTAATTAGGCGCCTCACCATAGCCAGGTGAATACATGATCATGTATGCACCTACAGCAACCTAGTGGCTAGAGTTGATCTAGGTGTATGATTGTACAGAATCTCGCATTGAAGTCCATCAATGCCACATCTTAGTTAGAATCCTCTAACTGACTCGCGACGTCGCCTTCCACGTCGCTTGCTTCATTGGAATCCACCAATAAGCTATCATCATTTTCTATTCTCTCATTACATACATCTAACTCTCTGGGAATCTCTTCAATAGGCATTTTTCTTAAAGCTTCGTGCGCGTATTTATACGTTCGTTTATTAGTTAGTGATTTTAGAACATAGCGGTCGCCTTCAAGTAACTCTGACACTAAGAATGGGCCTTTAAACTTATTATCTAATTTGGTCTGATGCCTCTCTTCGTTTTTAAGCAAAACATAATCACCAATTTTAAAACTTTTAACTTTACATTTGTTTTTATTAAATCTTTTCTTTTCATATTTAGCATTATTTTCCATATTTTCTTTGGCTTTATTTCTTACAGTGCTTAAATCTACTTTGTTATTTCCTTCACAGAGGGGTAACATATTAAAAGGTCTCGCTTCTTTTCCAATTAATAGTTCTAGAGGACTTGCTTTCGTAATTCGATTTACAGTACAGTTTATGGCCAATTGTATCTCGCCTAAAGCGTCCTGCCAAGTACGCTGACTACTTTCTACGGCAGTCAGCATACCCTTCAGGGTGCTCATTACTCGTTCTACTTGGCCGTTTGCACGGCTGGCTCCCGTTGCAATTAAATGTAATTGTATTTTTTGCATGTTACAAAAGTCTCCAAAGACTGCTCCGGTAAAACTCCTTCCCTGATCTGCTATGATTCTTGCTGGTATGCCAAACATAGATATGGACGATTTCACTGCTTCAACACAACTTTCACTGGTAATATTTATGGTATGGTGCAAATAAACAAATTTAGTAAAGGCATCAACCTGGACTATAATATACTCCTTTTGATCCCTTTTGCCACTTAATTTTCCTGTTATATCTATGTGAACAGTGTGCCATGGAATATCTACTTTCGGTATAGGGTGGAGTTCAATTGGTAATTTACCCGAGGGTGGTTTTGTTAATTTACAGGTGATACAATTACTTACAAATTTTCGGACATATTTAGACATATTGTCGAACCAGTAGAACTCATACATCTTGTCCAATGTCTTTTCCCACCCTAGATGAACTATTGCCTCATGGACGTGGTTTACTACCGACCACCTAAATGATCTGGGCACTACTGGAAGGCTGCGCGTCCTACCATTTCTTTGAATTATACGGAAAAGTATTTTAGAACGCAATTCATATGTTTTGGCCAAATCTTCTCCCAGTTCTTCATTTTGAATTCTTGAAATAATGGATAAAGTTTCTTCATCTCGTTGCTGCTCAGCCAGCAACCAATTGTCCGATATTTCGGCCAACGAAACACATTTGTTTTCAGGACTGGGATACAATTTAGTAATTACCTTCGATGGCATCGGGTTGCGTGATAAAAAATCTACGTGGGCCATTTTTGCACCAGGTACATATTTTATATCGAAATCAAACATTTGCATATAGGCCCACCAACGTTGTACTCTTGGTGTAAGGCTTATTTTATTTCGCGTAGCTTGCAGAGAATTACAATCCGTAAATACAACAAAATGCCGGCCGTGTAAATAGTGTCGGAAATGTTTCATAGCGTTAAACACGGCTAGTGTTTCTAACTCGTAAGAGTGGTAACGTGATTCAGTTGCAGATGTTTGTTTACTGAAATATTCAATGACCCTAGTTTTATTGTCGATTTTATGAAGTAGTATTGCACCGTAGCCATCCATGCTCGCGTCAGTGTGCAATTCGAGGGGATATTTCGGGTCAAAAATGAAAAGCACCGGCTTATCAGTTAAAATTTTGATAATTTTTTTCGCACTTCCTCATGGTCGCTTTTCCACTCGAATACTTTATTTTTACAGGTAACGGCGTACAATGGCTTCATTATTTCAGAAAATTTTGGGACGAACTGTCGAAAGTAGGACGCCAAACCGATAAACTGCCTTACTTGTGTAACTGACTGTGGAGGGGGTAGATTGACCAAAGCATGCACCTTTCGTGGATTGGGTCTAACTTCGCCATCTTTGATTTGAAAACCTAAATAATCCACGCTTGTTTTTAAAAAGGAACATTTCGCGATATTAAATGAAAAACCAGCTTGAGATAATAAGCTTAGAACTGTTCTTAATCTTTCAAATGCTTCTTCTTCTGTACCAGAGGTTATTAAGATATCATCCATATAAACTACGACATATGAATATGCCAGCTCACCTAACGCCTTAATTACCGCCCTTTGAAACACAGGTGCCGCATTCTTAAGTCCGAAAGGCATTGTTAAGAACTCAAATTGACCCTCTGGTGTAACGAATGCTGTACGTTCAACTGAGTTTGGATGAATCGGGATCTGGTGATAACCGCTTGCCATATCCAAACACGTAAAATACTTTACCCCACCTAATCTAGCGATCTGATCATTAATAAGAGGCAAGGAAAACTTTTCTGCCACCGTGTTCGAATTCAACTCGCGGTAGTCTACACAGAGTCGGTCAGATCCGTCTTTCTTTTTTACCAGAAGCATCGGACTAGCAAATGGAGAAGAGCTAGGACGGATGATATTAGCTTGTAGTAATTAATTTATTCTTTTTCTCACTACTTCTTTTTCCTCGATACTGAGTCTGTATGGCCGCCTTTGGACGGTCTTATTTGGATTAATTAATCGAATATGAAACTCTGTGGTTGTCACTCGACTTTTAGGGAATCCATCTATAATTGCGTCCGAGAATTCATTCAAAATGCACAACAAGCTTGACTTATTTACACCATCCAAACCGGTATCGATATTTGAAAAATTAAAACTATTAATCAAAGCAGAACAGGTATTTACAGATACAGTTTTTAACAGTTTAAATTTATCGATCGTTATTGAAACGCCAAAGCCCTGACTTAGAATTTCGCGGCCAATTATTATACTATAATTAATATAACTATCTTGAACAACATACAGAATAACTTCAAGCGTGTACTCGCTAATCATGACATTAGATAATATTTGTAACGTACTAGTTACCGTATTATTTCCTATCCCTCTTAAGCTAACAACATTATTGGTTCGTGTGCCGGACAGCTGTTGGGATACCGATTCTTTTACGAGGGAGCACTCTGCTCCAGAATCAAAGCAAAATGGATACGACTCACCGGATGATGTCAAAGTGCTTATTGGTCCTGATACGTTACACAAGTTAATACGCTTTTCTTCTGATTTGCCCTGGATTTGTGATGATAGACGTCCTGGGCAAGCCGATGCAATATGTCCCGGATTGCCACACCGGTAGCACGTAATGGTTCCCCTGTTAGCGTCGATCGGTCGGCTGGAAATTTTATGGGCTCCGTGTTGGTTTTTTGAGCTGTTTTTCCTCGCGTGGCAGTCGACGATCTTATGACCGATTTTCCCGCAGAAGTGACATATAGGTGGTGTTGTCAGGCGCGGCTTTTTGGCCACAGGATTCTCCGAAGCAATATAGTTTCCCTTATTGACGAATGCGAATGCCTTCAACTCGTTCTGCAACTCTGCTCGTGTTTTAATGTCGGTCGTAAAGACTGTACGTTGCAATCTAGAGTCTATTTGGGCGGTATGCGCTAGAACAACTGACAAGGCTATTTGTTCTGTCGTCATTGATTTCCACTTGGCCATCAGAGTGGTTAATTGACGGCTTCCATAAAGGGACAAACATTCGCCGTCTTTTGGGCGACCGTTAAAAACGTTGAACACTGTAGCCGCTGTAGTTTCGTTGCCTTCGAATTGTTGCAGAAAGAGTTCTTTGAACTGGTTCCAGGTCATTCCAGAATAACTAATTTGGGATAGCCAATTGGAAGCGCTACCCTCTAGGGATTTACTCAGTGCTATGATCAGTGCGCTTCCATACATAGGTTTTTCTGACACTATCAGGTCCACTGTAGAGCACCAAGACGCTGCACTTGCCCCTGCGGTATCGGGGTTGAATTTTGGTAATGTCACTGGATTGTTTTCACTTCTTTGTGGCTCTGCACTTTTCACTGCTCTTATCACTTCCATCATGCTTCGGTGCTACATTTCTAGAAGTGCACAAACGCGATCATCGGACTCAACTTGGGGTGTAGGCGATCCCACTTCTGATGTCGGAACATCGAGTTCCTCGATGATTTCTAGGGCGTTGCGAGCCGTGCGCTTTCTCGGCTGTGACATTTCGTGACCTTTTAGTACCGTACCTCGATCGAGACTGCCCGATCTATCAATCAGAGCTCCCTTTTATACAGCCCAAATTGGTCAACATCCCCTTGTTCACATACTTTACCAAATACCATATGGCCGTCTCTTTTACTCGCACCATGTCACAGCGAGACTGCACATAACGGACCTCCGTTAGGCTCAACGCAACACTAACACACAGAAACTCGTATAAAGAAATGAATGCGAAGGGAGGAACAAAAAGCAACGAGTGGCATTCATAACATAAGCTTTAATTCTAAGTAAAAATGTAATTCCAAGTAATACAGCATTTCATGTTAATTCTTATTTTAAGAGCGTAATACCACGAAAACAAAACTAAAGATCCGACACATACATATATGTAAAACATTTTACTGCTACAACTGATTTGAATTTGTAAACAAAAATAAAATGTATGCTGAAATATTAAAAAAATATATATTATAACAGATAAAATTCATATTTTTATCATAACCCAATAGTAAATACGCCCATATTCTTAGGGTACCAAGTTTGAAAAGTGGCAAAAGAGGAAATATTCCTGATGCGCCGAAATGAAATAAACGCACACATGCTCCCGTGTATGAGAATGCATGATCACGCATACATACAAAGACGAATTCAAGCGCAGGGCAGCCTTCTTCAAAAAGCGCCTCTCTGCGACTGAACGACTGAACTCGTGCAATGAGTGCGCGAGCATAAAAATGAGAATAAGAATGAGAGAGCAATAAACCCGAATGCACAAGAAAGTGCAGGGGCCTGCTGTTGAGAGCATCGGGGGCCTCCCGATAAAAAGTTTTTGTGTCCAAATGCGTTGTATGAAATGACCAGTCTATATGTTGTATGGTTAGTGTTTAAATGAACATATTTTAGTCTTCACAGAAACTTGGCTGAAACCGGATCCATCCCTCAATGGAATTGACAATTTACCTGCCCTGCCCTGATACCTATTCCCATTTAGTTTGTGAAACTGAAACGAAATGCTTCCGAAAATGCGACTTTAATAAGCTACACTACTTGATTTCCGAATAAAACTGGACAAACTTATACAATTAGATGGATATAGAAAGTGCTAATGAATTGTTCTATAGCGTTTTAAATACGTTTTTTAATCATAACACCCCTCCGTGGATAACACAAGAGCTTCAAAGACTTTTGAACCTGAAAACAAACACAAAAACTACAAACGGACAGATTCTTCGAAATATGTGGTTGCTCCATCTGATTTTAATGTTCTAACAGTCAATGCTGTTCTATGTACTTGATCGGGTGAAAACCCGAATTTTTAAATAATCCGAAGCAATTTATAACTACTATAAATGTCAAGCGAAACAACTCTGCGTTGCCTTCATTAGAACGATTAACCTCAACTGAGGCGTTTACTGACTCTGAAATTGCTGATTTATTTGCCAAGTTCTTCCAAGCTACCTATTGTGGGGATTCTTGTCTTAATTTAGAGTACCCTTACTGTTTAAACATGTCAAATTGTATTTTATTCCCGGTAATAACATAATATTTTCTTCTAAAGGAATTAAAGACCACAACACCAACATACTCTCCAGGGCCTGACGGGCTTCCGGGGTGCGTGCTTAATTTTTGTGCCTCAACTAGTTAGAAACCAATTCTTAAACTGTTTCAATTGTCTACCTCAAGATCAGTTTTTCCAACTATCTGGAAAAATTCTTTTATTATTCCATCACGTAAAATGTCGGATGTTCAAAATTATATATGTATTTCTAAATTTTCTGTAATACCTAAGGCATTTGAGCGCATTATTACTTCTCTTTTGCAACATTTGTGTTCCTCACAAATATCTCCTGATCAACATGGTTTTGTTAAGCGAAGGTCTACCACCACAATTCTACTTGAATTCACATCTAATATAGTTAAAGGATTTAATAATAATATGCAGACTGATGTTATATATACAGATATACAGCTTTTGATTCTGTTAACCATTCTCTTATTTTTTTTAAATTAGATCAGCTCGGGTTTTTAAAATAATCTTTTAACTTGGATTTCAAGTTATTTGAATGTAAGAACTCGGAGGGTTATTTTTAAAAACGCAGTTCCAATATGATTAACGTAACATCTGAAGTGCCTCAGGGTAGACATTTGGGCCCATTGCTATTTACTTTATTAATGGGGTTATGATACTACATTGTTGGTCCAATGCATTGCTCATTATTTGTTTTAACTATACGATATTACGTAAGTGCGATAAAGACAACCTATGACGATTCCAA
Organism: Drosophila elegans; assembly: GCF_018152505.1. Lineage (NCBI taxonomy): Eukaryota > Metazoa > Arthropoda > Insecta > Diptera > Drosophilidae > Drosophila > Drosophila elegans. The sequence goes on along the minus strand of NW_024545647.1, from coordinate 1,073,205 downwards.
TGACCAATGAATGAAGAAAATGGTCAGAACCGGTACCCGATAGTAAAAAATATGAACCGGATTTTGGTATAAAAATGCCATTCGATGAAATATTACCGGACCGATACATCAATAAGTATTGATGGGAGTTGATGACAAAACGGAATGAAAAAGCGAGGCTTAAATATATACGGAATATTTTTGAACAGTTAAAGGAAACAACCTTTTATCGTTAAAGTTAGCGGGATAAACACAATATTATAAACAAAACAATAAAGTTTGAATTTAATGTTAAAATAGCAGTGTGAAGCAGTGTCAAGCAGTATCCATATAGTTGTCTCTGAATCCAATGACCAATGAATTCGTCGATGAATGAGGTGAAAAATGTATTGTCATACCCGTACCATGATGATGATCTTCCTAATGCTGCTGATGTTAAACTTTGTTTTTCTATAATAATTTGCAATCGGGTTTCGGTTTACAGTCTGATATTGATTGTTTTCAGAGATGGTGTCAATCTTAACTCTTAAAACTGAACTAAATTATTATTTACTTCCCTTGTCGTTCCTAATTTAAATACAAATTGATCGAATTGAGTCGGTACAAAAAAAAATGTATTCTTTTCGTCCTTCGCAGATTACCTTTGCTGAATTTACCTACTCTTGTAAATTGTAGAATCCATCTTGGAACTATTTTTAGAACAAACTTAACCGTCTTACTTTTAATGTGCCTTTTAGTCCAACCCGTAACTACCATACTCTTAACTTGACAAAATTTACCCAAATTTTGGCCTGCATGAACCCTTTCGTGTTCTTTGTAATAATTGTAATAATCTATATAATCAAAGTTGCATTTCAACATCTATCTCTGTCTTAAAAACTAGAGTTTTAACATATTTTCACCGTAACTAGTTTTAGTTTTTTTTATAAATTTTTCTATAAGAAGTTATTTGTGTTTTCTTTGCGAACTCGATAACTGCCCAGTATGCTTACAAAGCGCGCGCGTGACAAGCTCGTACTTAGGAGCGTTAGGTCACTTGTTTGTACTGTTTATAGTGCATCAACGTTCACCAATGTATAAACGGTATGTCAGTTTTTCCGTCTATGTCTATACCGTTTGCAAGCTCAGCTTCAAAGCTAGAGATTTCAAACTTTCGCAAATAATAATTTTAATCAAACGTTTGAAATAATAAATTAAACATTTCCGAACCTACAAAGCGTATAAATTCTTGATCAGCATCACCAGGAAAGTCGATCTAGTCATGTCCGTCTATCCGACGGTCCGTCTAATTCTACGCAAACTAGTTCATTAGCTTTAAAGCTACCTGCTTTAAACTTTTCCGTCTAATTTTTATTGCAGGTGGTAAATAAGTCGAAACAAACCTGATCGGACGACTATATCATATAGATGTCATAAGACATCATTTTTCAATTTTAGTAATCTCAATAATAAACAATGTCAAAATACAAAATAAAAATTTTCCCGACTATTTCTATGGGATTTTATCCGGCTCGTTCCGACTATAATTGAAAGACAACTTTAGGAAAAGGAAGGACGGATAGACGGACGGACGGTCGACTCTCGTTGTGATGCTGGTCAAGAATATACATATATACTTCTAGAGCTTGGAAATATCTTCTTCACTTTGTTACAAAGTTCCGACTAAAATTAAAACAGCCCGTTGTACATATACCAGCACTTGACATAAATAGAAGGATGGAAATATTACTATATACAGTGGCTCGCAGCTTATTTTGTCCAGCTGTATTTCAAAACTTTAAGTCGGTATTGCGGCTAAGCCAATGAATATAAAATATTTTAAATAAAAACAGTAGCATAATAAATAAACTAAAAAAAATCCTTTTTTTCTTAGAGTAATAAAAAATCTAACAAAAACAAAATGTACAGTCATTTTTCATGCCGCAGCTTATTTCGTGCAGTTCATTTACATATATTGAAAAAATTGTAATTTTAGCATCAAAAATACATAATTTTTTTTTGATAGTGACATTTTAATTACTTATAAATTTATATTTTGTGAGTTTCCGGAATTAATTTAAGCGATACAGGGGAATCACCGATATAGCACCACGAACAAGTATTGAGCAGCGAGAACTCGTCCTTAAACACTTTAAAAGTGGAAAAAGTCAGCGTGTCATTGCTGAAATGGTATCCGTCAGACCCAGTACCGTACAATACATCATCCAACGGTTTGTTCGAGAAAACAGGGTTGAAGATAAAGGCCGAAATACTCCAAATAAAATTTTCAGCGAACAAGAGCGTCGTATTGTTCGCAAAATTAAGGAAAGCCCAAAGCTATTGGCCTCTGAAATCGTTGCTCAGGTCGAAAAAGATGTGGGCCAAAAGTGTAGTGCTGATGCAGTGCGCCGTGTGTTGCATGATCACAACTTTAATGGCCGGGTTGCACGGAAAAAGCCATTTATGAGCAACAAAAATATTGCTGCTCGCCTCAAATTTACAAGGGACCATATGCTTTATCCGATTTCGATTTGGAATGACTTATTATTTGCAGGCGAGTCAAAATTTAACCTTTTTGGTTCAGATGGAAGACAATATGTTTGGCGGCGACCTAATACGGAGCTCAAAAACAAAAAGCTAAAAAAAAACTAAAAGCTACAGTCAAGCATAAAAAAGCCTGTACATTTCGTTTTTATTATATTTTGTTGTTATTTTTATGATTAAGGAGATCGTTTTTCGTTTATTAACAAGAAAGAAAGCAAACTTCGGCAAGCCGAAGTTCATATACCCTTGCAGCTATTGCAAGAATTGAACATTTTTGAAAATATTAAAAGTATGATTTACTTGCGTATACGTTTAAAAACATTGAAGCTATGATGATTTGCAGCTTAATTATTCGATAGTTATTTTATATATTATTATTATTTCAATGGGAGCTATATGATATAGTCGTCCGATTTTGATAAAATTTAAATCGTAGTTCTGAAATATTTAACCATTTCTAAATATCGAAGAACAAACAAAAATTAAATAAACAGCAGGTTATAATTTCTTTTAATTTATTTTTCGGATTGTTCCTATTGGAGCTATATGCTATAGTCGTCCGATTTTGATGAAATTTAAAACGTAAATCGGAAAAATTTAACCATTACTAAATGTCGAATTACTTAACAAAAAATAAAAAACAGCAAAGTTATAATATTTTTTCATTTATTTTTCCGATTGTTCCTATGGGAGCTATATGCTATAGTCGTCCGAACCGACTCCCTCCGAATTATATACTACCTGCAACAGAAAGACAGCTTATGGGAAAGTTTCATGCAGATAGCTTTAAAACTAAAAGACAAGTTTGCATAGAAACGGACGGACAGACGGACATGGCTAGATCGACTTACTAGTGATGCTGATCAAGAATATATATACTTTACAGGGACGGAAACATCTCCTTCACTGCGTTGCAAACCTCTGACTGAAATTATAATACCCTCTGCAAGGGTATAAATATGCTACTGTTTCTAGTTAAAATATTGCGTTTTCATTTTTAAATTATCTTTATTAGTTTCGCCGCAATACCGACATAAAGTTTTATTATTAAACTGCACGAAATAAGCTGCGAGCCACTGTATGTATTTACATTTTTTCAATGGCCATAAGCTCTACCTAAGCGCTGAACTTGTTACTTTTTCAAATAAGCTGTAGCCTATTTCTTGTGTTCATTTGGTTTTAAGTAAACAAAATTTCAAAAACTATTCAAATAAATAAATAATAATTTTAAACATTAAATTATAACACTGCATTTTGATTATTTAGAAAACTTGCCTAGTTTACTCATTAATGTCCGTTTGTGTTTATGTACTATGGCAATTATTGAAACTTACTTGAACCATAACAGCGATTCGAAGGCTATCTTTGGGAATAGAACATTTACATCCTTTACAAGACGCTCTCCCAGTTCTGGCATATTCCACCATGTACGGTAATTCAATATCCATAATAAAAAACTTTTTATTAAGTCAATATATTTGACAAGAGCGCGGTCCTATCGATGTTAACGAATAATTAAACTAAGTAATCGTTTCTTATTGGGGGTATTTTTCACTGCAGTACGATGTGTAGTTGACTTATAGCTTGATTCCATTGCCACAATTTTTAACATTTTGAATCTGTCTAGTTCACACATTTTTAATGAACGTTATACACCGACATGTTGGTGGTGAACCACTGGCGGTTTGCTTTGAATTTCCATTTTTAGTTTGTTGAGTTGAAAATGAAAAAATTTCAACGCCAAAGCTATTTATTTGGGATTAAACCACATGAACATAAATATAAAAGTCTAGTTGGTTTTGGCGACCTTTCCAAAGTATTGTTAGCCGGCTCGAGGTCAGGATGTTGAAAAAAAAACACAAAATTTTTTTAATTTTGGGTATTTGTCAATATATTTCGGTTGCTCTTCGGCAACTGTCTTCAGGACAACTATAAAAAATGTACAACGATTTTAATATTTTTAACAAACAGAAAACAATTAACATTTGACATATGTACATTTAATTTACACGTCTGCGTCCGGTGATGTGGAGTTGTTAACTTATTTTTCTTTCCCTAGTAAGAGTCTATGTATATAAATGAGCGCAATTGTCAGTGTCCGTTTTGTAGTTCATCCGTATGTCTGTAGGTGTTTTTATGATATGTAGCATTTCTATGGTGAATCCTTTGGCATAGTGTTGTTCTTGTGATAAAATACTAGTCTTTTCGAAGTTCGGTGAGTGATTACTCTTGGCACAGTGGGACATGAGTGCTGTTTTTTGCGCGTTCGTATGATGTCTAGCTTTGAAGTCCGATTTATGATGTGCTAGTCTAGTTTTTAGTTTAGATTTTGTTGTTCCTATTTATATCATGTTGCATATTTCGTTGTTGTTGCCGTTGCACGGTATTTTATATATTACGTATTTTTTGTCAATTTCATTTATTTTTGATTTTGTTCTGTTGTATATAGATTTTAATGTGTGGTCCTGCCTATGTGCGATACTTATGTTTTCTTTGTCGTAGCATTCCGATTTCGCTACACGTTCGGATAATGCCGGGACGTATGTAATTGACATATATTTTTTGTTTTTATTATTTTTAACGCTATTTTGTTTTGTTGTTTTGTGTTCCGATAATAATGTTTTTATTATGTGTTTTGGGAAATCATTGTCTGTCAACATTGATTTTATCTCCTGGGTCGTCTCCACGAAGGTAATCCGTGTCTGAAATTTTGAGCATTCTATGTATACAGCTTCTAGCTGTATTTATTATCATTTGTTTTGGGTGTTTGGAGTTGAAATTGATTATTTGTCCGGACGCAGTTGGTTTCTTCTACCATTTTAATTTTAATCGATTTCCACGTCTAATTATTACTGAGTCCAAATAAGGTAATTGGTCATTTTCTTCTAGTTCCATTGTAAATTTTATATTATTGGTGAAAGAGTTGAGCATGGTATGGTTTTAATGTCATCCTCTTAAATGATTGCGAACAGGTAATCTACGTATTTTGTCAGTAATCTTGGAGGTCGTCTTAATTTTTCTAACGTGTTGTCCAGAAGAGTTTCCATTACAATATCTGCAATGACCGTCGAGGCTAGCGATCCCATAGGCATTCCTTTTAATTGTGTGTAAAAATTGTTTTCAAATTTGAAATATCTGTTTTCTTGAATACAAAATTTTAATTTGTCCATAATTATTGTTTGCGGTACTTTACTGTGTTTTGGTATTATTGTCCATTTGTTTTTTAATTATATCCAGTGCTAGATCTGTCGGTATACTCGGAAATAATGAAATTACGTCAAATAAAATTAATCTTTCATCGTCGCCTATATATGTGTTGTTGATTTTGTCTTTGAATTCTCCTGAATTTTTATATGTTATATTTGGTGTCTATTGTTATGTTTTTTAATATGTCAATTAAGTATTTGCATAGTGCATAGGATGGTGATCCGATGGAGGAGCAGATTGGTCGTAGAGGGGTTCCTTCTTTAAGAATTTTGGGTAGTCCATATATTCGTGGTGGTAAAGCTGTGGTGGTTGTCAACTTATTTCTTTCGATCCTTGAGATAAGTTCCATTTTAAATAGTTTGTCCACTATTTCGTTATTTTTTGTTTGTAGTCTAGAAGTGGGGTCTTTCCTTAATGTCCTGTATGTGTTCATATCCTTTAATATGTTCTTCATTTTTTGGTTGTAGTCATCTTTGTTCATAGCTACCGTCTTGTTACCTTTGTCTGAGGTCAATATTAAAATGTCGTCATTTTCTTTAAGAAATCTCTTTGTTTGTCCCACTGTGTCTAGTATTGCACGATCAAATGCACTTTCTTTGTTTGATGTTTTGTGGTCTTTGATAAGTAAAGATAATTGGGTTCGCGCCTCTTGTTTCTCTGAGTCAATAAAAGACCCCTCAAAAAATACTGCAAAGTATTTTAATTCTGGATATATTGGAAACGTTTCGGTCGAGTCGGTCTAATAGCGTCTGCACACAGTCGCTTAAAAGAGTTGCATCGAAAAAGTTTAAGCGACTCCTTCACACAGGCAGCCGCTGATGCAAACTTAATACAATTTTGTAATTTGCGAATAGATTGTTTTCGGCAGCTCATAATTTATCTACCGTTGTTGACGAATTGGTGAGGGAGAACGTAGTCACGGCCCTTAAGGCACGGTAACCAAATTCAATAATCAGAATCAATTTAACGGCTCAGGCCGGAGTTTTATGACAGAGCTAGTGCTCTTTATTTCAAATCCAAATTAAAAACTAAAACTTAAGATTGAACAAAAGCTCATGCATAGCCGGATGCCCGTGGCAGAACGCTGACCTTGCACATTTTGCAGAAGTCATACGATTGCTGTCATCCAATGAAAGGGAGCCACGGCTAGGAATGGCACAATGTGCTGGCTCAGCTCTAGGACCAATAAAGTGGACCCAATTTAGGGTGGACATGCATGAGGGAGAAGTGTAATAATAATAATAATAATAAAAAGTGATTAATACTAGAGAATGATAAACATGATAAATGATTAATATTAATAGAGTAATAAGAACTGGCCTGCTCAGCCTAAGCTGGGAGTTGGTTGTTAACTACTCCCCCCTTAAATTTGACAGCTAATTCGTCTTGTTGGAGCAGGACTAAGCCGCATAGTGTGAGGCTGACGGCAACTCCTGCGGCGAACCAAATCCTCGGGGAACCTCCATCCGACACGTCTTCCCGGAGCTCCTGCATTAGACGCAGGTTATACTCATTCATCTGCTGTAGCAATGGCAGACTCAGTATGTGATCGTGTCCTGTGATGTTAATTAAGGGGGAGGCCGCAATTCCCGGGCTCATATTCACTGAGTGATTGAGGTTCAAATATACGGAGTCGTTGATCACCGCCTTTCTCTCAAAGGTGATAAGGTGGGTCCCAACGATGGTTACTGTGGGACCGTCATCGATGGTGATCCTCGTCAGTTTCTCATTAACGATAATTACCCCGTCGTCCACAATTGTAAGGGGTTACAGATTGATGGGCCGAGTCCGGCATGTAGCCGCCCCACCTGCATGTAATTGCGTGGCGCAGGAGTCGTGGGGCGCTTTTTTGCAAAATGTGGCCAAGTTGGTGGATGTGCAATCGGAGGCTGCCAGGATTCAATCACTACATTCCGCCACGATGTTGTCTTCTATTTGTAGCATTGTGTGGTAGTGCGTGACAGGGAAGAGCAGGACTTTTTTACAAATACGCTTAACTCTAGGATACTGGACAATAACGTGGACAAGAACATTAGTTTGAAGAATTTTAATCCTAGATACATCCATAAGGTTGACTATTGGGACCTCTGTGAGCTGTTCGTCAAAAATAGCCTTTAAGTCATTGTGATTAAAAATAGTAGGATTGATGATATTATTTTTAGCAAGAGTGATAGTGATCATACAATTTTGGATTTCTGACATTAACATTCTAGGCGAGGAGTGTTTCATACAAATGGCCTGAGTCAACAAGCCCGTCCTTCTTCTCCCTGAGGATCTTGTTTACTGTATCTGTGAGTAGGTTGATGTGTTTCTGTGTCTTTGCGTTAATTATAACCTGTCTATTATTAGCCTCCATAAGCGAAGCTTGATTGGTGTTGATTCTACTTAAATCGTCCGCGTCGGGTGTACCCGCCACGACCTTAAGGACTGAGCCCAAAAAATCAAGGCTCCTGGCCATTCTATGGTGTATCTTAAGTTCCTCCAATAGGTTTTGCGCATGCTCAACGTCCACTTCCAGCAGCTTCCTCATATGGGACTGTGGGAACAGTTCCAGCACTCCGACTGTGGAGTCGATTATGCTGGCAAACTCGGACAGATTTGTCGAGTGCCTGACCAGGCCGTACTGTTCCCATATTAAGACATTGCCATCTAGCACCGGAATGTATTTAGCGTGGGAGAAATCAGTGATTCTCGCGCTCGCGGTGGACAGCAGTATGACGGATATAATGGCGAGCCTGTGGAATTTAGCAAAGATTGGGTTTTAATATAGGGGCGAATGTGGCGAGTGAAGTGCCTACCTAATGTTGTCCTTATGGACCACCCTCCCCTTAATGAGAACAGATGTTCAGATCAGATCTGCTTCTACACGCTCTTCTGAATAAAGCGGAGTCAATTTATTCCCTAATCTTTTGTTGTTGTGAAGGTGTACTTTTTCACCGACTTCGAAGACTCTGTTTTGCCTAGAAGGATTAACCCTGTCTAGGTTGGATCGTTGTGATTTGTCAATCTTGGTTTTAATTGCCAGCTTCATCTCATCGCTGCTGGCGTGGATGACCTCTACTGGCTTAGACTCTGTGACTGAATGTAGCGACTTGTTGTATTCTATAGTAGACCTCAATATTAGTTCCACAGTATCCTCAATTTTTTTATCAATTTTGAGGCATCTGGCAATTTCCGCCAGGGTACTGTGAAATCTCTCAACTTGGCTATTGGAGCTACTGTGTAGCGGTGGCGCGTTGACAACGTCGATGCTGTATTGGTTTTTCAGCAATGATGTGACTGTCTCCGAATTAAAGGAGGCCTCATTGTCACAGTATATGGTCTTGGTGTTAGAATAAAAGTTTACTAATTGAAGAATAGGTGCTCGTATATCTATTATTGCCCTAGAAATCAAGGGCTGTACGATAGCGAATTTAGAAAATTTATCAATACAAGTTAAGAAAATTTTTTTGTCGGTCGAAAAAATGTCAATATGCAACATTTCGGCAACGTATGATGGGATGGGCGTAGTTCCCAATTCCTGTTTCTTGGGATGGCGGTCGTATTTGGCTTTATTGCAGACCTTACAATTTGCGACCACTTCGCTAGCTAATTTTGACATGTTCGGGAAGTAATAATCCCGGAGAATTTGTTTTGCGTTCTCCTGGGCAGCTCTATGGGCGCGATTGTGCTCGGTGTTAGTGATTTCCAGTTGTTCATTAGCGTTGGTTATGTCACTGACAAAGGTTTTACAATGCCAGAACTTTCTTGCCTCAAGGCATGTTGGATGCGAGCCAGGGTAGGGAGATCGCAGTGAATCGCGTTCACAACGTTGGCGTTGATGATCTCTTTAACGGATTCAACAAGCAAGTCCTTGTTATTAAAATTGATGATATGGCGAGTTCTATTTTCGAATACTATGAAGTCTCGCCGAAGCGGTTGGTTCGCTTCTTCCAAAATAATTTGGTTTCTAAAGCAGTTAAGAGGTTTGTCTGTGGTCTCTATGGTGTACGATAGTGAAATCTCACTATGCACCGTGGCCGCGTCAGACTGAGCCTCAGCCTCTAAATTATTCAGGGGTTGCCTCGATAGCGCGTCAGCTACTAGGTTTTGTTTTCCTGGTGTGTAAAACACTTTCCAGTTGTTCTCATCGATGAATGCTTTCCATCGCTTGATTTTAGCGTTGGTATTTTTGTCGGATACCGCATACGTGAGAGGCTGGTGGTCTGTGAAGATTCTTACCTCAGTGTTACCGTACAGGTAATTTTGGAGTTTGCCTATTGCCCAGACTATCGCCAATAATTCTCTTTCGTTGGTGGCGTAGTTCAACTCGCAGTCCTTTAGCGTGCGTCTTTTGTTCTGGGACAGTACCGCGCCTATTCCACTCGCTGAGGCGTCAGTGGTTAAGTCAAACGGTGATTTAAAATCAGGGTATGTCAACATGACATCTTCGGATGCCAAAATGTTACGAAGGTGGTCGAATGCATTTCGCTGGGTTTCATTAAACCTGACAGCTACTTTTTTCGACATATTCTTGCTGACCGTCCCGTTTTCCCCTTTGAGGATGGCGGTTAGGGGTCTAGCAATAGATGCAAAGTTTTTTACAAAGCTTCTGTAATAGCTCGCCAGGCCTAGGAAGGACCTGAGGCTAAATAGATTTTTTGGTTCTGGGAACTCTTTTATTGCTCTAACCTTTTCTGGGTCTGTTTTTGTTCCTCCTCTGGTGACAATGAACCCTAGGAACTCAACGCTCTCTTTAAAGAACTTGGTTTTTTCTCGTGCCACCCTCATGTTGGCATCGAGTAGACGCTTAAGCACCGTGTCAATATGCCTGACATGTTCCGTTTCATTTTCGGAGAAGATGATAACATCGTCAACGTAGACGTAGCATATTTTGCCGATTTCTTCCCGCAGCACATCGTCGATGGATCTTTGGAAAATACTCCCTGCGTTTTTTAGGCCGAAGGGTAGTCGGCAGAATTCGTACTTCCCACCATTAACTGAGAACGAGGTCTTCTCTCGGTCCTTTTCAGCCAAGTATATTTGGTGGTACCCTGACTTCAGGTCTAGGGTGGTAAAGAATTTGGCTTTTTCCAAGTTCGCTAGAATCATGGGTATGCTCGGCATGGGATAGCGATCGGCGACTGTTCGCTCGTTCAGCTTCCTGAAGACGATTACTAATCGCTTCTTCTTACTGCCATTATCATCAGTCCCTTTTTTGTCAACCACCCAGGCAGGGCTGTTGTATGGGGATCTGGACGGCCTGAGTATGCCATTTTGCAGCAGCTCTTTGATTTCATTGTTTACAAAGTCTGCTGGCCCCATAGGGTAGGGGTATAACTTGGAATAGACAGGTTCGTCACTCGTAGTTCGAATAGTAGCGATGACCGATGTGTTGAAGGTGAGCGCCTCGTTAGAGGTCGAGAACACCTTAATTCTTTTCAGAATAATTTTTTTGAATTCGGCTTTAACCGAACTTGGCACCACTATGTCATCGATTTTTGTGAAGTTGACATTTTGGCAGGCAAAAAATTTGAGCTTTTCGGTGACGTTTGCATATTTTATTACGCTGTTGCCTAAGTCTAATGCCTCTCCTGCTCGCGTTAGCGAATCGAAGCCTATTATAGCATCGAACGTGCTCAATGTATCGAAGAGGTAAAATGGGACGTCTAGTCCAAAAATGCGCATTATGCACTTGTTTTTGACATCACTGGAGCCGTGAATAGAGCTCACAGTGAAGGGGGTTTCGACCGGCATTACGTTTCTTAGCTCCTTTACAGGCTTCACGTAATTTTTTGCCGCCCCGGTGTCGATGAGAATTTTTATTGATCTGCCAGCCAACTGTCGCTCGACGAACGGCAGTCGGGAACGCTCCCTAAAAAATGGAGGAGGTCGTTTAGCTCGGCGGAGTCGCTATCTTCCTCAATGGTGGTGACCTCAGCCTCAGCTGTGGCTGTATAATCTGTTACCTCCTGTTGGGATTGGGCTATATTGTTAACGCGTTGACGTCTTTGGTCCGATTGACGCTGGGACGAGTTCTGCCTTTTGTAGTTTTTGTTACTTTGAGGCTTTCCCCAGCTTGTTTCCTGTCTGAATTTAGCCGTTGAAGGGTCTACCTCCATGGGCTAAACTTTCTTCTGGTCTAAGGATCAGGATCCCTGCGCATTGGCCAGGGATTGTCCTCATGAGACTTACTTTGGTTTTGTTTAGGGACGAAGTGGGGATTTTTATCCTCACTTCTCCACTGCCTTCCCTGACCCTTATTATTGCGTCTATTGCCCTCATAACAAGAAAGAAAGCAAACTTCGGCAAGCCGAAGTTCATATACCCTTGCAGCTATTGCATGAATTAAATACTTTTGAAAACATTTAAATTATGATTTACTTGAGTATATACTGAAAAACAGTGAAGCTATGATGATTTGCAGCTCAATTATTAGATAGTTATTTTATATATTTTTATTAGTTCTATGGGAGCTATATGATATAGACGTCCGATTTTGATAAATTTTAAACCATAATTCTGAAATAATTTAACAATTCCATATGTCGAAGAACTAAAAAAAAAATTAAAAAACAGAAAAGTTATAATTTTTTTTCATTTATTTCTCCGATTGTTCCTATGGGACCTATATGATATAGTCGTCCGACTTTGATGAAATTTAAACCGTAAATCAAAAATATTTAACCATTACTAAATGTCGAAGAACTAAACAAAAAATTAAAAAACAGAAAAGTAATAATTTTTTTTCATTTATTTTTCCGATTGTTCCTATGGGAGCTATATGCTATAGTCGTCCGATTTTGATGAAATTTAAACCGTAAATCGGAAATATTTAGCCATTACTAAATGTCGAAGAACTAAACAAAAAATTAAAAAACAGCAAAGTTAAAATTTTTTTTCATTTATTTTTCCGATTGTTCCTATGGGAGCTATATGCTATAGTCGTCCGATCCGGCTCGTTCCGACTTATATACTACCTGCAATAGAAAGACAGCTTTTGGGAAAGTTTCATGCAGATAGCTTTAAAACTGAGAGACTAGTTTGCATATAAACGGACGGACAGACGGACAGACGGACATGGCTAGATCGACTCGCCTAGTGATGCTGATCAAGAATATATATACTTTATAGGGTCGGAGATGTCTCCTTCACTGCGTTGCAAACTTCTGACTGAAATTATAATACCCTCTGCAAGGGTATAAAAAGGGGCCTTGTCTTCTATGGCCTTCGCGTAGGACGCACTTCTTTCAATGCTGTTCTCAGCTTCCCGCGCTAAAGCTAGTGCGGACGGAAGGTCCTTAGGTTGTGCTGGCAGCACGAGTGATTTGAGAGGTCTTTTTAACCCTGCAATGAAGGCATGTAGGGCGTCGTCCCTAACCTCCTTGTTCAATATCGTTGCCGAGTCCATATTATGAGACATGACTATCTTGTTGGTGACGAGGGTGAGTCTCCTCTCCACCTCGTCATAATATGTCATAAGGTCGGAATCTCCTTGCCGAACCATTTCTAAATTTTGCCGTAGCACTCTCAAGAACGTTTTGTCCGCATATGTGCAATCTAGTCTGGCTATAATTGCATCGAAGTTTAGCACCGTATTGTGGGACGTGAGTAGTGACCGAGCGGGTCCGCAAATTTTGTTTTTAATTATGACAACGGCCTCGTAGTGTGCCTAGCTGCCGTCGTATTTCTTGAATACTTCATAGGCATCTGATGCAGCCTGCCTCCATGAAACGTACTCATCGTGGCTTCCACTAACGTCGGCAGAGATTTTACTATGTCTAACTTGACATCGCATCTTACTGCAGGGTCTGGTACTACCCTTTTATAGACATCCACCTGCGGCACTTGCACTAACAGCGCGAAAGCGCTTCTCAAACGCCCTTCCTGTTCGTTAAGAGCGGCGCTGACCGCATTTGCGACAAGCGCTTGGACCATTTCTGCGTTCATTTCTGGTTGATCTGTGTTCCTAACTTCGGGGCGAAATCCTACTTCTTCGCTATCGTCGCTAACAATTTCCTGTTTTACTTCTCTATACTCCCAACTCATTGGCAGTTAAGGGGCGCGGGGAGATACGAGGGTTTGACTGATTGATTGGGCTCAAGACAAGAGGTTTCGACGGGCCACTTTGGTGATGTAAAGCCGAAAAAATTTAGTGAAAAATAATGGATTGTCACCTAAAACACAAAAATGTTGGATTAATTTGTTCCAAGAATAAAATGAAAATGCAGAACGGTGACAACAAGTGTCGGTCAATTTGACTGTATTATTAACACAGACACACTGGATAACTTTAGTACAAAATTCAATACAAGCACAGTGGGTAAAATTGTAGCGAAACACAAGGAGAAAAACAACTGGGCTCTCTGAATGCGTATAAAGGCCAGCCTTAGCAAGGAAATAAAATATTAAATAAATCTAGTTCGAACAAAATTAAATCAACACGCAGAACATGGAAGTATCTTTTACTTTAATATTTGAATAATTCATTCACACAAAAATCGCCAGTACGAGTGTACGTAACTTGAGTTATATGTTTTTTATATAATTTTAGACTTTGGCTATTGTCGGCGCTCAGCTACTTACATAATGTATAACTTCAGGGGTGGGATTCGAATATTAGTAATAATATTAATCCGTTGGGCGTCAGTTATTTAAATGTCCGGGCCGGCTGGCGTCTCCTCCGTGGCAGGGGTAGAGCCGGTAGGTGTTATAACCGTGGTGGGCTGGCAGTAGGATACTGTCGCTGGTTGAGGTATTGGTGACCACCTGGTTTGGCAGCCACTGGGGAGTCGGGTGGTCGCTTCGACTCCTTACTTCTTCGGAAGGTATGGTGGGAGATACTTATCTCCGTTGTCACGGCCCTTAAGGCACGGTAACCAAATTCAATAATCAGAATCAATTTAACGGCTAAGGCCGGAGTTTTATGACAGAGCTAGTGCTCTTTATTTCAAATCCAAATTAAAAACTAAAACTTAAGATTGAACAAAAGCTCATGCATATCCGGATGCCCGTGGCAGACCGCTGACCTTGCACATTTTGCAGAAGTCATACAATCGCTGTCATCCAATGAAAGGGAGCCACGGCTAGGAATGGCACAATGTGATGGCTCAGCTCTAGGGCCAATAAAATGGACCCAATTTAGGGTGGACATGCATGAGGGAGTAGTGTAATAATAATAATAATAATAAAAAGTGATTAATACTAGAGAATGATAAACATGATAAAAGATTAATATTAATAGAGTAATAAGAACTGGCCTGCTCAGCCTAAGCTGGAAGTTGGTTGTTAACTTATACAATAACTATAACAAAGATTTGGCTTATTTTGGGAGATGGATGTACCTGAAAACAGTAAAGACTTCATCATGGAAAATATCTGTATGAGCATAAATGCCTGTGACCAATTGGTGCTTTTTTTAGCAGGGCTAGCCAAGAAGAATACAAATTGGAGAAAAAATGGATAGCAATATCTCTTTTCATGATGGGCTTATCTGCTGAGTACCGAACCGTCGGAAGGCTCTTTGGTGTTGCATCACCAGTGGCTTGTGGAATTCTGCATCCAGACGTCTCACTCAGGAGAACGTTGAGAAGAACGTTGTATAGCCTGTTCAGACAGGCGGCGTTTCTGCTTCAGCGACCAAATTCCGCTTTCTATTCCCTTAGAGGTGCGTGTGCTAGAAAGAGACGGAGAAAAGTCGCTACAACGTGCTGTTGCGAGAAAAAGGCTGTAAATTCAGTTGTGATATGGAGATGGATATGCATTTTCGCCATGTTTGCGGATTTAGGGAAAAATTTAAATAATTGAACAAATGGCTTTCAATAATATGATAAATTGTCCTTTTGTCCTGCGGAAAGGCAATCATATACATATAGGTGGAAATCCTTCAGAAATTTTCCTAACGCCCCACTCCCGATCATTTTCAAATTTTCAGGATCCATGTGTTTTGGGGTAATGGCTCCGAATAAATAGGTCAAAGTTTGCGACAAGACCAATTTCTTGGAAAATAACGGTAAACACAGTTTTTTGTTTTTTGTTTTTGGCAAGTTCTGGCAAAATTTGACGTTTATAAAAAAAACACATCCAAACGAAAGTTTAAAGTCTAATTGAAATACAATTTGTTTGCTTTGTAACTATTTCGGTATAGTTAATATTTAATGGTAGGTTGCTTTTTAACTGTCATTTACAAATGACGGGCCGATCTGGAAACATCACCTAGATAGAGATGAGCAACCTATCAATCGATCAGTCATAATCGCGTTCGTAATAATTATCCAATTATTATCGGTTTCGAGAATGTTATCGATATGCATCATGTATTGACAGAAAAAAGTTTTTTCAACCAAAATCTGGCGATTTTTGTTTTAAAAACTTTTTCCTGCTGCGCTCCCGTTCCCATCGTTCATTTCTTCCTTAATACCATTAGCACCATAGCTGTAAAAAAAACTCCAACATACACAAAATAATACCATTTTTAACAAAGATCTCCCAACTTCTGCTGACGGTGCCAATGTGAATTAGAGTTTCACGTTTATACCATTTTCTCATCGTTCCCCCAAAAAATACTGCAATGTGAATAAGCTGTTAGCGGCGATCGACGAACGATGGAATTTTAAACACGGGGCTTTTTATTTTTAATTTTCTCGTCATTTAGGCACGTAATGTGATGAGCTGTCAAGCTTTTTCGACAACAATTTATTAATAATTAATATAATTATGTTTGCTTTTTTATTTCAGTTTTTATTTTGCGTTTTTGGTGGTTTGCCGATGAGTTGTTCTGGTCGCTTAGAATTCTGCGAATTGAGAACTTGCTCTACTTATAAGAGGTGTTTCTGAGCTGCAGCTCCAAACATCTGGGCTATCAACACGGGACTCGACGGGAAGGATGCAAGCTTGGTAACCTCTATTCTAGTTGTTCCTGTCGCAGTACGCAGAAAGGCGACCCGAACAACGCTATCAGCTCCTGGGATGACTTCGACGGCTCTTGTTTAATGCCATTTCCGCGGAGATAAGCCTTCATATTTGATCTTGACCGATGTTTCCGTTAAGCGCCACTTGGAACGATGTTGAAGTACTATCACTCCATCTTTTCCAAAAGGCTTGCTGAATAAACGTTGCTCGCTGCCAACAATCTAAGCGGTTGTAGTTTTTGGAAAGAACCGGCTCAGCAAACGCAGAGATGGCGCCCAATGAGAAAGTCTCCTGAAGTTATGACACTAAGATCGTCAGGATTATCTGAAAGTGGTGCAAGAGAACGGGAATTAATTATGGCCCATAAGCCTCCGGAATGAGGTTAGCGAGGAGGTATAAAACGCCAATCAACGCCGCGAGCAAGGCAATGTTTATGAACTTTCTTTTGATGCAGCTGGCTTCCTAATAGTTGCCGTAATGATTACAGTTCATTCTTGGCTCCTAAAAAATTAGTCGCATTGTCAGTCCAAATGCAGCGTGGAGATCCTTGAGTGGAAACAAAACGCTTGAGAGAACTTAGAAATGCAGTAGTGGCTGTTGGGGATGCCAACTAAATGCCTTTTACATTGAGTTCTGAATTTAAACTGTTTTATTGTTTCAAATTTTGTTTCCAAGATACTTATTCTTGTCTAATCTATGGCCTGCGCAGAGACCGCATCTGTTTGCTTGAGCCGGAGACAGATCGTAAATTATGGCTCTAGATCGATAAACATGACTTACCCAGACAATAACAAATGAAGACGCTTTTATGGCCCACAAAAACCAGTAACCGAAAATGCGGGAGCATGCTGAACATGTTCTTTCGGCAGATTGGCCATGATGTGCTTGACAAGAAATTATGTATTTTCGGAGTGCACGCGCAATAGTCTTTAGTCCACCAATCGGCCAAGCGAGCAACGATTGCGGGCCTGCATGATGCTGTCTTCGATGAAAGTAAGTGATAATACCGAATACTATTGGATGATTTTTAGGTGGAATTATGGGGTGACGAACCTCAAAAATGAGTTTGGAGTTTCGAAGTCGACCGCCTAGACGAATTAGTCCATGTTCATCTATCTATCAGAACCCAGGAGCGAACTGCATCTGACCAACACAAAGCATCTCAAAGAATAAACTAGTCCCTATCTGCAGATCAACACGCTGCGGCAAGCAAGTGAGGGATCAGCTAGCTGAAGGTTCGATGGAATGTTTCACGATTTAATGGAAAATGAATAAAAAGGTTGTTGGTCAGTTATTCCAGCCGGAATCAATTCGCGCGCGCCCCTTTTCTAAAAATCACATCCAGCCTGAATCGTTACAGTTATGAATATTTAACATCATTATAATTATTGTGGCGCCCAACGTGCAGTCTAAATCTTAATTTTAAATTAATAAATTAAAAAGTTAAACACAAAAACAAAAATAACAATCTTCTCTTTTAGCACAAGTTGAGATGTTGATTGGTCCTGCCACGGTTGCTGTATGGCTTGACCAGTGGGCTGTTTATTTACTGTCCAGCCACGGTTGCTGGAAAAGTTAGCCGAAAAATTTTTAAAATCTGCTTTTGTTAATTTAAATTCAGACGCGTAGGAATGCAGGTGAGAAGAGCTGTTCGCAGTCATTCAATTGGCCACGGATGATACGGAGTAAACATTAGCAAATTACGGGAGTTTTAGTTACGGGAGTTCAAATTATCAGTTTTTATCCGGCCACGGATAATTGTTTTTATCGTGATCGATATCTCGCTTATATCAGTTATGATATCTCGTCTAACAGGTGAATAGGAGTACGGTGCATTTATTTTAGATGAAATTACTGGGCCACTGGGACCAGAAATTGAGAAGGGCCAGGTGCAGAGTTGTTGTTTGTGTTGTGCTGCTTTTCGACAAAACGAACGCAACAGTTGCGCGTGGATTTTACAGATTTTGGCTTAACGCGAGCAGCAGATAATATTTGTTCTCCTCCCTTTTATGCATGCATTCCGAGACAATACTGATAAAGCTTTTACTGGGAGAGCTACTTGGTTGGGTGGCAGACAATTAATATCGTTTTATTTACCATTTTTTGCACACATATATTTAAGCTTGTTAATAATTTGTTTTATTATTATTGCTTAATATACTTTGCAATCATTTAATCATTTAATAAATACAATTCTCGACGCTGAGATCCAAATAACCCAAGCCCAAGACTAATTGAGGGAAATTTTCTTTTAAATTTTAGGAACCTGCTACTTAAGAAGAGACGACCAGCTGTTTTTCACTGAGGTCGTTGACCGCTGGGTAAAAGGTAAAGTAAAGAGAAAGTAAAAAAAACCCAAGACCCAGTCCATTTACTACCACAAGAAATGAAAATCTCTGAAATTGTGTCTGAATCGCATGATCTAACGACACAGCAAAGCTTTCGCATTCGATAGACGTTGGTGATTCAAAGCCTATCAATCAACGCCATTTTCCGGTTTCGCCTGCCGTAGAAAAACTTTTGTATGCTGAGGTCGATCGAATGTAAAAGTTGGGGGTAATAGAGGAATCGGATAACGCGTGGTCGTCTCTAGTTGTTTTGGTCCAAAAGCCTGGCAAAGTTCGGCTGTGTTTGAATAGTCAAAAAGTGAACGCCGTGATCCACTGCCACAAACAGACGGAATTTTGAGCCTCCTGCCCAAGGCAGAGTTTATCTCTAGTTTAGATCTTAAATACGCATACTGGCAGATACCGCGTTTACCATTCCAGAGAAGCCTGTCTATTAATATAAAGTAATGCCATTTGGTCTCTCAAACGCGTCCCAAACGATAACACAATTGATGGATAAAGTTTTCGTTTACCTTGATGATTTGTTGATTATTTCCGATTGTTTATAAAGGTTTTAGAAGTTGTGGCAGGGCATGTGAAATCTGATGGATTAACGCACAATTAGGAAAAAAGCTAATTTTGTAGGTCCATAAAATAATTGGGCCACATAGTGGGAAACGGGGTAATTCAGACGGATCCGGAGAAAATCTTCGCGATGAAAGACTTTCCGTTGCCCAAATCATTATAGAGCCTTAGAAGAAATTTGTGAGGATTGGTCGGGTGGTATCGAAAATAAGTGGAAAATTTCGCACCTTTAACCGACTTGTTGAAGCCAAAACAAAAGTTCGCAATGACAACAGAAGGAGAGAGAGCTTTTGAGTGCTTAAAGCAGAAGTTATGTTCGGCTCCAGTATTGCGGAGTCCGGATTTCACGAAGCCATTCTTTGTACATTGTGACGCTAGCACGACAGGCGCTGGTGGAGTTCTAGTCCAAAAAACTTCAGAAGGAGATGAATACCCCATAGCCTTGGTGTCCAAAAAATTTAAAAAGTCACAGGCAAATTTCTTATTGACCGAGCAAGAACCTTTGGCAGTAATTGTAACCATTAATAGGTTCAGGGCGTATATTGAAGGACAATTTACTGTGATAACAGATCATGCATTTTTGAAGAGGTTGATGTCACAGACTGATCTACATTCCAGGTTGGCTCGCTGGGCGATAAAACTACAAGGGCTCGATTTTAAAATCGAACCCCGTACTGGCAGGTTGAATGTCGTGCCCGATGCTCTATCTCTAGCATTGCCATATTGGATGCCAACCATGGACTTCTAATAGATCTGGATTCCCCAGAATTGAATTCTGCAAATTATACTATGTTCCGGGAAGGTATAGAAGCTAGTCTAGACAAACTACCGGATTTAAGAGTGGTTGACGGCCTGGTTTACAAAAAAATGGATCACGATACTGGTGACTCACTTCATGATCCATTTAGTTAGAAACTTTGGATTCCGAAACCGCTAATAGAGAATGTTTTGCAGAGCATGCATGATCACCCAATGGCATCGCATGGAGGGATCCATAAAACCGTAGAACGCATAGGAATATTTATTGTTTTAGATCACTATTCGAAATTCGTGTTTTAAACGGCAGTGAAAAAACAAACTGCTGAGGTTATAGCGAAAAATATGTAACGGGAACTATTTCATAACTTTGGGATTCCAGAGACGGTGATCTCCGACAATGGTTCGCAGTTCAAGTCAGAATTTTTTCAACAGTTTCTGAGGAAATTTAAAATTGGGCACACGCAGCAGTGTACACAGCTCAAGCAAATGCGTCGGAGAGGGTTAATCGATCAGTGGTAGCTGCAATTCGGTCCTATGTTAGGCCTGACCAAAATAATTGCTGCGCCCTGAGAACTGCTGTTCATTCCGCGCTAGGAACGACCCTCTACTACATGGTATTCGGCCAGCACTTCGTAAATTCTGGTGCTATCTATAAGGGATGCTAGAGGATCGGACCGCTTTTGAAAAACAAGAGAAGATTCCTTGGAATTGGTGCGACGTCATGGACGTCATGAGGAAACAAAGCGAAAAGAACGAGCGGCTTTACAATTTGCGGGCAAAGGAAGTCTCTTAACGAGTTGGCCAGGAAGTGTTTCGCAAGAATTATTAACAAAGCAATTTCCAAGCGGGTTACAATGCGAGAGTACGGCAGAAGGTGGGGAATTCTTGCTATGAATTGAAAGATTTGCAGGGCTCTGTGTAAAAGTTTTCACGCCAAAGATTTAAAGCAATAACAGAATAGCCTCAAGCTTGGTTTTTATTAGTCTTGGGAGTCTGACCCCCAAGTCTGCTCTTCTGCGGGACCTAGGTGGGAGTATCGGATAGCATTCGCCATAGCTAAAGAGGGTGTCTAGGTTGCTGGTGAATCTGGGCGCTAAATGCAACACAGGCAAGTGTCACTGATCGGCTATGACCCGAAGAGGCCTTAGGCGGCGGAGAAGGTTTCCACCTGGTGTAGAGCGTTTGCCATAGTTTTTCCCATCTTAGTTCGTTTTTTTTAACGAAAGGGAAAAAAAAACTCAACTCAAGGCGAAAAAATTTTGGTGAAAAACTCAGCGTCGAGTTACGCAGGGTAAGGTTTTTGGTGCGGGGTTCTGGTCAAGGGAGTAAGAGGTTAAAAGTGTTTTTTGTGCATTTAGGCTTGGCGCTTAGTAAAAGCCCATTTTTGTTAACACGCTGGTGGTCTGCAAGCTACATTTGGAGTCTGCCAGAGAGGCCTATTAAATTTAGACGAATGACCCTAAACCAGGTGGATAAGAAGGAACCTAGCGAAAAGGCGCTCAGCATCTTTACGAACCGCAAATATTCCTAAGTTTATATCTATCTTTATTTCCCTATAAAAAAGGGAGATATATAAGACCGGATAGTGAAACACCTTTAGGAAGAAAGAATGTTAAGAGCGCCAAAATAGTATCAAGCTCTCCCGAAAATCACAGTCGCGGCGAATGGGCGAGAAGACGAAATAGGATAACTTAGTTTGGGCGGCGAGTCCATGTGAAGCGCGTGGAAAAAGGCACGACTGGCGCAGATCTTACTAAAAGCAGCAGATCCGGAAGTATTATCTTTTTGGTGAGATTGTGTTTTAACATAAAAAGTGAGGTTATGGTGTTGCAAGAAGGCCAGTAAGATAATTAAACCCTCCAATTTGTTTTTTTTTTTTAATTTTTTTTGGCGTGCAAATCTTTAATATCATTTGTGTTGGCCCCTCAATCTCTGAAGGTGAAAAAAGGAAAAATTCAATGCAAAAGAAAAATTGTCATAGAAGTCTGGCCACAGTGGGATGAGACCCGAGAAAAATGGACCAGTGCATAAGAGAGTTGTGTAGTGTTTAAAATGCATTCCACCACAGCAGCCACATCGGGAATGCGCTTTCTTCGAGGGAGCTAGATTTGGGTGAGTTTTACATAATTCTTTATTTCCAAACACATATTATGATCGTGCTGTTTCCGTCCCACAGTGCATTGCTAGGCACGAAAAAGCAAAGAAAAAGAAAGATGAGAACGGCAATTTTCAATGGAAGGATACATGAAATGCATACGAATTTGAAAATTAATAAAAGATTTCTTTTTTTATTGCCAAAATCGAATATTTTGTAAAGACCATAAAAGTTGTAAATTTATCTAGTAAGCGATTGCAATCCTTACTCATCACCTCACGTTACTTAGTTTTCGGATTGGCATATATTTAAGTTGTTTTGCTGTTTACTTTGCGCTCTGTTTACCTAGTCCGAAATTTAATTTGCTTTTTTATTTGTACTCAACGCTGTTTTATGTATCATTTTATTATGTCCATATGCTTAAGCAAAATATCTAGTTTTTAAGAATAAACGTTATAATATTTTAAATCATTCCCTTTTAATTGCCTTCACCAGTATGCCGCCCTAGTGAGTAGTTAGTATATGTTAAAGGGGTCATCCAAATTTAAGCGACGGTATGGATGACCATAAGTAGAGAGAGAGGGCAACATGGGTCCTCATGACATCAAAGGGCTCAGCAGATCTCGGAACGTGCGTGGAGAGAGCCTTTGTTTTTTAGAGTGTACAATGAGATTCTCTCACGCAATTCTATTTCTTGTCGTAGCACGCAAAATCAGTGAATATTTTGATGATAAAAGGCACTATTAGGAAAGCGGCAAAATCACCACCCCAAGCCGACGGGCCGGAGTCATTTCGCGTGCGCCTCTTTTCTAAAAATTACATCCAGCCTGAATCGTTACAAAATAAATAAATAAGTTATGGGCAATACCAACAAATGTAACGTGGCCAATAATTAATAAATAATAATAATATATAAATAGTAACAATTAAATCAATGATAATCAATAAATAAATAAGAAATGCCGGAAAATATATTAATGACCAATAAATACCTAAGGCTAAACAAATTCACACAAATAATTAAGTCCTAACAAAAAAAAAACAAGTCCCTCAAATCTAATTTTGTTCCTCTATTTTTTTCAGCCTCACCAACGGGAGATGGAGCCGATCACCAACCAGTCGTCTTGCGTCTACAATTCCGTCCGAATTCGCACTGAAAAAGCCGCTCGTCAACTGGACTAACTTTCAGCCATTCTGAAAGCATAGGATTTCCTTTTGAATTTGAGTTTTTCAGTCAAGTCGCGGTGATCGATCAGCGCGTGACAACGTCTCGTGTCACGACCAAACATTTAAGTTTAAAACCGATATGATATGAAAACACAAATACTAAGAAAACCAAAGGATCTGCACAAAAACAACAAATACAAATACAACTACACTACACCGAAACTAAACATTCATTAATATTACGTAAATAAAAAAAATAGGTCCCTAATACTATATCACAGGTTTATCACAGTTTGTGGTTCAACCTTTCGTGCTTATTGCACGGACGACCTGGGATGCGAATCCTTCGATTTTTGTCGAAAAGGATGTCACCACCAAATCACAGCTGAACCCTGTGAATTGTGCCTCGGGAGCAATCATCCTCACTCTCGTTCTACCTACAAAACTTAAATGACTCCTCTCCACCAGTCCGCATCCATGGTACAATTGCATGTGGGTTATGCAAGCCTCCGTTCGTGGGCTGGCGGTAGGCATAATATGCGAAACGCCGTCGACTCGGCTATCACATTTTTTTTTTAGTTAGTTTGGGCGCCATATTGTTACGGAACTGCATATTTCCCGAAGGGAAAGTGCCGGCTATCCACGGAGTCCCAGGACGGAGTACCCCATATGCCCTGCAGTCCGAACAATTGATTCCGACTCATCAGACGTCTCAAGTCACTAACCTTACAATTACCATCACTATCGCAAATCAAAACAAAACAAAGGTTTATTTACTTTCAAAAAGATTGATAATTGGACGAAATTGGTGACTTTGGTATCATTACCACGACGCACCCAAGGGCAATGTTGGATGCACACCCCATCTCCGGCAGACCGGAGTCTATTCCTGGTGGATTATAATCGGCTCATCTCCCCGCCCAAGGTAACTCACGCAAACATTTCGGCAATTAATGACTTTACTATTTATTCAAGGCAGAATTGAACGTTTGGTCATGGTCGAAGCAGCAGCAAGAAAGAAGAGAATGCAAGCGGCGAGAACCAGCACGAGTCCGCACGGAACCAAATGGCCCGGAGGAAGCTCAGCCTTTGGCCAGTAGGGGCCGGATGCAGTACGTCAGTGGTCCCAGGGATGACGACGTAGTCAACGCGGGTATTCGTTACCGGACTCACCGAGGGAATCACCTTGTGGGGTCGTCACTTAGGCAATTGCTGACGTTGATGCCGCTGTTGAAGTCTGCAGCTGATGTTGCTGCGGATCGCTGCTGATGCTGCTGCGGATCGCTGCTGATGCTGCTGCGGATCGCTGCTGACGGTCAGGTGCAGTCTCGGTAGTCCTCTACGGAGGACGTGGTCTTCACGACCAGGTTAGGTCCGCCATGTAAGTTTCTTCTGTTCACGAGTCTCCTAAATATCCGGTGCCCTTTAGATAGGGTTCCCAGTGGCTTTAATATTTTTTAAAAATCACTTATTTATAAGTTTAAGATCAATAAATAACTACTCACTTTAACATATCTAAGCACAAATAACGAATTTAAGAACTCCTATTTTTTCTCCGACCGTTCTAGGACTTATTGCAGCTACTGAAGTAAAACCCTTAAGTAAACCCTGAAAAATATAACATACTGCCACAGCAGTTTACGCTTAAACCGAGCTTAATTTTTATATCCTTGCAGAGGTTATTATAATTTCAGTCAGATGTTTGGAACGCAGTGAACGAGACATTTCCGACCCTACAAAGTGTATAGGATCTAGTCATGTCCGTCCGCCTGTCCGTTCGTTTCTACGCAAACTAGTCTCTCAGTTTTCAAGCTATCTGCAGGAATCTTTTTCTAGTGACTATAGCACATAGCTCCCATAGGAACAATCAAGAAATAAATGGAAAATGGAATGGTAAAATGAAAACAGGGATTATAGACAAAAATATTTTTTTTTATAATCACGGGTCAGACCGGTTTTCTCGGTTCTTTTAATGTACCCGTAATTTAAGAACGCCTCCTGACCATAGCATTAGCGTGTTTAAATAAAAAAAAATTGATTTTAGGTCTCCTGTACAAATTAGCACTTGTTATGACACTAAGCAAAACAAGGAAGTGCTTTCCAGTGGTTGGCGCAAATTTGTTTCAACTGCATGAACCGACCGCATTTCCAGTAATTGTTCGTGCAACAATTTATCGGAATCGAAACTCTGGCTGCAACTTTGATAAACAATGGCCGTCCGAAACCAGGGAGTCGCCTTGTGACGGGTCTTATGCCCAAATTAATAACGATTGAATTGGAAGAACTCATCGAATTTATTGTTTTTACAAACCTTTCCAACCTAGATTCTCGCCTTTCGAAATCGAGGTGTACGGCGCAAGCCTATATAAGGCGAAATGAAGTGTGGGAAACTTGGGCACTACGCTTCGAATTTCCCAAGGAAGCGTCATAATCTTCAAAAGGTAACGTGGGAATTGGTTGCCACAGAACTCATGGGTATTTTAAAACAATTTGGTGTGCCCATTCCAATTTGTTTTGATTCGGAAGCTGAAAATTCTTTTATAAAAAAAGCGTAACAGCGAATTTACACCGGAAACATCTGTCTAGCTCAGTGGTCCTAAGGGGCATTGGCAGTGAACCTGTAGGTAGTACAATACAGATTAATGAACATTTTCTTAAAATATTGCTTTCTGTTATAATGAATAAGTTTCTTAATGTTGATATTCTAATTGGACGAGACTTTCTAATTGGTCAAGGTCAAGGCTTTGGATCTGTTATCACAGAAAAAAAATCAAGATTTATTAATCAAAAATTGTACGATTTAATTTTAGGAAATCTTTTTAATTTTAAAGATTTAAATGAGTTAAAACAAGAGTGTTGATTGAAATATTGGAAAATTATTCCAAAGCGTTTACCGATGTCACTCCAACAACAAGAAGTCTATTTAATATATTTAAATCTATTCGGCGCCCATTTAGACTAAGTGAAGATGAAAATTTCACTTCTGTCATTGCCGAAGTTCGAACTTTTTTGTTCTTATTTATTTCGAAGTAATTCGGAGCAGCGGCTGAAAATGGGAGAGGATTGGACGGAGAGAAAACGGAGAAAAAAAATCAAAATCAAAAAAAAAAAAGTAATAACATTTTGGAAGTTATTGTAAAGTTGCAATAGGCAACGCCAAAATGTTCACGTTTGATTATCTGCCTTATGTAATTTTAACTACAAGGCATTGTTATGTCGGATATACCCTGGCACGCGTGAGGCAGAAATTTTGGTTTCGTTTTTCGTTCTCCCCATTCACTTTGCACTTGAATTCGACTGCAATAGAGTGTATGGAAGTATTTTTAAATGTGAAAATTTTAAGCGATTTTTAATTAATCAGGTAAGTGCATAAATATAAATAAAAAAATAATAAATAAATAAATATATTTGCACATTTGAACTACGGTGTCTAAGCGCTGCAAAAGCGTAATAGCTGAATGGGATTTCAATCATTGTTTAAACGGTTGTGAAATTAAATCGCGGTAAAATAAAGTTGTTAAAAAAACGCCTGCTATGGAATCCATTTGTGCAAATGATTTTCTTTTTGGTGATAAAAGTGCAGATTATGTGAAAGTGCTGTTATTGTGAAATTACATACATATCTTAAAAATTAATAAATATATTAGCGCTTCTAAAAAAGGGTATTCAAAAGTCTACACAGTTTTTTTTGTTCTTGAAATTTTGATTTATTGATTTTTTTTCTCCGTTTTCTCTCCGTCCAACCCTCTCCCATTTTCAGCCGCTGCTCCGAATTACTTCGAAATAAACAACAACTTCGGCAGTGGCAGAAAAGCCGACAGAATTTTGACAGCCTGCTTGTTTTGAAATTCGCTAGATGAAGCCCATGCGATTTGTTTTTGTTTTTCGAACATGCCGGCCAGGAAAAGGCAAGGAAGGGAATTTCAGAACTACAGGGTAATGAAAAAGCACGCTTGCAAGTAGTGTGGCTGCACTCCTTGCACAGCGGCCGTTTGGTAGTGATCAAGAACCGGGAATTCACGATTTTTTTTTAACAGTGCCCGGTTTGGCACTGCATCCAGCACGTGCGGCAGAGCACGAGGGAAAACACACAGGAGCAGCGGAGTTCCCGTCCCAGGACCAGCGGCGACGCAACTTATAAACAGTAGTCGGTTGGCACTGTGCCCAAAACGTACGAACGAGGAATAAAAAACACAGACGCATAGACCAGCAGCAGACAAAGTTCCCGGACCAGCGGTGATGATAAAATTCGGGAGGAGAAGACTTGTGTGCCCACGAATTGGGAAGACCAGTGTTAAGGATAGTAAATAAATACAACCTTTTTGTTTAAGTTCTGTATTGAAAAACTGTTTCATTTTATTTAAAACTTCTTGACAAGAAACTTATGTGAAAATCTTATTCTAATCTTAGCTATGGTCTACGCAGAGACCTAATCTTTTTAGTCTGGGCGGGGGAGTTATTTATTTTGCCCCCCGCACAATAACTCTCGGTGAAGGCACATCTGAGAGCGATAATATTAGATAGCTCAAGTGGCCTGCTGTTTACAGATTACAAGTGTATTTGAAAAACTGAACCCTTGTCGGGTCCCAGATCGTAAATTATGGCTCTTGATCGAATTACACAGTTCTACATGACATGTGCAGAGCTCATTAAATCTTAGACATTATATTTATCAGTGTTCGTCTGAACAACCAGCGAACACCGTTAAGCGGTGGATGTCGCAAGCCGGCTGGTGGCGGTCATGTCCACGTGTTTTTAAATTTTTCCCTGATCACGACGCGGTACCAGGTTGGGGTTAGGTTAGATCGCCACCTATTTATGCAGTGACGATAATTAATTAAAGAAAACATCAGCGTGGATTAGTAATAGTTAACTGGAAGCCTATCTTTTTATATATATTTTGGAGGTCGGAAATATTTCAACTAATGAAGGGGAAGGAAAGCCAAGAGTCCCACCAGTGGGCCTGCGAACGCCCGCCAACGATTGTTGACGGATCGTCCAAAGGTACTCGCAGGCTATCAGTTACGGCTAGGCCTTTCGACGATTGTCGGAAGGACTCCGCCTGCTCGGGCATGGCTTAGATCTAAGTACCTGTAGAACTTTTCAGCCAAGCGAAGAACAATTTTAAATCCGTATGCGACTAGCAAGTGCTCAAAATTGTTCCTAGCAAAGTATGGGTACTACAAGGGTACCTAAAACCATAATTGTACCTACAAATTCATAATTGCCCCAGATCTAAAAATATTTAACCCAGCGACTGACAACTAAAGTTTAAACATTTTCTGTAAAGTTACCCTGGCTAGATTGAGTCGACCCCTCCCTCATAGCTTCCATACAGATGGCGCCCGAACAGGGACATGGACCTAACTAATTTTAGATGAATTAAAACGGCCTAAAGACCCAATTTAATAATTTTTGTTGCGCAAGCAAAAATTTCTACGCCACACAGAAAAAATTGTTAATATTTAACTTCCGGGAGCAGCTTAACAACATCGATACAAAGATAACCTTAAATTTAAGTATGTCGAGCTCAAAAAATATTTACAAGTCCAGCCACGAAACTAAGTTACGCATGTCACATTGCTTCATGTATATACAAGAGAGGGCGAGCCGAATCCATTTACCTTGCATGCCTGCCGAGAGAGAGAGAGAGAGAAAGAGAAAAACATGAGGCGAGCAGACGAACACTAATACTTCCACAGCAACTCACGCTAAAACCGAGTGCAATTTTTATACCATTTCAGGGGGTATTATAATTTCTGTCAGAAGTTTGCAAAGGAGACATTTCCGACCCTATAAAGTAAATATATTCTTGATCAGCATCACTAGGAGAGTCGATCTAGCCATGTCCGTCTGTCTGCCCATCTGCTCGTCCGTTTCTACGCAAACTAGTCTCTCAGTTTTAAAGCTATCTGCATGAAACTTTCCCAAAAGTTGTCTGTTGCAGGTAGTACATAAGTCGGAACTATCCGAATCGGACGACTATAGCATATAGTTCCCATAGGAACAATCGGACTAATAAATGAAAACAAATTATAAGTTTGCTGTTTTTTTAATTTTTTTTAGTTCATCGACGTATTGCAATGGTTAAATATTTCAGAATTACGGTTCAAATTTCATCAAAATCGAACGACTATAACATTAAACTCCCGTGGGAACAATAAAATTATAAAAAAATAAAATAAAAAAAAAATGTAACGTTTTTATTTGGAATTTTTTTAAAATCCTTTTTGACTTTTTAATATATAGACAGTTCAGAATTACGCTTTTAATATTATAAAAATCGGAAAACGATGTCATATAGTTGACATAGGAACTATCAAATTATTGAGTTGCAAATCATCATAGCCACAAAGTTTTTAAAGTTTTAATGTTTTCAAGAATATTTAATTTTTGCAATAGCTGCAAGGGTGTATGAGATTGGGCTTTTCCAATGTTTGCTTCATTTCTTGTTAGTTCTATAACCGTGTTTTCCCCGCTACCACAATCGGCTACCGAAAGCCCTTTAGCTTTCGTAGAGTTACCCGCGTGTGTACATTCCCCAACAACCAATCAAAGATAAGATAAAATATATTCGTGGACTTTCTTTGACTTTGAGCCTCTTGAAGTTGGCTTTGTTAACTATCGTGTGCTAATATCTCCGTTGCGCCGGAATTCCCTATTGCCTCAATTTAGCGATACCGTATCGCGAACATGGGAGCCCGTTGGATCTCATACCTCCGCAAAATAGAACTGGAGGCCATCCTTGCGGAATTCTCAATGAACACAACGGAAAATGTCGAAGAGAAGTCAGGTTGCTATTTTCAACGACCGCCAGGGCCGAATTTATTAAGCGCCTTCAGGAAATAGAGTACGAGATCCTTTCCGCGCTGGACATAAAGAGGAACCGATCCGCCAGCACCATTTTTTTCTACAATCGATTGCCATTTTGATGTTAATTTCATGAAACCCCTCTCATAAAGTCCTTCGTCCTTATTTGCAAAAAACTGATCCAGTTGGTTTTCACAATCCTCTCTTGTACTTAACACTATCCAAATCGTTCAACATCGATAGGAAAAAGTGGTAGTCACTTGACGTTATGTCCGGGCTATAAGGTGAATGCAAAAGAACCTCCCATCCAAGCTCTCGGAGCTTGTGGCGAGTCGCTATTGATGTGTGCGGTCTAGCGTTGACCTGATGGAAAACATTGCCATTCCTATTGGCCAAAGCGGGACGCTTCTGGGCAATTGCTTCTTTCAGGCGGTCCAATTGTTGACAGTACAAAATCGAATTAAGTGTTTGGCCATAGGGGAGCAGCTCATAGTAGATAAATTCTTGGCAATCCCACCAAACACACAGCAAAACCGTTCTGGCCGTCAATCCTGGCTTAGCCACTGCCTGGGCCGTTACACACGTTATCGTAAATGAACCACTTTTCATCACCAGTCACCATCCGCTTTAAATAAGGGTCGGTTTTGTTTCGAGTCAGTAGCGGTTCGCAGATCAAAATTCGGTTGAAAAGGTTTTTTTTGATAGCTCATGTGGTACCTATACATCGAGCTTTTTTGTGTATCCAGCCTTTGTTAAATTGTTCCAAGCTGTTTGTTGAGCAATGTTTAGCTCCTGGGCAATTGATTTCCTGCTTGAATGGCAGTCAGACTCAACGATTTCCATTATTTTGTCGGCATTTTTGACAATTGTATTTTCGTAACGTGCCTCATCTTTAACATCAAAATTCCCAGAACGAAATCGACGAAACTGGAATTGTGCACGGTTTTAGGGCCATATACCGCATTTGCATTTTCAACTGCCTGGCTTGCGTTTTCGCCTTTGTCAAAGAAATATTTTAAAATAAAGCGAATTTATTGAGCTCTCAAAAGGCGAAATTAATTGCTCTTGGTCAGCACTATAACTGGTGCTAAGATTGAGTTTATGCCATTGTTGGTTTTCGAGATAATTACATAAATTAATTAAACAAATTACATACGACTTTCGAACGCTACTGAGTCAGAAGTGACTTTTTCGACAACCACTTCACGCACTGATTTCTGCGAAACGGTATTGAAGATTTCTATGCAATTAATTTTAAAATGTTATGTATTCATCGTTCTTAATAATTTTTTTATGTTTGAGCTTAAAATATTATGTAGTTTTTTTAATTGATTTTTAATGACTGTTGCACGCTACATGTTTCACGTGACGTTTTTTTCCACCAAACTCTTCATGTTGTTTTTTGTACTTTTAAAGTAATTAGGCGTGGTTAGATTTCATTTAAACTATTTTTAAGCAATTTTTATTTTTTAATTTATCCACAAAATTTTTTTTCAACACTATTAACCAAATGTGTTTATAAGGTATAAAAAAAACAAAGTATTGAAAAAAAAATTTTTTATGAATAAGCAGTTTTGCATATTCTGTATATTGGCCATTGCAACGAAACCAATGCATCTGGCATATACCAGGTATGCTTTGCAGATCCTCTCAATTTTCATTTAATTTATAATAAATTGTCAGTTGTGCAGAGGAAATCAACGGGAGGAGCGAGGTCAGATGGCTTTAATTTCATTTTTGTTTCCTCAAAATATTTTTCCTGGGCTCTTTTTACCTATAAATGGGTCTTAAACGATGATAGCTTAGCCTCTATATCATTTCGAAAATAAAAAAAAAGTTGAAATTTTATTAGACAGAACTATGAGGCTTTCTATTTTTTGCCATTGTTGCCAATTCACCTCATCTTCCATTGTAGCTAAATATGCAGAGGGGAAATAAATAATCTTTTAAATCTTTTGGGCACTGGTCACAATTGCATGTCATGCTATTTTCATTCTGATTATCGCAGCAAACTTTTTTCACAAATTTGAATCTTTTAAAAAAGCTGAAATTATTTTTGCGAAACTTAGCAAAAGAAAGCCGAAATTTGCATGATACATGCAACAACTGGGCATGTCGCATTTAAAAAAAAAGTGGATAGGCCTACCTCTTCGCTT
Source organism: Drosophila elegans (assembly GCF_018152505.1). NCBI lineage: Eukaryota > Metazoa > Arthropoda > Insecta > Diptera > Drosophilidae > Drosophila > Drosophila elegans. The sequence continues at coordinate 1,040,707 of NW_024545647.1, read as the reverse complement.
GGAAAATATTTTTTGAATAACTCATAAGTTTCAAACACTGTCATTAACATAAAGCGCTTAGCTACCTTGCCTTTGATTATGATGGTGTCTTTATTTCCTGCAGCTTGCACACTAATATCATCAATCTCATAAAAATCATTGATGGCATTAAATACACTTGCTGAGATTGTTCTGCTGGAATGGTGATTGTTATTTTCTTTAATCTGTTTATATTTTTTCCCAGAACTTCCATAATTTGTAGCTTTTTGTTCTAGACTTTTGGCAAAGCTCTTTTCATTTTTAACTGTTTTTCCCAAGGATTCGTTTCTCTTCAATTATTTCCTGATTACTTTCAGCCAGCCTTTTCCACGCCTGTCTATTATCCCGCATTCGTTCTTTATTTTTTAATTTTTAATTTAGAAGGGGGACAGCAATACATGAGAGCAGCGAAGGGCCGTGGGCAGAAGGAAGTAACGGGACGACACCTAACTTCGGACCCTGATATTGGTGCCGTGCGCAGAGGGCGAAAGGTCGAACGGTAAAACAGTGGACTTTGGACCAGGAGGCAAGGAGACGCCTATAACTAGCGGTAAACAGAGGCCTATATAAGCAGGCCGAGCGCAGGAAGCTGGTTCAGTCGTTTTCTACCAAGTCAACAATTAACAGTCATAAAGTGAACCAGCAATCAGTAAAACAACGTGAAGAACAGAGTAGAGTCCTGCGGAGTCATCAAGGAAACAAGATCGCTACGTCGAGACGTTTGGGTCTTAGAGCCAAAGTCTCCGAATTGAGACACAGGTTGCTGAGGTCCTTACGGCATCACAGAGTTGAACAAATAGAGTCCTTCGACGAGGAACCGTGGGCTCAGAAGGAAAGTGTTCTTGAACTAGCTGCCTGCCTACAAGGACTGCATTGACGAACTCCGGCGTACGCCTGATCGTCATGCAGGAATTGTACAAGGTCCTGGTGCGACTAGCCCGAAAGGACGCGCGTTTAGCTAGTGCCTCAAAAGGCATGTGCGTTAAGAGCACAGCAGTTCACCGCTAGAATCCCAGAACGGCAGCTTACCAAATCGTGCGCGCTACGCCAACAATGAGCGGAGCCAGTCGAGACATCCGGAGGCAGAGCAAGGACTACGAGGACACCCAGGACGAAGAATATAAATACGTCGATTTCTGAAGTCTGCAGCAGAAGGGGTAGGGTGGAAGCGCTCGTCAAGAACCTGGCTCTTGACCCAGAGACTGCGTTGGCGGCTTCCGGCGTACGCCTGAACCGTCAGGTAGAAACTCAGCCGACGTCCGGTGCGACCGGTCGGGACAGAGCAAGGGACAGGAGGCTGCGGCTGGGAAAGGCGTACGCCTTGAGAGCACAGTGCCTATTCAGCCTAGACTGGGAACGGTGACGCATACCTAAGTCCTGTAATCCCGCCGAGCCAAGGGCAACAGAAGGCATCGCGAGCGAAACCGGCGAGGGAGACACCACTTCGAAGCAATCACAACCCAGCGAGACGTTCAACGTGGGAAGGAGCCGACGGCGGAGCACATTTCCACATTGTCAATGCAATACCCCGGCCGAGGGTCAAGTCCGCGAATAAAAGATTCTTGTATATTCCCATTCTTTCTGTGCGTTTTCACTGATCAATAGGGCGGTCACGTTTATATAAATTTGGTGGGACGAACACTTACATCTTCTGAGCTAGCCGCACGACATTCGAAGTGAGCGGATAAACCAAGAAAATCGGTTCGTTACAGTGCATATTCTTTGAACACAAACAAACCCGCAAATGTAGATGCATAACAACTCTCTATAAAAAATTAATCAAAACAAAAAGTGATATAGAAATGCTCAAAATAAAACTTTCGCACTTGTTCGACTTAGCTTCGCAATATTTTAAAATGTGTTCTGATTCCCTATTGTAATATGTATGAAGAGCAGACATTAATTGACTATGAGTTTCTTGGCTGCGGTTGACCTTTCCGTAGAGTTGCCCATATATATATGTCAGAGGCTGAAACTTTTCTTGTTCTTCCCGTTGCATTTCGGTACTGATGCGCAGGGAGTCGTGGTCAACGTGTACTTCTCTATCTTAGATGTCAGAGCAAACTGCCTTTTCTTCCTTCTTCACCATGGCACGCGCCATGCAGCATTGCCTCATCCAATTGTCCATTCCTTTTTGATCTCTCTCTCTCTCTCTCTCTCTCAAAGGCAACCAACACGCGACCTCGCTCTCAACAATTATGCAAATAAAAGGAACCACAAATAACTCGTTGCTTAGTTTCTTTTGTTCTATATTCTTTCTCTTTCTTATCGCTTTACAGTTTAATTTACATTTTGCTTCTTATACATCTCCGATACGACCTTCCTGACTTTCACACGTCCTCGTGTGCGTACTGTAACACTAGGTTGGTACCATTCTTGCTTCATTTCTCTTTTTATCTCTCAACATCATTCTTATCAAAACACATAGTCTTCACACACAACTTCATAAACCGCGCCATCAAGTGTCGGTTTCGCAGGCTATCTCGCTTCCTCACATCATACAGTGAGTCTTTTCAAACTAACTACATCAGTCTACCGCGTCACACGCCATGACAGAACACCCCTGGTTCCGCACTTGTGCTTTCGGCTTGACCTGGTATAACTCTCTCTCAGTAGGTCGTACTCTTCTGCGCAAACATGCCCACTTGGCTATCCTCGTCATCAAACCACAGTTACAGGCTCTTGCCGCCTCACACGACGCTTTGCACCTTTAGTGCCACGATCTACTCAGATCCAACCTGCACCACACAATATCATCCATACCAGGCATGATTTGCTCGTCTGGCAGCCTTCTCAAACTTTCGTGTGAATACTTATACGTTCGCTTGCTATTCAACGATTTTAACAGGTGTCGATCACCTTCCAACAACTCGGCAACCACAAAAGGTCCTTTGAACTTAGGATCCAGTTTGGTCTGATGCCGCTCTTCACTTCTCAGCAAGACATGATCCCCAACCGTGTGTTTTACAATCTTAGCCTTATTCTTATCAACTCGATTTTTCTCACATTTCGCATTAATTTCAATATTTTCTTTGGCTTGAGCACTCACTTGCTTAAAATCTTTTTTAGTTTCTTCATTTATTGGCAATAAACCCATTGGCCTGGCCTCTCTTCCAATCAATAATTCCAATGGGTTATACTTTTTCACCCTGTTCGTCGTACAATTCATGGCTAACTGCACCTCACTAAGTGCATCCAGCCAGGAACGTTCACCTATCTCTACCGCTGTCAACATACTTTTCATCGTGCTCATGACCCTCTCCACTTGTCCATTGGCTCTACTTGGACATGTTGCTATCAAATGTAATTCTATTTTGTGCATTGAACAGAACTCACGAAATTTTCCACAAGCGAAACTCCTACCTTGATCTGCTATGATACGGTTAGGTACCCCAAAGAGTGATATCGTTGATTTTAAAACCTTAATACAGTTTTCTGCATCTAAATACAAAGTATGATACAAGTGAACATATTTAGTAAATGCGTATATTTGTACTATGACATATTCCTTGGTATCATTTTTACCACTCAACTTTCCACTAATATCAATATGCACAGTGTGCCAAGGTATCTTAACTTTCGGAATTGGATGCAGTTCCATTTGAATTTTACCTGCTGAAACCTTTGCCAGCTTCCATGTTATGCAGTTCTCTACTAATTTTCGTACGTACTTGGACATGTGCTCGAACCAATACTGCTCGTAAACCTTGTCTAACGCTTTCTGCCACCCCTAATGCATAATTGTTTTATGGACATGGTTTACTACAGACCAACTAAAGGCTCTTGGGATTACCGGTAAACAGCGTGTCTTTCCATTTCTCTGAATTTTCCGATATAGAATTCCTGACATTAACTTATACGTCTTCGCTAAACTCTCCTGCATCTCTCCACCATTCAACTGGGCTATACTTTCCCTTAAGCACGAATCACGATGCTGCTCAGCTAAAAGCCAGTTGTCTGTCACCTCTGTTAAGTCGATGCGAACTTCGGGTATCCTATTCATTGTTTCACATTCAGTGACAATCGGATTTCTGGATAAAAAGTCCACGTGCGCCATACGGTTTCCATTGCGGTACTCTACAGTGAAGTCAAATGATTGTAAATATGCCCACCAACGGTGTACTCTGGCGTTAATTCTACTTTAGTTCGACTTGCTTTTAATGAATTACAGTCTGTAAATACTACAAACTTTCGACCGTGAAGGTAATGGCGGAAACTTTTTACAGCGTTGTATACTGCGAGGGTCTTTAGTTCGTAAGAATGATATCTCGATTCTGGGGGCGATGTACATTTGCTAAAATATTCGAACACTCTAGGCTTACCGTCTATTTTGTGCATGAGATGGCACCATAGCCACTTGCACTTGCATCTGTATGCAGCTCTATGGGATATTGCGGATCGAAGATAATTAAAATCGGATCATGAGTTAGTACCGAGATAATTTTTTGACGTATTTCTTCATGCTCTGATTACCAAACGACGCCAGCCAGTGCTTGTATTTTTCGCGGATTTGGTTCAATACTACCGTCCTTGACCAAGTAGCCAAGATATTCCATTTCGGTTTTCAGAAAAGAGCATTTTTTTATATTAAATGAAAATCCTGCTTCCGATAGAACCCCCACCACGACTGTCAGTCTTTCAAATGCTTCCTCTTTAGACCTCGCTACTATTACTACATCATCAATGTAAACAATTGCATAGGAGTACGCCAAGTCAGTGCTCGCGCTATAGCTCGCTGAAAAATAGAAGGGGCATTCTTCAGCACAAATGGCATGGATAGAAACTCATACTGGCCCTCAGGGGTTACAAAAGCGGTTCGCTCTATGGATCCTGCATTTATTGGAATCTGATAAAACCCACTAGCCATATCTAAGCAAGAGAAGTATTTACCCCCAGGCAGTCTGTTCACTTGATCTGATATTAGAGGCAATGATTATTTGTCAGCCACTGTATTTGCATTTAGCTCTCTATAGTCTATGCACAACCGATCACTGCCATCTTTATTTTTCACTAACAAAATTGGACTCGCGAATGGAGAATTACTTGGACGAATTATTGCTGCCAACATTTCTTTGATTTTATCTCTAACTAATTCTTTCTCATCTACGCCAAGTCGATATGGGCGTCTTTGCACAGTCTTGTTGGCATCCTAATTCTTGTTGGCATTTCTAATTCTCCAGTCGTGACACGTCTGCTCGGTATTCCAATAATAAAATGTTCAGTGTATGTATCAATAATATTTTTCAATTTCAACTTATCATTATCACTTAAATCATAATTTTTATCAAATAGCTCATCATAACTTATAATAGTTTCATCAGATATTGAATTGACTACTTTAGTTTTAAAAATATTAAATTTATCAGCATCCATCGTTATACCAAAGCCTAGTGCCAAGATTTCACGACCAATCATTATGTCATGTTTCAAATACTCGTCTTCAACTACATTAAACATGATTTCCAAATTAAATTGACAAATTTGTATGGTGGACAGTATTTGTTAATTACAGTGTACAGTATTTGTGCAAATTCCTTTTAGAATGACTAAATTATTAAGTCTTTTTCCCGCGAATTTCTCTGCTAGCTTTGCCTCGGCACTCGAGTCGAAAAAGAATGGAAAGGCCTCACCAAATTGATATAAAATTCTTTGGGCTCTAACACTGCACAGACATCTACTCGCTTCTCGTTAACTCTGCTACTCGTTGCTGCTGTCCCCTTCATACATGCGGATGCAATGTGACCGACGATTCCACATTTAAAGCAAGTCACTCCAGTCCTGTCTCGTCCCGCCAGTGGTTTTCCAAACGATTGACTTGGTTTTGATTGTTCTGCCTTCCTCTTACGGCATTCCAGCATTTTGTGTCCGGAAATTCCACAGTAATGGTACTTCATTGATGTGTTTGCCTTGAATCTCTTCCTGTCGGGGCAGATCGAATCCTCTGAAGCCAGATGCTCACTTTGCTTTCTGTACGCATACGCCTTCAACTGCTGCTGAAGTTCATTTCTGTTCATTATATTGGTAGTAAACAGTAGACGCTGCAGTCTAGTGTTGGTTTGCGACGTGTGTGCAACTACGAAAGAGACAGCTATCTCATCGATGTCCATCGCCTTCCATTTCGTCAGAAGAGACGTCACTAATCAGCTACCATATGCTGACAAGCACTCGCCTGTTTACGGCCGCCCGTTGAGAATATTTAACAAGATGGCGGCCGGCGTCTCGGAGTCGGCAAAGCGAAGAACAAATAATTCTTGGAATTTTGGCCAGGTTATGCCAGCATAGCTGAGCTGTGCCAGCCATTGGGAAACGCTCCCTTCTAGTGCTCCGCTCAGCGACATAACTAGCGCACTGCCTTCCAGGGGATGCTCCGTGAAAATCATATCGACTGTTTTGCGCCAGGCGCTGGCGTCAGCTTCAGCCACGTCTGGATTGAACTTTGGCAATCTAATCAATTTTTCACTTGAATTTGTTGAAGCAGGCTGCTGCATTGTTTTTTGTATTTCGATAAATCGTTGATTTTGTGCTTCTAACAGCGATCGCCATTCACTATCACGCTGGGCCTGAGCCGATCCCACTTCTGATGTCAGAGGCTCGTTCTCAGCAATTATGCAAATAAAAGGAACCACAAATAACTCGTTGCTTAGTTCCTTTTGTTCTATATTCTTTCTCTTTCTTAACGCTTTACAGTTTAATTTACATTTTGCTTCTTATACATCTCCGACACGACCTTCCTGACTTTCACTCGTCCTCGTGTGCGTACTGTAACACTAGGTTGGTACAATTCTTGCTTCATTTCTCTTTTTATCTCTCAATATCATTCTTATCAAAACACATAGTCTTCACACACAACTTCATAAACCGCGTCATCAAGTGTCGGTTTCGCAGGCTATCTCGCTTCCTCACATCATACAGTGAGTCTTTTCAAACTTACTACACCAGTCTACCGCGTCACACGCCATGACAGAACACCCCTGGTTCCACACTTGTGCTTTCGGCTTGAGCTGGTATAACTCTCTCTCAGTAGGTCGTACTCTTCTGCGCAAACATGCCCACTTGGCTATCCTCGTCATCAAACCACAGTTACAGGCTCTTGCCGCCTCACACGACGCTTTGCACCTTTAGTGCCACGATCTACTCAGATCCAACCTGCACCACACAAAATCAGCCATACCAGGCATGACTATTGTTGATCAGGTTAGCCCTTGTGTTTGATGACCCACGACGAGTGTCTTTTTCACCACCGTCACCTCTCTCAATGGTCTCATCAGAGATTTGCTCGTCTGGCAGCCTTTTCAAACTTTCGTGTGAATATTTATACGTTCGCTTGCTATTCAACGATTTTAACAGGTATCGATCACCTTCCAACAACTCGGCAACCACAAAAGGTCCTTTAAACTTAGGATCCAGTTTGGTCTGATGCCGCTCTTCACTTCTTAGCAAGACATGATCCCCAACCGTGTGTTTTACAATCTTAGCCTTATTCTTATCAACTCGTTTTTTCTCACATTTCGCATTAATTTCAATATTTTCTTTGGCCTGAGGACTCACTTGCTTAAAATCTTTTTTAGTTTCTTCATGTATTGGCAATAAACCCATTGACCTGGCCTCTCTTCCAATCAATAATTCCAATGGGCTATACTTTTTCACCCTGTTCGTCGTACAATTCATGGCTAACTGCACCTCACTAAGTGCATCCAGCCAGGAACGTTCACCATTCTCTACCGCTGTCAACATACTTTTTATCGTGCTCATGACCCTCTCCACTTGTCCATTGGCCCTACTTGGACCTGTTGCTATCAAATGTAATTCTATTTTGTGCATTAAACAGAACTCACGAAATTTTCCACAAGCGAATCTCCTACTTTGATCTGCTATGATACGGTTAGGTACCCCAAAGAGTGATATCGTTGATTTTAAAGCCTTAATACAGTTTTCTGCATCTAAATACAAAGTATGATACAAGTGAACATATTTAGTAAATGCGTATATTTGTACTATGACATATTCCTTGGTATCATTTTTACCTCTCAACTTTCCACTAATATCAATATGCACAGTGTGCCAAGGTATCTTAACTTTCGGAATTGGATGCAGTTCCATTTGAATTTTACCTGCTGAAACCTTTGCCAGCTTGCATGTTATGCATATCTCTACGAATTTTCGTACGTACTTGTGCATGTGCTCGAACCAATACTGATCGTAAACCTTGTCTAACGTTTTCTGCCACCCCAAATGCATAATTGCTTAATGGACATGGTTTACTACAGACCACCTAAAGGCTCTTGGGATTACAGGTAAACAGCGTGTCTTTCCATTTCTCTGAATTTTCCGATATAGAATTCCTGCCATTAACTCATACGTCTTCGCTAAACTCTCCTGCACCTCTCTACCATTCAACTGGGCTATACTTTCCCTTAAGCACGAATCACGATGCTGCTCAGCTAAAAGCCAGTTGTCTGTCACCTCTGTTAAGTCGATGCGAACTTCGGGTATCCTATTCATTGTTTCACATTCAGTGACAATCGGATTTCTGGATAAAAAGTCCACGTGCGCCATACGGTTTCCATTGCGGTACTCTACAGTGAAGTCAAATGATTGTAAATATGCCCACCAACGGTGTACTCTGGCGTTAATTCTACTTTAGTTCGACTTGCTTTTAATGAATTACAGTCTGTAAATACTACAAACTTTCGACCGTGAAGGTAATGCGGAAACTTTTTGCAGCGTTGTATACTGCGAGGGTCTCTAATTCGTAGGAATGATATCTCGATTCTGGGGGGGATGTACATTTGCTAAAATATTCGATCACTCTAGGCTTACCGTCTATTTTGTGAATGAGAATGGCACCATAGCCACTTGCACTTGCATCTGTTAGTACTGAGATAATTTTTTGACGTATTTCTTCATGCTCTGATTACCAAACGAAGCCAGCCAGAGCTTGTATTTTTCGCGGATTTGGTTCAATACTACCGTCCTTGACCAAGTAGCCAAGATATTCTATTTCGGTTTTCAGAAAAGAGCATTTTTTTATATTAAATGAAAATCCTGCTTCCGATAGAGCCCCCACCACGACTGTCAGTCTTTCAAATGCTTCCTCTTTAGACCTCGCTCTATTACTACATCTTCAATGTAAACAATTGCATAGGAGAACGCCAAGTCAGTGCTCGCGCTATAGCTCGCTGAAAAATAGAAGGAGCATTCTTCAGCACAAATGGCATGGATAGAAACTCATACTCAACTCAGGGGTTACAAAAGCGGTTCGCTCTATGGATCCTGCATTTATTGGAATCTGATAAAACCCACTAGCCATATCTAAGCAAGAGAAGTATTTACCCCCAGGCAGTCTGTTCACTTGATCTGATATTAGAGGCAATGATTATTTGTCAGCCACTGTATTTGCATTTAGCTCTCTATAGTCTATGCACAACCGATCACTGCCATCTTTCTTTTTCACTAACAAAATTGGACTCGCGAATGGAGCCATTGGGAAACGCTCCCTTCTAGTGCTCCGCTCAGCGACATAACTAGCGCACTGCCTTCCAGGGGATGCTCCGTGAAAATCATATCGACTGTTTTGCGCCAGGCGCTGGCGTCAGCTTCAGCCACGTCTGGATTGAACTTTGGCAATCTAATCAATTTTTCACTTGAATTGGTTGAAGCAGGCTGCTGCATTGTTTTTTGTATTTCGATAAATCGTTGATTTTGTGCTTCTAACAGCGATCGCCATTCACTATCACGCTGGGCCTGAGCCGATCCCACTTCTGATGTCAGAGGCTGAAACTTTTCTTATTCTTCACGTTGCATTTTGGTACTGATACGCAGTGAGTCGCGGTCAACGTGTACTTCTCTATCTTAGATGTCAGAGCAAACTGCCTTTTCTTCCTTCTTCACCATGACACGCGCCATGCAGCATTGCCTCATCCAATTGTCCATTCCTTTTTGATCTCTCTCTCTCTCTCTCTCTCAAAGGCAACCAACACGCGACCTCGCTCTCAACAATTATGCAAATAAAAGGAACCACAAATAACTCGTTGCTTAGTTTCTTTTGTTCTATATTCTTTCTCTTTCTTATCGCTTTACAGTTTAATTTACATTTTGCTTCTTATACATCTCCGATACGACCTTCCTAACTTTCACACGTCCTCGTGTGCGTACTGTAACACTAGGTTGGTACCATTCTTGCTTCATTTCTCTTTTTATCTCTCAACATCATTCTTATCAAAACACATAGTCTTCACACACAACTTCATAAACCGCGCCATCAAGTGTCGGTTTCGCAGGCTATCTCGCTTCCTCACATCATACAGTGAGTCTTTTCAAACTTACTACACCAGTCTACCGCGTCACACGCCATGACAGAACACCCCTGGTTCCACACTTGTGCTTTCGGCTTGAGCTGGTATAACTCTCTCTCAGTAGGTCGTACTCTTCTGCGCAAACATGCCCACTTGGCTATCCTCGTCATCAAACCACAGTTACAGGCTCTTGCCGCCTCACACGACGCTTTGCACCTTTAGTGCCACGATCTACTCAGATCCAACCTGCACCACACAAAATCAGCCATACCAGGCATGACTATTGTTGATCAGGTTAGCCCTTGTGTTTGATGACCCACGACGAGTGTCTTTTTCACCACCGTCACCTCTCTAAATGGTCTCATCAGAGATTTGCTCGTCTGGCAGCCTTTTCAAACTTTCGTGTGAATATTTATACGTTCGCTTGCTATTCAACGATTTTAACAGGTATCGATCACCTTCCAACAACTCGGCAACCACAAAAGGTCCTTTAAACTTAGGATCCAGTTTGGTCTGATGCCGCTCTTCACTTCTTAGCAAGACATGATCCCCAACCGTGTGTTTTACAATCTTAGCCTTATTCTTATCAACTCGATTTTTCTCACATTTCGCATTAATTTCAATATTTTCTTTGGCCTGAGGACTCACTTGCTTAAAATCTTTTTTAGTTTCTTCATGTATTGGCAATAAACCCATTGACCTGGCCTCTCTTCCAATCAATAATTCCAATGGGCTATACTTTTTCACCCTGTTCGTCGTACAATTCATGGCTAACTGCACCTCACTAAGTGCATCCAGCCAGGAACGTTCACCATTCTCTACCGCTGTCAACATACTTTTTATCGTGCTCATGACCCTCTCCACTTGTCCATTGGCCCTACTTGGACCTGTTGCTATCAAATGTAATTCTATTTTGTGCATTAAACAGAACTCACGAAATTTTCCACAAGCGAATCTCCTACTTTGATCTGCTATGATACGGTTAGGTACCCCAAAGAGTGATATCGTTGATTTTAAAGCCTTAATACAGTTTTCTGCATCTAAATACAAAGTATGATACAAGTGAACATATTTAGTAAATGCGTATATTTGTACTATGACATATTCCTTGGTATCATTTTTACCTCTCAACTTTCCACTAATATCAATATGCACAGTGTGCCAAGGTATCTTAACTTTCGGAATTGGATGCAGTTCCATTTGAATTTTACCTGCTGAAACCTTTGCCAGCTTGCATGTTATGCATATCTCTACGAATTTTCGTACGTACTTGTGCATGTGCTCGAACCAATACTGATCGTAAACCTTGTCTAACGTTTTCTGCCACCCCAAATGCATAATTGCTTAATGGACATGGTTTACTACAGACCACCTAAAGGCTCTTGGGATTACAGGTAAACAGCGTGTCTTTCCATTTCTCTGAATTTTCCGATATAGAATTCCTGCCATTAACTCATACGTCTTCGCTAAACTCTCCTGCACCTCTCCACCATTCAACTGGGCTATACTTTCCCTTAAGCACGAATCACGATGCTGCTCAGCTAAAAGCCAGTTGTCTGTCACCTCTGTTAAGTCGATGCGAACTTCGGGTATCCTATTCATTGTTTCACATTCAGTGACAATCGGATTTCTGGATAAATAGTCCACGTGCGCCATACGGTTTCCATTGCGGTACTCTACAGTCAAGTCAAATGATTGTAAATATGCCCACCGACGGTGTACTCTGGCGTTAATTCTACTTTAGTTCGACTTGCTTTTAATGAATTACAGTCTGTAAATACTACAAACTTTCGACCGTGAAGGTAATGCGGAAACTTTTTGCAGCGTTGTATACTGCGAGGGTCTCTAATTCGTAGGAATGATATCTCGATTCTGGGGGGGATGTACATTTGCTAAAATATTCGATCACTCTAGGCTTACCGTCTATTTTGTGAATGAGAATGGCACCATAGCCACTTGCACTTGCATCTGTTAGTACTGAGATAATTTTTTGACGTATTTCTTCATGCTCTGATTACCAAACGAAGCCAGCCGGTGCTTGTATTTTTCGCGGATTTGGTTCAATACTACCGTCCTTGACCAAGTAGCCAAGATATTCTATTTCGGTTTTCAGAAATGTAACGAGTACGTGGCTATGATGTTGTTGCATGACGATAAGGACGCACGCGCGATGGTCCAGTTGCTCCTTGTCGGCTATTTGGGGTGGTGATCTTGTCCTTCGTCACGAGCCAGTAAATTCTAAAATTTTATCGAATTTTCGCGTGCAGCGACAAGTGGTATGGGGTAGGAAAAATCATGTGAATCCGCGCCAGCACGAAGAGGGATAGTTATTTTACTCATGGAATTCCTAAAGTTCCTCGGGTGTTCTAACGGAACTACATTTGCCCTCCCTGCCTTGGCCGTTCTTTACCGAAAACTTCCCATCATATTATCGAACGGCCCCTTCTACTGACTCGGGTTCTACCGGGGACTCATCCTAGTCGAAGGCAAACAAAAATACAATTTAGCTAATCATTATAAAGTGTATTTAAAACCTAATTAAAATTCTTAAAATTAGAGAACATATTGAAAAAAATATTAAATGAGAACATAAATACATGCAATACAATTGAATTATTAAATTAACCTTCGCAGTAAGATGTAATACGAATTAAAACCAAAAAAATATTATTCGAGAGCGAGAATACGGAAATGGCAGAAAATTGCAGCGAAATCAAATTGAGTGGTTTGTTTTACTTATTTCGAAATTCATCTCACTCAAAAATTTGAGAGACAAGAGAGATGGTAAATCCGCTCCCTTTTTTTTTTTTTTTTTTCTTCTCCTTTATGGATTATTCGAACTGCTAGGTTTTTTACGGTGGGACGCAAAGTAATTCATTTGATATATATATTTTACCAAGACATATTAATAAAACGTGATATCAGACTCACCAACATTCCGGAGATCCACCGACGAAAGCGCTTCCGTAAGTGCACCTTAGGCTGAAAATTCAAATTTCTTTATATATACACTGCAAGCCCACTGTGCAAAACAACAGCAAAATTTTTTCTCTTCTTTTCCGTTGCAGTTCTTTCCTTCTTTTTTAACACATTGGCTTGTTTGTCCACCAAAAAAAAAATTAAAATAAATTATGCCTAAAGCAATTCGTGCTTCTAGCTATTCATTATTAAAGCCTTTCTGGCCTTCTAACTATCACTGCACTTTCCTCTTCTTTTCCTTCTTTTTCTTACTCTTTCACTCTCACTGGCTTATTTCACATAACCTAGACCACAAAAAAAAAGGGGAAAAAAAACTTATAAAATAGCTTATAAACTATCCACTTTCAGCAAACTCCGACCGATCTTTGGCTTTCTGAACTGCCTTACATCCCGTGCGGCGACTTAACAATTATTCCATGTTGTTATACGCCGAGTTAAATTGAATTTTCGTCCGACCGTGGATCGAAGCGTCTAACCTAGATCAGCGCGCCGAAAAACTGCCTGCCAAGCTGAGCTTCGCTAAGTTTCGCTCGCAGGCGGGAGATAACGAAGATGATGAAGAGGGAATATAAATATTATATGTAATATGATGACTTCGCTCTTCTTTTGGGGTGTCTTGAGGAATTGTTCCCTCTACAGCAACGGCCGGATCCAATATCGGATACTAAGCGCCAAACCTAAATCAAAAATCACTTTTGGGTCTGCAATCTTCACAACCATTTCATTTTTTCTTACCCATAAACAGGATTTAGCGCTATATCTAATCCGGAAATTCTACCCGTCACTTTACGCAAGTCCACTATAGAGATATAATTTTCAAGCAAACTCTCACCAACTAATTAAATACGAGACTTACAATTGAACTAAACCGCACTCGATGGCTGCCGAAAAGGGAAAGAAAGCCAGCAGCTCGTGGCTCTGGGCGGGAAGCTAAGTTAGCCCCCATAGAATAACTCTCCGTTTTCCGGGATCATGACAATTGACTCTGTTGCCTCTTCGTCTCCGAAAATTCTTACCCCAATCGCGGCACCCAACTGACCACTAGATGGCGACACTTTCGGTTTTTGCCTCATAGATGGCACTGCCCATCGATTTACCTGCCACAAGCGTTACAAATTCCTCCCTCACAAGATCAGACTTGGGGGTGAAACACACAAGGCTGACCAAAACTGAGCTTGAGGCAGCTACATTACTGTTTCATATCCTTAGCATGATATCTACCCATTAATCGTCCCTGCAAGTCTTCCAGATCATAGTAAGCATTTCCCACCTTTTGGCGTACCCTGGCCTTAAGATACCTCGGACCCAATTTAGCATTATAGCCTGCTTGGAAGTTGCTTTGCCTGAAATTCTTTAAAAATACTTCTTGCCCAAGGTCATAGGAAACGTCCTTAGCCCGCAGATCATAAAGTCGCTCGTTTTTCTCATTTTGCTTTTTCATAACTTCGACAGCTCTATTCCGCACTAACTCTAAGGAATCTTCTCTAGAAAATAGCGCAGAACGATCATCCAGCAACCCCAAAGCTCTTAGCAGCTTGTATGTCGATCCGGAATTTATAAAATGCTGGCCAAATACCATAAAATAGGGTGTCGTTCCCAGAGAAGAGTGTACCGCAGATCTTTATGCACAGCAAATGCTGCTCAGCTCTTCGTCCCAATTTTTCTGATCGGGCCTAACATATGATGACCGACCTGTTTACTCGCGACTACACTGACGTGAATGAATGTGTTACCCGGTGGTTCCGAAGAAATTTTTGAAACGCATCTGATTTAAATTGTGACCCATTATCCGAAATAACCGTTTCTGGCACTCCAAATGTATGGAACAGGTCAGTTTGCAGATATTTAATCACTACGTCCGCATTTAATTTCTTGACTGCTTTTAAGAACACAAACTTCGAATAGTGGTCTAATACGATAAAAATGCCTGTGTTACCGCTTTTTGAACGTGGATATGGACCCAGGAAATCAACATATAACCTCTGAAAGAATCTTCCCGACTCTGGTGGTACCCCTAGCAGAGGTCTCTGAACTGTATTAGGAGCCTTAATCATTTTACACGTATCGCAAGAAAGAACATGGGCCTTTACATCCTTTACCAGACCAGGCCAATAATAATATCTTCTAACACGCTCTAAAGTTTTATGTATCCCTCCGTGCGAAGCCATGGGATGATCATGAGCATTCTTTAAAACCTCCTGAACTAACCCCTTCGGGATCCATAACTTCCAAATAAACTCGTCGTGAAGTGAATCTCCTGTGGCGTAATCCATTTTCTTGTACGCCAAACCATCGGTAACGTTTATATCTGGCAACTTTTCGATGTTCGCTTTTAGTCGGTCCACAAATTCCACATATTCGGGAGATTTAAATTCTGCCGATTCCAAATCCACTAACAATCCATGTCCAGCATCTAACGCAGCCATATTTTCCTCATTTACTCGAGACAGCGCATCCGGAACAACATTTAACTTTCCGCTGCGATGCTCAATTTTAAAATTGAATCCCTGCAGTTTCAGAGCCCATCTAGCTAAACGAGAATGTAAATCCGTTTGAGTCAAAAGCCATTTAAGGGACGCATGGTCAGTAATAACAGTGAACTCATGACCCTCGATATATGCCCGGAATCGTTTAATGCAGACTAGTGCGGCCAGGCACTCCTGTTCACTAACTGAGTAACATTTTTGTGTTTTATTTAATTTTTTTGACACGAACGCTATCATCACCCTCAGCTGTTTTCTGCACTAAAACTCCTCCGACACCAGTTTTACTAGCGTCGCACTGCACAAAAAATGGTTTATTGAAGTTTGGACTACGAAGAACTGGCGCAGAGCATAACATGTTCTTTAACTCTTCAAAGGCCTGTTTTCCTTCCGCCGTCATGGCAAATTTCTGCTTCGGCTTTAACAAATCTGTTAATGAGGAAGCCACAGATGCAAAATTCTTAATAAATTTTCGATACCAGCCTACCATTCCCAAAAATCTTCGCAGACTTTTCAATGAATTTGGTAGCGGAAAGTTTGTCATGGCTGAGATCTTATCGGGATTCGTTCTTATTACACCCTCTCCCACAATATGACCCAAATACCTGACGGATCGCATGCAGAACTTGCTCTTTTCGACGTTAAGAGTCAACCCAGCCGCCTTTATATGCCCCGCAACTATCTCCAATACCTTTAAATGCGACTCAAAACTATCTGAGACAACCAATAAGTCGTCCAGATAAACAAATACTTCGTTACGGAGTTCAGCAGAAATGACTTTGTCCATCAAGCGAGTCATGGTTTGTGAAGCGTTGGTCAGTCCGAACGGCATGACTTTATATTGATAAAGAGGCTTTCCAGGTATAGTAAACGCCGTCTTATCACGAGATTGAGGATCGAGAGGCACTTGCCAGTAAGCATCTTTGAGGTCGAGGCTTGAAATATACATTGCTTTTGGGAGACGCCCTAAGATGCCATCCATTTGGGGAAGCGGGTACGCATCTTTTCTTGTTACTGCATTTACTTTTCTGCTGTCTAAGCAAAGGCGAATCTTCCCTGGTTTTTGAACCAGCACAACCGGTGACGACCAAGCACTATCCGACTCTTCAATTACACCCAGCTTCAGCATACGGTCTACTTCGGCATACAAAAGTTTTTCCACAGCCGGCGATACTGGAAAATGCCGCTGTTTTACTGGCCTAGCATCTCCAACATCAATCGAATGCGAGAGAATACTTGTCTTTCCCAACCCAGAAACGGAAAACGAGGAAAAGAAACTAATAACTTTTTGCAAATCTTCACTTTGTTTTGCCGTAAGACTATGGGTGTCAGACACAATTTCAGAGATCTGCATTTCTGTTGGCAATAAACCAAATTTAGTCCAAAAATCAATCCCTAAATATAAGTCTTGACTGAGAGTTGGAATTAGATGGAGATCCAATTCATTTTCCTGATTGTTGTACTTTACTACAGTTTTTATTCGTCCAACGACTTCTTGCTTCGTTCCGTCGGCGGTGCATGCTGAAGTTGTTCCACGCTTAAAAGTAATTTTACTTCTTATTATTTGTTGAGCCAGGTTTCCGCCTATAACACTAATAGCTGCCCCCGTATCCAATAACCCCATAACAATACGATCCAAAAGACCCACTTCGGCATAGGGACGCTTATCCTTCTCCTTATACCAAATCGTATTTATTGTTTTCAAAGCTGCCCAATACCCTCTCATTCGCTGTGCGTTTCTGGATTGAGACTTTTGATGTTTTAAACAACTATGTATTTTAGATTAATTTATTTGTAAATTTAATTTCTTCGACCAAAAAGATTTTTGAACAGAAGTTGGTGCTGAAGAATTGGGATTTTCTATTTCTACAGGAGTATTTTCAATGTCTATTGTTCTGCCTCGGAATTCGTCGGGCGGTGGCGTTGAACACACGGCTGCTGACGAGGCTGTGTGTTCCCCTTCGCGTTTTTTTTGGCACTTACTACACGAAGGTTTGTAAGTGTTCGGCTTTCCACAACCATAGCAGAAAATCCTACGCTTCCCTTCACAGTCTTGGTAACGATGCCCTTCTTTGTGGCAATTCCAACAAATCAAAGCCAAAGCTCCCACTTCCACTTCGCTTTCGATGTCGGAAAATTCGGCGGCTTCATCTGACAACGGATCTTCAAGCAGTTCAGCAACTTGCTTCCGGTAAGGAGTTGCCTTTGTATATGCATAATTCCGCCTCACATCCTCCAGAAAACTTTCCCTTCGCCTACAAATTTCTCTCAATTGCCCCACCGAATTAATTTGGATATGAAGGAGTTCATGTCGTATTTCAGGGCGCAAATTCCTAGCTAGTATTTCTGCCACGGACTTTTCCGAGAGCGGCACTTCTAACCCATCCGTTAATGAGACAATGGCATCATGAAAAGTATCAACATTTTCCTTCTCTTTTTGTTTTCTATCCCGAATTGCTTCACGGATATCGACATCGGAGCGGGTATCCCGAAATTGTTTTCGAAGAGCTTGGCAGAGAGCTTTCCAATCGAGCCCCTCTCCATTGCAGGATTTATGATATCGCCAATAGAAATCGCGATCTTTACCATCAAACAATAAAACGCTAGCTAAAATTTCAAACTTTGAATTTAATGTTTGCTCTGTTAACGCCTCCACTCGATATATAAAATTGTCCACGCTTATGCCATCAAGACTGCCATTGAAACGAATTTTCCAACTATTTAATATTTGGCCCACCCTATCTGGTCTATAAATGGCATCGGATTCTACGCTGACAGGAGTAAATCTGGACTCACTCCGGAATTGATCAAAATTTTCGACTGGCTATCTCTCTTGATCCGTCCAGTTGGTGTTTGTGCTTGGGTTTGGGGGTGCTAAGGGATTCCCGGGAACCAGTGCGGCAATATTAGCTTGTATAATCTGAGCCATTTGCTGAGAAAGTTGAGTGAGTAAATCATTTTTCATCCCCTGGACCGCTTGAGTCACTAAATTCCCTATGTCTACCTCAGCGCGATTTTCGCCGGTTTTCCCAGAGGGGGCTGGCGAATTGACAATCGTTTTACCACTCGGTGGGAGTTGAAAACAAATGATTCCGCAAATCGGACATTCTCTATGAGTCTTCGAATGACTAGTTATGCAAGTCTTATGGAAGTCATGACCGCATTTCGTCTTGTAAGTTGTGTAGATCGCCAAGTGGGTGTTCTAACGGAACCACATTTGCCCTCCCTGCCTTGGCCGTTCTTTACCGAAAACTTCCCATCATATTATCGAACGGCCCCTTCTACTGACTCGGGTTCTACCGGGGACTCATCCTAGTCGAAGGCAAACAAAAATACAATTTAGCTAATCATTATAAAGTGTATTTAAAACCTAATTAAAATTCTTAAAATTTGAGAACATATTGAAAAAAATTTAAATGAGAACATAAATACATGCAATACAATTGAATTATTAAATTAACCTTCGCAGTAAGATGTAATACGAATTAAAACCAAAAAAATATTATTCGAGAGCGAGAATACGGAAATGGCAGAAAATTGCAGCGAAATCAAATTGAGTGGTTTGTTTTACTTATTTCGAAATTCATCTCACTCAAAAATTTGAGAGACAAGAGAGATGGTAAATCCGCTCCCTTTTTTATTTTTTTTCTTCTCCTTTATGGATTATTCGAACTGCTAGGTTTTGTACGGTGGGACGCAAAGTAATTCATTTGATATATATATTTTACCAAGACATATAAATAAAACGTGATATCTCATAGATGGCACTGCCCATCGATTTACTTGCCACAAGCGTTACAGAAAAGAGCATTTTTTATATTAAATGAAAATCCTGCTTCCGATAGAACCCCCAGCACGACTGTCAGTCTTTCAAATGCTTCCTCTTTAGACCTCGCTACTATTACTACATCATCAATGTAAACAATTGCATAGGAGTACGCCAAGTCAGTGCTCGGGCTATAGCTCGCTGAAAAATAGAAGGGGCATTCTTCAGCACAAATGGCATGGATAGAAACTCATACTGGCCCTCAGGGGTTACAAAAGCGGTTCGCTCTATGGATCCTGCATTTATTGGAATCTGATAAAACCCACTAGCCATATCTAAGCAAGAGAAGTATTTACCCCCAGGCAGTCTGTTCACTTGATGTGATATTAGAGGCAATGATTATTTGTCAGCCACTGTATTTGCATTTAGCTCTCTATAGTCTATGCACAACCGATCACTGCCATCTTTCTTTTTCACTAACAAAATTGGACTCGCGAATGGAGAATTACTTGGACGAATTATTGCTGCCAACATTTCTTTGATTTTATCTCTAACTAATTCTTTCTAATTCTTTCATAATTTTTATCAAATAGCTCATCATAACTTATAATAGTTTCATCAGATATTGAATTGACTACTTTAGTTTTAAAAATATTAAATTTATCAGCATCCATCGTTATACCAAAGCCTAGTGCCAAGATTTCACGACCAATCATTATGTCATGTTTCAAATACTCGTCTTCAACTACATTAAATATGATTTCCAAATTAAATTGGCAAATTTGTATGGTGGACAGTATTTGTAAATTACAGTGTACAGTATTTGTGCAAATTCCTTTTAGAATGACTAAATTATTAAGTCTTTTTCCCGCGAATTTCTCTGCTAGCTTTGCCTCGGCACTCGAGTCGAAAAAGAATGGAAAGGCCTCACCAAATTGATATAAAATTCTTTGGGCTCTAACACTGCACAGACATCTACTCGCTTCTCGTTAACTCTGCTACTCGTTGCTGCTGTCCCCTTCATACATGCGGATGCAATGTGACCGACGATTCCACATTTAAAGCAAGTCACTCCAGTCCTGTCTCGTCCCGCCAGTGGTTTTCCAAACGATTGACTTGGTTTTGATTGTTCTGCCTTCCTCTTGCGGCATTCCAGCATTTTGTGTCCGGAAATTCCACAGTAATGGTACTTCATTGATGTGTTTGCCTTGAATCTCTTCCTGTCGGGGCAGATCGAATCCTCTGAAGCCAGATGCTCACTTTGCTTTCTGTACGCATACGCCTTCAACTGCTGCTGAAGTTCATTTCTGTTCATTATATTGGTGGTAAACAGTAGACGCTGCATTCTAGTGTCGATTTGCGACGTGTGTGCAACTACGAAAGAGACAGCTATCTCCTCGATGTCCATCGCCTTCCATTTCGTCAGAAGAGACGTCACTAATCGGCTACCATATGCTGACAAGCACTCGCCTGTTTCCGGCCGTCCGTTGAGAATATTTAACAAGATGGCGGCCGGCGTCTCGGAGTCGGCATAGCGAAGAACAAATAATTCTTGGAATTTTGGCCAGGTTATGCCAGCATAGCTGATCTGTGCCAGCCATTGGGAAACGCTCCCTTGTAGTGCTCCGCTCAGCGACATAACTAGCGCACTGCCTTCCAGGGGATGCTCCGTGAAAATCATATCGGCTGTTTTGCGCCAGGCGCTGGCGTCAGCTTCAGCCACGTCTGGATTGAACTTTGGCAATCTAATCAATTTTTCACTTGAATTTGTTGAAGCAGGCTGCTGCACTGTTTTTTGTATTTCGATAAATCGTTGATTTTGTGCTTCTAACAGCGATCGCCATTCACTATCACGCTGGGCCTGAGCCGATCCCACTTCTGATGTCAGAGGCTGAAACTTTTCTTGTTCTTCCCGTTGCATTTTGGTACTGATACGCAGTGAGTCGCGGTCAACGTGTACTTCTCTATCTTAGATGTCAGAGCAAACTGCCTTTTCTTCCTTCTTCACCATGGCACGCGCCATGCAGCATTGCCTCATCCAATTGTCCATTCCATTTTGATCTCTCTCTCTCTCTCAAAGGCAACCAACACGCGACCGCGCCACAGTCGGATGAGACAACGCTCTCTCTTGTTCTCAATCCTCGTTCTCAGCAATTATGCAAATAAAAGGAACCACAAATAACTCGTTGCTTAGTTTCTTTTGTTCTATATTCTTTCTCTTTCTTAACGCTTTACAGTTTAATTTACATTTTGCTTCTTATACATCTCCGACACGACCTTCCTGACTTTCACACGTCCTCGTGTGCGTACTGTAACACTAGGTTGGTACCATTCTTGCTTCATTTCTCTTTTTATCTCTCAACATCATTCTTATCAAAACACATAGTCTTCACACACAACTTCATAAACCGCGTCATCAAGTGTCGGTTTCGCAGGCTATCCCGCTTCCTCACATCATACAGTGAGTCTTTTCAAACTTACTACACCAGTCTACCGCGTCACACGCCATGACAGAACACCCCTGGTTCCACACTTGTGCTTTCGGCTTGAGCTGGTATAACTCTCTCTCAGTAGGTCGTACTCTTTTGCGCAAACATGCCCACTTGGCTATCCTCGTCATCAAACCACAGTTACAGGCTCTTGCCGCTTCACACGACGCCTTGCACCTTTAGTGCCACGATCTATTCAGATCCAACCTGCTCCACACAATATCATCCATACCAGGCATGACTATTGTTGATCAGGTTAGCCCTTGTGTTTGATGACCCACGACGAGTGTCTTTTTCACCACCGTCACCTCTCTCAATGGTCTCATCAGAGATTTGCTCGTCTGGCAGCCTTCTCAAACTTTCGTGTGAATACTTATACGTTCGCTTGCTATTCAACGATTTTCACAGGTATCGATCACCTTCCAACAACTCGTCAACCACAAAAGGTCCTTTAAACTTAGGATCCAGTTTGGTCTGATGTCGCTCTTCACTTCTCAGCAAGACATGATCCCCAACCGTGTGTTTTACAATCTTAGCCTTATTCTTATCAACTCGATTTTTCTCACATTTCGCATTAATTTCAATATTTTCTTTGGCCTGAGCACTCACTTGCTTAAAATCTTTTTTAGTTTCTTTATTTATTGGCAATAAACCCATTGGCCTGGCCTCTCTTCCAATCAATAATTCCAATGGGCTATACTTTTTCACCCTGTTCGTCGTACAATTCATGGCTAACTGCACCTCACTAAGTGCATCCTGCCAGGAACGTTCACCTATCTCTACTGCTGTCAACATACTTTTCATCGTGCTCACCCTCTCCACTTGTCCATTGGCCATACTTGGACCTGTTGCTATCAAATGTAATTCTATTTTGTGCATTGAACAGAACTCACGAAATTTTCCACAAGCGAAACTCCTACCTTGATCTGCTATGATACGGTTAGGTACCCCAAAGAGTGATATCGTTGATTTTAAAGCCTTAATACAGTTTTCTGCATCTAAATACAAAGTATGATACAAGTGAACATATTTAGTAAATGCGTATATTTGTACTATGACATATTCCTTGGTATCATTTTTACCACTCAACTTTCCACTAATATCAATATGCACAGTGTGCCAAGGTATCTTAACATTCGGAATTGGATGCTGTTCCATTTGAATTTTACCTGCTGAAACCTTTGCCAGCTTGCATGTTATGCAGTTCTCTACGAATTTTCGTACGTACTTGGGCATGTGCTCGAACCAATACTGATCGTAAACCTAACCTAACCTAACGTTTTCTGCCACCCCAAATGCATAATTGCTTCATGGACATGGTTTACTACAGACCACCTAAAGGCTCTTGGGATTACAGGTAAACAGCGTGTCTTTCCATTTCATTTACTCATACCATTTACTCATACGACTTCGCTAAACTCTCCTGCACCTCTCCACCATTCAACTGGGCTATACTTTCCCTTAAGCACGAATCACGATGCTGCTCAGCTAAAAGCCAGTTGTCTGTCACCTCTGTTAAGTCGATGCGAACTTCGGGTATCCTATTCATTGTTTCACATTCAGTGACAATCGGATTTCTGGATAAAAAGTCCATGTGCGCCATACGGTTTCCATTGCGGTACTCTACAGTGAAGTCAAATGATTGTAAATATGCCCAACGGTGTACTCTGGCGTTAATTCTACTTTAGTTCGACTTGCCTTTAATGAATTACAGTCTGTAAATACTACAAACTTTCGACCGTGAAGGTAATGGCGGAAACTTTTTACAGCGTTGTATACTGCGAGGGTCTCTAGTTCGTAAGAATGATATCTCGATTCTGGGGACGATGTACATTTGCTAAAATATTCGAACACTTTAGGCTTACCGTCTATTTTGTGCATGAGAATGGCACCATATCCACTTGCACTTGCATCTGTTAGTACTGAGATAATTTTTTGACGTAGTTCTTCATGCTCTGATTACCAAACGAAGCCAGCCAGAGCTTGTATTTTTCGCGGATTTGGTTCAATACTACCGTCCTTGACCAAGTATTTCCTATTTCGGTTTTCAGAAAAGAGCATTTTTTTATATTAAATGAAAATCCTGCTTCCGATAAAACCCCCAGCACGACTGTCAGTCTTTCAAATGCTTCCTCTTTAGCCCTCGCTACTATTACTACATCATCAATGTAAGCAATTGCATAGGAGTACGCCAAGTCACCTAGTGCTCGCGCTATAGCACGCTGAAAAATAGAAGGGGCATTCTTCAGCACAAATGGCATGGATAGAAACTCATACTGGCCCTCAGGGGTTACAAAAGCGGTTCGCTTTATGGATCCTGCATTTATTGGAATCTGATAAAACCCACTAGCCATATCTAAGCAAGAGAAGTATTTACCCCCAGGCAGTCTGTTCACTTGATCTGATATTAGAGGCAATGATTATTTGTCAGCCACTGTATTTGCATTTAGCTCTCTATAGTCTATGCACAACCGATCACTGCCATCTTTCTTTTTCACTAACAAAATTGGACTCGCGAATGGAGAATTACTTGGACGAATTACATTTACTGCCAACATTTCTTTCTCATCTACGCCAACCCGATATGGGCGTCTTTGCACAGTCTTGTTGGCATCCTAATTCTTGTTGGCATTTCTAATTCTCCAGTCGTGACACGTCTGCTCGGTATTCCAATAATAAAATGTTCAGTGTATGTATCAATAATATTCTTCAATTTCAACTTATCATTATCACTTAAATCATAATTTTTATCAAATAGCTCCACATAACTTATAATAGTTTCATCAGATATTGAATTGACTACTTTAGTTTTAAAAATATTAAATTTATCAGCATCCATCGTTATACCAAAGCCTAGTGCCAAGATTTCACGACCAATCATTATGTCATGTTTCAAATACTCGTCTTCAACTACATTAAACATGATTTCCTAATTTAATTGACAAATTTGTATGGTGGACAGTATTTGTAAATTACAGTGTACAGTATTTGTGCCAATTCCTTTTAGAATGACTAAATTATTAAGTCTTTTTCCCGCGAATTTCTCTGCTAGCTTTGCCTTCATTAAGGAGCACTCGGCACTCGAGTCGGAAAAGAATGGAAAGGCCTCACCAAATTGACATAAAATTCCTTTGGGCTCTAACACTGCACAGACATCTACTCGCTTCTCGTTAATTCTGCTACTCGTTGCTGCTGTCCCCTTCATACATGCGGATGCAATGATTCCACATTTAAAGCAAGTCACTCCAGTCCTGTCTCGTCCCGCCAGTGGTTTTCCAAACGATTGACTTGGTTTTGATTGTTCTGCCTACCTCTTACGGCATTCCAGCATTTTGTGTCCGGAAATTCCACAGTAATGGCACTTCATTGATGTGTTTGCCTTGAATCTCTTCCTGTCGGGGCAGATCGAATCCTCTGAAGCCAGATGCTCACTTTGCTTTCTGCACGCATACGCCTTCAACTGCTGCTGAAGTTCATTTCTGTTCGTTATATTGATGGTAAACAGTAGACGCTGCAGTCTAGTGTCGGTTTGCGACATGTGTGCAACTACGAAAGAGACAGCTATCTCCTTGATGTCCATCGCTAATCGGCTACCATATGCTGACAAGCACACGCCTGTTTCCGGCCCTCCGTTGAGAAAATTTAACAAGATGGCGGCCGGCGTCTCGGAGTTGTCGTAGCGAAGAACAAATAGTTCTTGGAATTTTGGCCAGGTTATGCCAGCATATCACGCTGGGCCTGAGCCGATCCCACTTCTGATGTCAGAGGCTGAAACTTTTCTTGTTCTTCCCGTTGCATTTTGGTACTGATACGCATTTTGCATTTTGATACTGCCTTTTCTTCCTTCTTCACCATGGCACGCGCCATGCAGCATTGCCTCATCCAATTGTCCATTCCATTTTGATCTCTCTCTCTCTCTCAAAGGCAACCAACACGCGACCGCGCCACAGTCGGATGAGACAACGCTCTCTCTTGTTCTCAATCCTCGTTCTCAGCAATTATGCAAATAAAAGGAACCACAAATAACTCGTTGCTTAGTTTCTTTTGTTCTATATTCTTTCTCTTTCTTAACGCTTTACAGTTTAATTTACATTTTGCTTCTTATACATCTCCGACACGACCTTCCTGACTTTCACACGTCCTCGTGTGCGTACTGTAACACTAGGTTGGTACAATTCTTGCTTCATTTCTCTTTTTATCTCTCAACATCATTCTTATCAAAACACATAGTCTTCACACACAACTTCATAAACCGGGTCATCAAGTGTCGGTTTCGCAGGCTATCTCGCTTCCTCACATCATACAGTGAGTCTTTTCAAACTTACTACACCAGTCTACCGCGTCACACGCCATGACAGAACACCCCTGGTTCCACACTTGTGCTTTCGGCTTGAGCTGGTATAACTCTCTCTCAGTAGGTCGTACTCTTCTGCGCAAACATGCCCACTTGGCTATCCTCGTCATCAAACCACAGTTACAGGCTCTTGCCGCCTCACACGACGCCTTGCACCTTTAGTGCCACGATCTACTCAGATCCAACCTACACCACACAATATCATCCATACCAGGCATGACTATTGTTGATCAGGTTAGCCCTTGTGTTTGATGACCCACGACGAGTGTCTTTTTCACCACCGTCACCTCTCTCAATGGTCTCATCAGAGAATTGCTCGTCTGGCAGCCTTCTCAAACTTTCGTGTGAATACTTATACGTTCGCTTGCTATTCAACGATTTTCACAGGTATCGATCACCTTCCAACAACTCGGCAACCACAAAAGGTCCTTTGAACTTAGGATCCAGTTTGGTCTGATGCCGCTCTTCACTTCTCAGCAAGACATGATCCCCAACCGTGTGTTTTACAATCTTAGCCTTATTCTTATCAACTCGATTTTTCTCATATTTCGCATTAATTTCAATATTTTCTTTGGCCTGAGCACTCACTTGCTTAAAATCTTTTTTAGTTTTTTCATTTATTGGCAATAAACCCATTGGCCTGGCCTCTCTTCCAATCAATAATTCCAATGGGCTATACTTTTTCACCCTGTTCGTCGTACAATTCATGGGTAACTGCACCTCACTAAGTGCATCCTGCCAGGAACGTTCACCTATCTCTACCGCTGTCAACATACTTTTCATCGTGCTCATGACCCTCTCCACTTGTCCATTGGCCATACTTGGACCTGTTGCTATCAAATGTAATTCTATTTTGTGCATTGAACAGAACTCACGAAATTTTCCACAAGCGAAACTCCTACCTTGATCTGCTATAATACGGTTAGGTACCCCAAAGAGTGATATCGTTGATTTTAAAGCCTTAATACAGTTTTCTGCATCTAAATACAAAGTATGATACAAGTGAACATATTTAGTAAATGCGTATATTTGTACTATGACATATTCCTTGGTATCATTTTTACCACTCAACTTTCCACTAATATCAATATGCACAGTGTGCCAAGGTATCTTAACATTCGGAATTGGATGCTGTTCCATTTGAATTTTACCTGCTGAAACCTTTGCCAGCTTGCATGTTATGCAGTTCTCTACGAATTTTCGTACGTACTTGGGCATGTGCTCGAACCAATACTGATCGTAAACCTAACCTAACCTAACGTTTTCTGCCACCCCAAATGCATAATTGCTTCATGGACATGGTTTACTACAGACCACCTAAAGGCTCTTGGGATTACAGGTAAACAGCGTGTCTTTCCATTTCATTTACTCATACCATTAACTCATACGACTTCGCTAAACTCTCCTGCACCTCTCCACCATTCAACTGGGCTATACTTTCCCTTAAGCACGAATCACGATGCTGCTCAGCTAAAAGCCAGTTGTCTGTCACCTCTGTTAAGTCGATGCGAACTTCGGGTATCCTATTCATTGTTTCACATTCAGTGACAATCGGATTTCTGGATAAAAAGTCCACGTGCGCCATACGGTTTCCATTGCGGTACTCTACAGTGAAGTCAAATGATTGTAAATATGCCCAACGGTGTACTCTGGCGTTAATTCTACTTTAGTTCGACTTGCCTTTAATGAATTACAGTCTGTAAATACTACAAACTTTCGACCGTGAAGGTAATGGCGGAAACTTTTTACAGCGTTGTATACTGCGAGGGTCTCTAGTTCGTAAGAATGATATCTCGATTCTGGGGACGATGTACATTTGCTAAAATATTCGAACACTTTAGGCTTACCGTCTATTTTGTGCATGAGAATGGCACCATATCCACTTGCACTTGCATCTGTTAGTACTGAGATAATTTTTTGACGTAGTTCTTCATGCTCTGATTACCAAACGAAGCCAGCCAGAGCTTGTATTTTTCGCGGATTTGGTTCAATACTACCGTCCTTGACCAAGTAGCCAAGATATTCTATTTCGGTTTTCAGAAAAGAGCATTTTTTTATATTAAATGAAAATCCTGCTTCCGATAGAACCCCCAGCACGACTGTCAGTCTTTCAAATGCTTCCTCTTTAGCCCTCGCTACTATTACTACATCATCAATGTAAGCAATTGCATAGGAGTACGCCAAGTCACCTAGTGCTCGCGCTATAGCACGCTGAAAAATAGAATGGTCATTCTTCAGCACAAATGGCATGGATAGAAACTCATACTGGCCCTCAGGGGTTACAAAAGCGGTTCGCTCTATGGATCCTGCATTTATAGGAATCTGATAAAACCCACTAGCCATATCTAAGCAAGAGAAGTATTTACCCCCAGGCAGTCTGTTCACTTGATCTGATATTAGAGGCAATGATTATTTGTCAGCCACTGTATTTGCATTTAGCTCTCTATAGTCTATGCACAACCGATCACTGCCATCTTTCTTTTTCACTAACAAAATTGGACTCGCGAATGGAGAATTACTTGGACGAATTACATTTACTGCCAACATTTCTTTCTCATCTACGCCAACCCGATATGGGCGTCTTTGCACAGTCTTGTTGGCATCCTAATTCTTGTTGGCATTTCTAATTCTCCAGTCGTGACACGTCTGCTCGGTATTCCAATAATAAAATGTTCAGTGTATGTATCAATATCACTTAAATCATAATTTTTATCAAATAGCTCAACATAACTTATAATAGTTTCATCAGATATTGAATTGACTACTTTAGTTTTAAAAATATTAAATTTATCAGCATCCATCGTTATACCAAAGTCTAGTGCCAAGATTTCACGACCAATCATTATGTCATGTTTCAAATACTCGTCTTCAACTACATTAAACATGATTTCCAAATTAAATTGACAAATTTGTATGGTGGACAGTATTTGTAAATTACAGTGTACAGTATTTGTGCCAATTCCTTTTAGAATGACTAAATTATTAAGTCTTTTTCCCGCGAATTTCTCTGCTAGCTTTGCCTTCATCAAGGAGCACTCGGCACTCGAGTCGGAAAAGAATGGAAAGGCCTCACCAAATTGACATAAAATTCCTTTGGGCTCTAACACTGCACAGACATCTACTCGCTTCTCGTTAATTCTGCTACTCGTTGCTGCTGTCCCCTTCATACATGCGGATGTAATGTGACCGACGATTTCACATTTAAAGCAAGTCACTCCAGTCCTGTCTCGTCCCGCCAGTGGTTTTCCAAACGATTGACTTGGTTTTGATTGTTCTGCCTACCTCTTACGGCATTCCAGCATTTTGTGTCCGGAAATTCCACAGTAATGGCACTTCATTGATGTGTTTGCCTTGAATCTCTTCCTGTCGGGGCCGATCGAATCCTCTGAAGCCAGATGTTCACTTTGCTTTCTGTACGCATACGCCTTCAACTGCTGCTGAAGTTCATTTCTGTTCGTTATATTGATGGTAAACAGTAGACGCTGCAGTCTAGTGTTGGTTTGCGACATGTGTGCAACTACGAAAGAGACAGCTATCTCCTTGATGTCCATCGCTAATCGGCTACCATATGCTGACAAGCACTCGCCTGTTTCCGGCCCTCCGTTGAGAAAATTTAACAAGATGGCGGCCGGCGTCTCGGAGTCGTCGTAGCGAAGAACAAATAGTTCTTGGAATTTTGGCCAGGTTATGCCAGCATAGCTGATCTGTGCCAGCCATTGGGAAACGCTCCCTTCTAGTGCTTCGCTCAGCGACATAACTAGCGCACTGCCTTCCAGGGGATGCTCCGTGAAAATCATATCGGCTGTTGTGCGCCAGGCGCTGGCGTCAGCTTCAGCCACGTCTGGATTGAACTTTGGCAATCTAATCAATTTTTCACTTGAATTTGTTGAAGCAGGCTGCTGCATTGTTTTTTGTATTTCAATAAATCGTAGATTTTGTGCTTCTAACAGCGATCGCCATTCACTATCACGCTGGGCCTGAGCCGATCCCACTTCTGATGTCAGAGGCTGAAACTTTTCTTGTTCTTCCCGTTGCATTTTGGTACTGATACGCAGTGAGTCGCGGTCAACGTGTACTTCTCTATCTTAGATGTCAGAGCAAACTGCCTTTTCTTCCTTCTTCACCATGGCACGCGCCATGCAGCATTGCCTCATCCAATTGTCCATTCCATTTTGATCTCTCTCTCTCTCTCTCTCTCTCTCTCCCTCTCAAAGGCAACCAACACGCGACCGCGCCACAGTCGGATGAGACGACACTTTCTCTCGTTCTCAATTATGCAAATAAAAGGAACCACAAATAACTCGTTGCTTAGTTTCTTTTGTTCTATATTCTTTCTCTTTCTTAACGCTTAACAGTTTAATTTACATTTACAGTTTAATATACATATGTCAGCTGGTGACCCCACACATTAGTGGCACTTAGTGCGATGTGTGGAGAAGGCCATCGAACCGTGTCCCAGCCTGGAGCACGACGACGAGGGTGGTAGAGGGTGGTAACAATGGGCACCTGGAAGGCAGCGGATCGGACAGCCACGTGAGTCGCCACTTCTGTGGAGAATCCAGACCGTCGGGCTCATGAACACACTGGCCGACTGTCCAATGGAGTCCTACTCGACTTCTTCTGGGGCAAAGACGATGAGGCAGGAGAGACAACGGCACCTCGAGCACCGACTCCCATTCCCCTAGCGAACCAAAATATTTTAACCCAGTCGTATTTGACGGAACATTGGCGCGAGTTTGAGAGCCCTATCTTAGCTGAGGGATTTTTCGCTCTCACCTCCGAGTCCCAGCCAACCACTCCACCACGAACAGCGGCCCTTCACCTCAGCTGGACATGGCTGTAGGAGTGATCAGCAGCCCTTAGGCCCCATCTTCAGGTGACTCTGGTCTGAACAGCCACGTTGTCTGAAACGAGGACCCAGGCAACATTAGTCCATCCAAATGGAAATGGGCGACTGGGAGAAGGCGACCGCACTCCCTCACTGGACCTGCCCGAAGACCGAAACGAGGGTTCCACCACGGATGGAGGCGGGCATCAAACTGCATGGTACTCCCGAGGAGCCGGTCGCTTCTAGAAGCCAGGCCTCACGAATGAGGCTGGACGGGTCAGCGACAAGAAATGGATTCCCCGACGAGAAACGAGTCTTACCTCCATCCCATTGGAGAAATTGAATGGGCGCGAGGCATATACCCCGATCCCTGTTGGAGCACCTAGCTGCACAAGAACATAACGGCCGGCGAGCCGACAGGAGATTTTTATTCTGAGCCGGATCAGTGGAGTTTCGAGTCCAAATTAACAAGCGGGGCAAGATCGCCCTCTCAAAACGTTCCCCAAAGTAGAAGGGGAATGTAAGGAGCCTGGGTCCCCCACAAAAATATATCTGTTAAGTTTTCATTCCATAAAAGCCAAAATCATGAATGCCAGCTGGAAACGTTTAATTAAGTTTAGATTAAATAAGTTATATATAAATATTCGATAAGTTATCAGCGCGCACATCTCTAACACACCACACACACACACGCAACCAAAACGAAACCCACTCTTAAAATTGGCACGCCACTAGGCCAATCGTTGAGAGTGATCGAGAGGACGATATGATCTCGAGCTTTGATGGTGAATAACTTATGGAAAATTACGCTAGCAAGTAGTGTAGATGCCGCGTATTGGACCCGAAGAAGAGTGTGATGCGTTTTCTTTTGCATCCCCCCCGCTCGGTTGGACCCTTCGCCGATTTCTTGTAAGTGAGCCGTTTGTTTTCATAGCTCGTGCCAACTTTTTCTTTCCTTCTTTCAACCTTTTCATTGCCCGAATCTGGCAAAATGCACACCACCACAACTTGGACGACGCGTTTTTCGCACCCCCCCCCTTTTGGTTGGACCCCTCGCCCACTTAATGTGTAAGTAAGCCGTCTGTTTTCATAATTCCTACTAACTTCCTTTTTTCTTTCTTCAAGTTTTTTGTTTCTTACGAATCTGGAAATATACACCCTTTTTTTTGTGTGTGTTTTTTTTTCTTTGACTGCGTGTGTGCTTGTTTTGACCCCGTACCAATGCAAATGTGGCTTATGTGTTTTTCTTTTTCTTTTTTTTTTATTATTGTGTGAACACCCTGACTCCTACGGGTCCGATCCGCAATCGGAACGTGCGGCTGCCCTGCTGCACCAGGACGCACCGCTTCCCTCCTTGTCTCTGCACTGCGACGACCGCTGGGGCCACCGTGTGACGCTCAGTAGCGCACAAAGTAAATATAATAACATAAGCAGTAGCTATAGATAGTCGTTAAGTAGGCAAGAAGCCGAAATAGTTATAAGTTCAATACCGTACAAAGGCAAGAAGCCGAAATAATTATAAGTTCAAAGGCAAGAAGCCGAAATAAATTTAAGTTAAATGGAAATATTCAAATTTAAATATCCGGGCGGGCGCGCCAAACAAAGGAAACGGTCACACTGACCAATAGCCACCACAAGCCACACGCGGTATGGCCATGGCTATAGGATTATGAAACTACAGTCACACTGGCGAGGGCCGGGAGGATATAAAAAGGGCACCGGGGCCCATACAGATCACTCTGCGGCCGACGGCGATCGGAGAAGGTAAGGCTTACCCTTTGGAGTGAGCAAACTTCTCTGGGAGTTAACTGCGGAGTCTTTTTTCGGGATAGGGTCTAGTACCCCGTCCACCCAATACATTGTAGTTAGTTGTTTCCCCCCCCCTTCCCCTTCTTCCCACCCCCTAAGGACCGGCCGGCATCAGTGATATCCGACCTTTGGGATCCCACACCCCAAGACCGACCGTCATTGGTGACACCCGATCTTCTGGGGACTCCACCACTCGGTTCTCCGAGGCGCTCCTCGGCCGTCTGCCGAACCGATCCCACCTGGTTCTCACCCGGGTTGCGTCGGTCCGCAACGCGCCCTGACCACCACTCGGTTCTCCGAGGCGCTCCTCGGCCGTCTGCCGAACCGATCCCACCTGGTTCTCACCCGGGTTGCGTCGGTCCGCAACGCGCCCTGACCACCACTCGGTTCTCCGAGGCCCACAGCCGGCCCTGCGCGCCCGGAACTAAGACCGATCAGATCGGCAAGGCCGAACCCTCGTGGTCGCGACA
Source organism: Drosophila elegans (assembly GCF_018152505.1). Taxonomy (NCBI): domain Eukaryota; kingdom Metazoa; phylum Arthropoda; class Insecta; order Diptera; family Drosophilidae; genus Drosophila; species Drosophila elegans. Next base: position 1,007,216 of record NW_024545647.1, on the reverse strand, counting down.
CTTTTCCCTCCCTGGTAGACCCAAGCGGCCTCCACCCTCTTTTCGGAACTGGCAGACCCAAGCGGCTCCACCCTCTTCTCGAAACTGGCAGACCCAAGCGGCCTCCAAACTGTCTCATCCTCCTAGACATAAGCATAGCCAAGAGGGACGTGGCTTTTTCTTTCTCATTCACAGGGCACCCGCCGCCGCCGCCACCGCCGCCACCGCCGCCACCGCCGCCACCGGGACGACGACGCCCAACGACGACGCCGAACGACGACACGGAAAACCCCGGCAACCTACGGGCGGACGAGCCCCTGCAGCACGAACTCTATATATATCCTATTTAACAAAAAATTCTTAATAAACGCATACCGATTCGATTTCACTGAACCCGCTTACGTGTCATACTCTGGGAACCGGGTCGACCTCTTACAGCAACCACTCCTGACATAAATAAATGTTGGAACGAGCCCCTGGACACCGTTGAGCCACCTCAGCATAGCAGGATCGTTACATGGCGCCCGAACAGGTTAAAGTGGTTGCAAAGAGAAAGACATCGGTACAGAGTTATGTCGACGTGGGTGTACCTAGCAACTAAGGCGGATCTGATCAAGTACGCAAGAGAGTTCGGATTAGACACAACAGGAAAAGTGGAGGAGCTAAGACAGATACTGTCAGCATTCGCAAAGAACCCAAACCACACGGAGACGATCATGCAAAGACTAGGAGTACTAGCAGAGAAGCACAAGAAGGAAAAAGGAGCAACGGATCAGAACAGCACACCAGCGGAGGAACTCAACACAATGGCAAACCAGATCGACATACGGGTCAAACAAATCAACACCCCACCACGGCAGGAATCAGAAACTCCAGACATACCGGACAGAAAGGAACAAAAGGTGGAAGTGGAAATCCTAGACCGAGTAAGGAGTTGGGGGATCCGCTACCAAGGAACAACCAATCCCTTGGAATTCATCAGCAAGATGGAAGAATGGGCCAAAGGCTACGGCATTCGCAAAAATGCCCTGATCCAGACGATGCCATTCATCCTGGAAGGAGTAGCAGTGGACTGGTGGAACACAACACCGAGCCAGATAAGGACATGGGAGGACCTCAGGGAGGAACTGTTAGAATACTTTTTGCCACTAAGATATCAGGAACAGTTGGAAACTCAAATCACTCAACTACGGCAGCGAGAAACAGAACCAACAAGGGAATACGCAATGAACCTGAGGAAACTAATGAGATTTACAGAGTATTCAGAAGAGACAAATCTGGACCGGATATACAGAAACTGCAGAAGTAAAATAAAGCTCTACACGAGACGGTCGGGATTTAAAACATTAACAGAATTCCTGAGGTTGGCAGAAGAAGTAGAAGAAATAGAAACTATGGAAGGAACCAACAGACCAATAACAACAGGAAACCAGAACTTGCCGTCGGAAATCTGCATAAGATGCGGAGGAACAGGGCACGCCGCAAGAACCTGCACAAACCCCCCAAGACTGTTTTGCTGGGTATGCGGCAGAAATGGAACAAGAACAACGGAATGTTGCCGAGCTGGAGCGGGAAACGCCAGAGGCCTGAGCAGGTAACGCTGGTAGCTCAGGACCAAAAACAAATACCAGCGACAGGTGAACAATTAAGTTGTGACGGATTCCAAATATTTGCACCGGTAAAAATCGGACCAGTAAAAGCAAAAGGAACAGTGGACACAGGAGCTTCACGGAGTGTGATCAGCAAGAGAAGATACAACGAATTGAGAAAATATGGAAAATGGAGGAAGGGAAGGACAGAAATAACATTAGCGAACGGATCAAAGCAAAGATCGGATGGAGACTTTACAACCAACATACAGTTCGCAGGAGAAGAATTCGATTTCGACTTCCTCATCTTAAATCAGGTGACAGGAGGAATATTATTAGGAATAGACTTTCTGGCCAAAACGCGCACAAGAATCCAATGCGGCAACCTGGAATTAGATATCACCGAGGCAGAGACAACACAAGGAGAAATAGAACCCGAGCAGAGCACAGACGATACAGAGCCGACGGAGGAGGAAATCAGCAAATTTCTGGAACAACAAATGCAAGTATTCGAGGGAATGAAGGGAACCAGTAATATCACGACACATAAAATTTACATGAAGGACGACAGACCGGCAAAACAACGATACTACCCACGGAACCCGAAACAACAAGCGATAATAAATGAACAAATGGATGAATTGCTGGCACTAGGGTTGATTGAACCATCACACAGTCCATACAGCGCGCCAGTAGTATTGGTAAAAAAGAAGAACAACGAGTGGAGAATGTGTGTGGACTATCGGCTGTTGAACGAAAGAACAGAAAAAGACGCCTACCCGGTACCAAGAATGGACTTTATATTAAACCAGCTAAGAGAAGCAAAGTTCATAAGCACGCTAGACCTGAAATCGGGGTATTGGCAGATACCAATGGAAGGTCTCAGTCGACAATACACAGCGTTCACAGTACCGGGACGAGGCTTGTTCCAGTGGAAGGTCATGCCGTTCGGACTCACGACAGCACCAGCCACATTCCAGAGAGCTCTAGATACGGTCATAGGCCCAGAGATGGAGCCATTCGCGTTCGCATACCTGGACGATATCGTGGTAATCGGAAGAAACAAAAAAGAATACTTGGAAAAATTAAGAGAGGTTTTCAGAAGGTTGCAAGCGGCAAACCTAAAGATAAATGCGGAAAAGTGTAATTTCTTCCAAACCGAGCTAAAATACTTGGGACACATTGTAACCGACAGAGGCATCAGGACGGACCCGGAGAAAGTGGCAGCCATTCGAGAATTACCAGCCCCAAAAGGCACTAAGGAAGTACACAGCTTTTTAGGGATGGCATCATGGTAGAGGAAATTCATCCCAGGGTTCACGGAGAAAGCAAGCGCCCTACAAGAACTGGTAAAGAAAGGAAAAAAATTCGAATGGCTGACAGAACATCAAGAGGCGTTCGAGAAGATTAAAGAAAGTTTAACAATGGCACCAGTACTAGCATGCCCAGACAAACAATTCAAGCTACAGACAGACGCAAGCGAGCTGGGGATAGGAGCAGTATTAACCCAGGAAGACGCCGAGGGGGAACATGTCATCTCATACGCAAACCGGAAGCTGAGCAAGGAAGAGCGAAACTATAGCGCCACAGAAAAAGAGTGCCTGGCAATCTACTGGAGCATCAACAAATACAAAATGTATCTGGAAGGATACCGATTTGTAGTGGTGACGGATCACCTAGCGTTGAAATGGCTAAACTCCATAGAAAGCCCTTCAGGGAGGGTAGCCAGATGGGCGCTCGGACTACAACCGTTCCAATTCGAGATTAGATACCGAAAAGGAAAATTGAACGCAGTAGCAGACGCATTGTCCAGGGCCCCACCAGTAGAAATAAAGTCCGCGAACTGTCAGGGCGACTGGTTGAAGGAGGCATACGAGGAGGCGCAGAAAGACCCGAGCATCAAAGAATTCAGAGTAGAAGGAGAAAGACTCTACAAAAGATGCGGGAGAGATAGGGACAGACAACCATGGAAGCTGTGCATTTCAGAAAGCGAGATTCAAACGGTGCTTAAAGAAAACCACTGCAACACAACAGCGGGGCACTTGGGGATATTAAAAACACAGAGGAAGATTATGCAACGATATTTTTGGCCCAGAATGCGGAAGGACATTGTCAAATTCGTAAAGGCGTGCGAGAGCTGCCAGCGATACAAATTGTCTCAACAAAAAACCGCAGGGAAAATGCTGACAAGAATAACCGAAGCACCGTGGGAAACCGTATGTGTCGACTTCGTCGGACCTCTACCACGCACGAAGCATGGAAACACCACACTAATAGTGATAGTGGATAGATTTTCTAAATGGACTGAACTCGCGGCAATAAGGAGCGCAACGGCAGAGGCATTCCTGAAAATATTTCGTGAACGGATAATCGCCAGAGTGGGTGCGCCAAAAAACTGATATCAGACAATGGGGTCCAGTTTACGGGAGGAAAAACAAAGACCGCCATGGAACAGTGGGGCATACAACAACAATTCACGGCGCCATATACGCCGCAGCAGAACCCAACTGAAAGAACAAATTGAACCATAAAAACCATGATATCACAAATGGCAGGGGAGGAACAAACTAGGTGGGACGAGAATCTGCCGGAGCTAATGCTAGCATACAACAGCAGCACATCCGAATCAACGGGATTCAGCCCAGCCCAAATACTGTATGGAAGAGAACTCCGACTGCCGGGAGCACTATTCGACAAGGTCACCAAAGGGTCAGGATTAGCGACAGAAACAGTAGCAGCAAGGTGGAAGAGACTACAAGGCATCAGAAGCGAAGCGATCGAGAACATGGAAGGAGCAGCAGAGATACAAAAATACCATTACGACCTACGTAAAAGAGACTGGAAGCCAAGTGTAGGACAGCTCGTCTGGTGCAAAACACACTACCTATCCAACGCAGTGGAAAAATTCAACGCTAAATTAGCACCGAAATATGACGGGCCGTGGGTAGTAGACAAATTTTGTTCACCGGTGATAGTTATATTAAAAAATTGTAAATCGAAGAAAGCAAAACGCGCATACATTGGAGATATAAAAATGTATATTGACACTAACCATGAACTAACCAACCGGGATAAGAAAGAAACAAAAGGTAACTCAAACGATGTATTATTAATTTCAGAAAACAACAACATGAACAAATTCGACGTCACAAAGAAGAAGTTCCGGGAGAGCAGCACACGGCTGCAGCAAGAAAGGCGAACGACGAGGTTGATACCGGCGAGACCAGCAGGGGCGGGCATACGGGTCAGGACAGCACCGACTCGCCTCAGACCATCAATGTGCAGGCTAGCTCTGTCACAAAGAGAAGAGCAGTCACGACCAGAGGAGCAACAGACAGCCCGACCGCCAGCAAGAACGGCCGTGGCGACCGATAGAGGCGGACGGACCCGGATCGCCCATGTTCCTCGCAGCTCTCTTGAGGCAGTGACCGACGGAAGTGTCCAGGAACAACAGGGAGAACGGGCAAGGACACCGTCGCCAGACCGGGACAGCCTGGAGCTACACCCGATGGACATGTATACACAAGCGGCGGATGCACAGGCAGAGGAAGCAACACAAAGCCAGGAGACAGAGGCACGCCCAGACGCACAGGCGCCACGAGTGGAGTGGTTCACAAACGAGATAGGGTGGATCGTACCCAGAGATGCGACGATGTCAGCCAGGGCGGTCAACGAAATCAAAGAGAGATGGAACAGGAGGAGAAAGGGGAAACAGCAGAGTATCCTAGGATGGACGACCAAAAGACGTGGAAGGTCATCTTTGGAGGGGGAAGCCGTATCACGATAAGACACTTCGTGCCTTCTCAAGAGGGGGGGAGGTGTGACGCTCAGGAGCGCACAAAGTAAATATAATAACATAAGCAGTAGCTATAGATAGTCGTTAAGTAGGCAAGAAGCCGAAATAGTTATAAGTTCAATACCGTACAAAGGCAAGAAGCCGAAATAATTATAAGTTCAAAGGCAAGAAGCCGAAATAAATTTAAGTTAAATGGAAATATTCAAATTTAAATATCCGGGCGGGCGCGCCAAACAAAGGAAACGGTCACACTGACCAATAGCCACCACAAGCCACACGCGGTATGGCCATGGCTGTAGGATTATGAAACTACAGTCACACAGGCGAGGGCCGGGAGGATATAAAAAGGGCGCCGGGGCCCATACAGATCACTCTGCGGCCGACGGCGATCGGAGAAGGTAAGGCTTACCCTTTGGAGTGAGCAAACTTCTCTGGGAGTTAACTGCGGAGTCTTTTTTCGGGATAGGGTCTAGTACCCCGTCCACCCAATACATTGTAGTTAGTTGTTTCCCCCCCCTTCCCCTTCTTCCCACCCCCTAAGGACCGGCCGGCATCAGTGATATCCGACCTTTGGGATCCCACACCCCAAGACCGACCGTCATTAGTGACACCCGATCTTCTGGGGACTCCACCACTCGGTTCTCCGAGGCGCTCCTCGGCCGTCTGCCGAACCGATCCCACCTGCTTCTCACCCGGGTTGCGTCGGTCCGCAACGCGCCCTGACCACCACTCGGTTCTCCGAGGCGCTTCTCGGCCGTCTGCCGAACCGATCCCACCTGGTTCTCACCCGGGTTGCGTCGGTCCGCAACGCGCCCTGACCACCACTCGGTTCTCCGAGGCCCACAGCCGTCCCTGCGCGCCCGGAACTAAGACCGATCAGATCGGCAAGGCCGAACCCTCGTGGTCGCGACACCCTCTTTTCGGAACTGGCAAACCCAAGCGGCTCCACCCTCTTCTCGAAACTGGCAGACCCAAGCGGCCTCCAAACTGTCTCATACTCCTAGACATAAGCATAGCCAAGAGGGACGTGGCTTTTTCTTTCTCATTCACAGGGCACCCGCCGCCGCCGCCGCCACCGCCGCCACCGGGACGACGACGCCCAACGACGACGCCGAACGACGACACGAAAAACCCCGGCAACCTACGGGCGGACGAGCCCCTGCAGCACGAACTCTATATATATCCTATGTAACAAATAATTCTTAATAAGCGCATACCGATTCGATTTCACTGAACCCGCTTACGTGTCATACTCTGGGAACCGGGTCGACCTCTTACAGCAACCACTCCTGACATAAATAAATGTTGGAACGAGCCCCTGGACACCGTTGAGCCACCTCAGCATAGCAGGATCGTTACAACCGTGATGCCCTCCGACCGTTCCACCTGGATGACCTCCTTCCAGCGCCTCGCGCATAAACGCGAACCTTGTCTCCGCGTCCGGCGCGTAATGCTGCCGTTTCGGGATCGGCCTCATGTGCATCACCTTATTCCACGCGGCGCATCAACTGATCCGCTATTTTTGTTGTTGCATGCTTGTGTTCTCCTGCGTTCTTTATATACTCTGGAATATGCCCGACGCTATAGTCCGCTCTTTTTGTTGTTGCATGCTCGTGTTATCCTGCGTTCTATATAGACTCTGACATATGCCCGAGGCTATAGTCCGCACCGCTTGTTGTTGCCTGACCGTGTTGTCCTTGCTTGTCTGTTCCGAGTTCTTGTGTTTGTTGTTTGAGCTCACTGACGTGGACAGTTTGTTCCCTTTTCCTTGTTTCCTTGTGGCGGATTCTAAATATGTTTGATTCCACTGCCTCCTTCGTAAACTGTAATGCCTGGCTTTGTCCTGAGCAGCTTTCTCCATGTTCCGGCGCACAATTTCGAAGATCTCCTTCTCTTATTGGCCTTATCTTCAGGCGTTTCCGGCTGCTTTCCTGTGCCAATGGTTTCCCTGTCGTACAGGGCGCTGGGCAGCCGAGGCTCTAGAGCCCGCGTGAGGAAACACGGGGAGTACCCTGTTGATTCCGACGTACTTGAGTTTACCGCTAGCATAATCTCCGGCCACTTCTCATTCAAATTCATCTGGTTCTGTCCTGCAAACTGAGCTTTCATAGTTTTAACGGTTCGTTTTGCTCTTTCTGTCGGATTTTTCTGCTGAGTATATGGCGCTGTGAATTGTTGCTTAATGCCCATTTCGCTGAACTGTCCGTTATTACCAACTTAGGGGCTCCGAATCTAGCGATAATTTTTTCTCGGAACGCCTTTTGAAGTGTTTCTGCCGTTGCTATTCGCAGTGGCACCAACTCTGTCCATTTTGAAAATCTATCTATCAGCACTAGCAGCATCTGGTTACCATGCTTTGGTCTTGCCAATGGTTCGACAAAGTCTGCGCATACTGTTGCCCATGGTTCTTCAGGTATCTGCGTCAGCATCTTGCCAGGTGCCTGCATCTGGTTAGGTTTGTATTTAAGGCATGTCTCGCATTTTCGTACGTGTGCTCCGGCGTCCCTATGCATTCCTGGCCAGTAATATCGAGCCGCCAGCTTCCCACGTGTCCAGCTGCTTGTGAGTCGTGATTCTCTTTCCGGATGGTTTTCCTCAGCTCCCGAGGGACACAGAGCTTCCATGCTGCCATGCCTATATACCGCGCCTCCCTCCCTGTGTGTCTTCCTGGCAGCGGCTGTCTCGACAGTGCATCAGCGACAACGTTAAGCTGTCCCTTCCTGTACGATATTTCAAAATCATACTGCTGGAGCTCCAGGGCCCACCTCGTTATCCTTCCTGAGGGACTTTCGATGCTTTTCAACCATTTAAGCGCCATATGGTCAGTCACCACTTTGAAGTGGTATCCTTCCAAGTATGGTTTGAGCTTCCGTATCGCCTTTTCGTTTTCGCTGGTTGAATAGTTCTTTTCCGTGCCATTCAGGGTCCGGCTTCAATACGAAATGACCTTCTCGTCCCTTTCTGTTTCCTGTGTCAAGACTGCCCCTATACCATAATCGCTTGAGTCCGTCTGCATCACGAATGGTTTATTGAAATCTGGGCATGCCAGCACAGGATCGACCACTAACCTTGCCTTTACCTGATCTGTAGTCCATATCCATTTTGTGCCTTTCCGCAATAGATCACTTAACGGTTTCACTATTCGAGCAAAATCGGGCACGAATCGTCTCTACCAAGATGTATGTATTGGCGCAGTTCCCGGATGGAATCAGTGCCGATTCCTTGATTTGTCAAGCGGTGGCCCAGGTAAAGCAGTTCGCTTTTGAAGAATTCACATTTTTCCGGGTTTTATTCTGAGGTTTGCCTGCTTTAGGCGTCGGAAAACTTCTCTCAGGGTCCTTCTCTGTTCCTCCAGAGTGCGCCCGATCACGATGATGTCGTCTTGGTACGCAAACGAGTGTGGTGACAACTCCGTTCCTATAACCTGATCCAGTGCTCTCTGGAAAGTCGCCGAGGCGGAGTGCTAGCCATATGGCATTACTTTCTACTGGAAAACTCCCTTTCCTGGCACTGCTATTTTCGTCTAGGGGAATTTGCCAGTAGCCATCTTTCAAATCTAGACTGCTTATGTATCTCGCCTCCCTGAACTGGTTCAAAATGTAATTTATCCTTGGCATCGGATAAGTATCTTTTATTGACTTGGCATTGATATGTTTAAAGTCGACACAAAGACTCCACAGACCTGTCTTCTTTTTCACCATGACAATCGGGGAGCTGTACAGACTTCTCGAGTGTTTTATGCATCCCTTCTCTAGCAACTCGTCGACTTTCGCATTGATTTCCCCTTGATTCGGATATTTCGGGTAGTCTCTCTGTTTGATTGGCTTGTCGTCTTTCATGGTGATTCGGTGCACGGCTTTGTTGGATGTTCCACTCATTGTTCGAAACTCTGCGAGCTCCTGCTCTAGGAATTTTTCAACATCGCATTCCTCACAGGTGATTTGCACCACTGCCACAGACAATTTTTCCTCGAGCTATCCGTTGTGCACACTTTATTTCGGCGCCGACTCCTGTGAGGAAACTCCATCCTATGACCAGCGAGTCTACCACTCCTGGTAGGATCAGCACGCTGATGGGCAATCGCTTATTGCCGAACTCCACCTCTACCTCGAGCTGTGTGCTTATCCCGCTGCACCTGCCATCTGCCAACCTAACTTGCCTTCTCGTACTTGTAATCTTTTCTTCAGAAGCCAGCATATCCGCCAGCTCCTCGCTTATAAAGCTTTGTGTGAGGTTCCGCCAATCGTTACCGCTGCAGATAACTGCTGCTCTTCTTTGATTAATTTGCCAGTAAGTTTGGAGAGACCACACCTTGCGACCCCTCCTCGCCTCTCTGCGGCCCAATGCCCGTGACCGCCACACCGTCTACATGCTTCGTGTGGGCTCACGACGTGTGTTTGTGAGCTGTAGGCTCTTGGTGCTGCGCTGGGTGGCCTCTGATTGGTAAAAGGTGGCCTCCATAGCGTGCTTTGGTGGTTATAGTTGTTTGGAGTCCATTGACTCGATCCGCTGCTTGGTGTTCGCCTTCTTCTTCGCACCGTCTACACGTAACTTGGTGTGGTGCTGTTGCTTTGATTCGCGAGAATTTGTTTTCTTGTATGAATGCTTCTCGCTCCTTCTCGAGCTCTTCATACCCATCCGCCAGGAACATTAGAGATTAGAGATCGTCTAACTTGTATGATCTCAGGGTAATCCTCAGATCAGGCGTGCAGTTTTCCTTTATCAGCTCGACCTTTCCTTTGCTTGACCTGGTCGGCGAGCTTTGAGAAAAATCCCCTTGGCAAGAATTAAGTTTGGAAACTTTCGTTGAACTCTCCCCATGTCGTCCTGTGTTTGCTGATTGAAATAAACCACTTTAGGGCCTTGCCTTGCAGCAATTCTGCCATGACTCGGGGAATGAGGTTCAGGTTCAAACCGTATATGTTTGCTGACCATACTACTTGTTAAAAAAACTCTACCGGTTTTTTCCGTACCGACAAACTTGAAAGACCATTCCCTGACTTGCTTTACGACTTTTGCATAGTCTGGTGCGATGGGCCCTTGCTGTTCTGGTCTTCTTTCTTGACTTGTGCCCCAGGATCTTCCTGTCTCCTTCATGCTCTCCACGCCTAGGCTAGCTAGCAATTTGCCGCATGAGCCTGGTTTGTCGTAGAATTCCTCCAGCTCAGCCCAAATTTCCGCCATTCCTGGGTCATCTTGTGTTTTTGTGACATATTCTGAATGGGCTTTCCGCATGTCCTCCAGGATGATGCTAAGCTTGGCTGCCACCTTTGATCCTCTTTCATGAGGGGATAGATCCATCCTTTCCCCATTTCTGTTTGATGCTGAATTTCACTGTCAGGACAATCACGTTTTGGGCGCCAGATGTAACGAACTGATCTGCTCGCTACGAATGTCGTGCTCGTGTTTGTGCCACCAAATTTATATAAACGTGACCGCTCTATTGATCAGTGAAAACGCACAGAAAGATTAGGAATATACAAGGATCTTTTATTCGCCGACTTGACCCTCGGCCGGGGTATTGTATTGACAATGTGGAAATGTGCTCCGCCGTCGCCTCCTTCCCACGTTGAACGTCTCGCTGGGCTGCGATTGCTTCGAAGTGATGTCTCCCTCGCTGGTATCGCTCTGCGGGATTACAGGGCTTAGGGATGCGTCACCGTTCCCAGACTAGGGTGAATAGGCACTGTGCTCTCAAGGCGTACGCCTTTCCCAGCCGCAGCCTCCTGTCCCTTGCTCTGTCCCGGCCGGTCGCACCGGACGTCGGCTGAGTTTCTACCTGACGGTTCAGGCGTACGCCGGAAGCCGCCAACGCAGTCCCTGGTCAAGCGCAAGGTTCGAACGCTTCAACCCTACCCCTCTGCCGCAGACTTCAGAATTCGACGTATTTATATTCTTCGCTGGGTGTCCTCGTAGTCCTTGCTCTGCTTCCGGATGTCTCGACTGGCTCCGCTCCTTGTTGGCATAGCGCTCACGATTCGGTAAGCTGCCGTTCTGGGATTCTAGCAGTGAACTGCTGTGCTCTCAACGCATACGCCTTTTGAGGCACTAGCTGAACAAACGCGCGTCCTTCTGGGCTAGTCGCACCAGGACCTTGTACAAATCCTGCAGGACGATCAGGAGTACGCCGGAGTTCGTCAATGCAGTCCTTGTAGGCAGGCGGCTAGTTCAAGACCACTTTCCCTCTGAGCCCACGGTTCTTCGTCGAAGGATTCTATTTGTTCAACTCTGTCGGACACGCCGGGTGGGATGCTAAGCTCAAATCGCTACAGAAGTTGTGACAAAGCGCCTGGACTTAGCCGTGTGATGCCGTAAGGACCTCAGCTGTGTCTCAATTCGGAGACTTTAACTCTAAGTCCCGAACGTCTCGACGTAGCTATCTTGTTTCCTTGATGACTCCGCACGGCTCTACTTGGTTCTTCACGTTGTTTCACTGGTTTACTTGATGACTGTTACTTGTTGACTTGGTAGAAAACGACTGATCCAGCTTCCTGCGCTCGGCCTGCTTATATAGGCCTCTGTTTCCCGCTAGTTATCGGCGTCTCCTTGCCTCCTGGTCCAAAGTCCACGGTTTTACCGTTCGACCTTTCGCCCTCTGCGCAGGGCACCAATATCAGGGTCCGAAGTCTGGTGCCGTCCCGTTACTTCCTTCTGCACACGGCCCTTCGGTACTCTCTTTTATTGCTGTCCCTCTCGGAGCCTCCCTATCCTTGCCTGGTGCTTAGGGCACCACTATGGGAGAATTCCACTGCTTGCATGCACTTACTCTGCTTGCTTTCTAACTTGTGGGGAGTTATTCAACTCCTCACAGTACCTAAAAGTATAATTGTTCCTAAAATTTCATAATTTCGCCAGATCTAAAAATAATTAACCTAGCGACTGACAATTAACACCTATCGTACAGAGTAAAATTTTAAGTGTGTCTCTTAACACCGCATATTTCTGTATGGTGTCTATGTCTTATTCACAAACATTGTGGTGTTTGACACCGAATCTGCGCTTGCTTTTTTACTTTGCCTTTATAATCAAATGAAATCCTTGCAAATAAAACCCGGCTGTTGTTGTGCCGGCACTTACGAAATTTCCGTAACTAAATGCGACTTTTTGCCATATGGGAGTCCCTGTGAATAAGTCGCACATTAGGTAATAACCAGTTCAAATTACGTCTTCTACAACGTCTTCTTCTTCCGAGTGCTCAAAGCAATGTGTAATTCAACCAAAAATTACTAAAATATGAAAAATTTATTGGATAATGTCTCTATATATTTCATACTCTATGCAGTGGCTAACGGACAGGTCAGCTCCATAAAAAATAAACTCAGTTAAACGTAAACGGCCAATTGTAGAGTTTTAAGAACATATCGGGTACACCAACTTAGGGCCAAGTTTCGTAAAAAATCCCATAATCCCATAAGTTTTTGAGGAATCCGGAATCAGTTTTGGGGAAATGGCCTTATTGCATTGCATTGACCATCTTATTCGGCCAATTCCATGATATCGGTTTTAGTTTTTTCTTTTAACCGTTAACCTCAAATTTTATTGTTATAATATATTTACCCCGCTGATTTCTTTCCCACACTTTGAATGTGCCTGATTCCATTGTTACAACAACAATTTAATTTCATTTTTAACTATCTCAAATGGAAACGAAATTAATTTAAAATCATGGTTATGGAGTTCCATAAACTCACTCATTGCTCACCAGGATATCGTGACATTTTGTTACGGAGCTGGTTTTCCAATGAGGGCGAGGACGGCTTGCCGTTCATCCCAGATTAAGATTCTTCCCAGTTCTCAGTCTGCACAATAGCCCAGCTGATCAGCTAAATATCAACTTATATATATGTGTATAAATAATTCAATAAAAAAATATAAAATTCAATAAACAAACAAATATTAATATAAATTCATATGGACATTTTTTTTTAAGTAAAAAAATAAAAATGAAAAACATTTTTAATTTTTCCTATGTTTTTATTGACATTATGAGAATATAAAGAAGGAACAACAAAAGTCAATGATTTTTGACCAATTTTTTCGACTTATTCAATATATTTAAAAATAGTTTATATCAAAATTGTTTTTAAATCCAAAGTAGATGCGATAACGAGTTTTCAGACAAGATATATATCAAACTTTAAAATTTGGTAAAACTTGAAATATAATGTCAACCACCTCAAAAAAATTTGTTTTGAGAAAAACGCGATTAAAGTTTAGGAAACAATTATAATGGAGTAACTCTAAAAATAATATGTAATATTCACTTTGCATCAATCGGCGATCCCAGATCCATACATTGGACTTTCCTTCTTCTCATAACTCAGGTCTTCGGAAGTTCTTTTAGCAAATCCTTGCTTAGTGCGTTCAATTCTTTGGTACCAATTATGACCTTTATTAAAAATGGCGACTGCTAGATAATTAGCAATTTTAATTATTTTTGTTCCAGCGTGAATATGCTTCGGACCAAAGTCCATCACAGTGAATTGTTATTCATTATTATTTTGTGTTCCGGATAAAATTCGGACATCGATAAAATTATCATCATAAATCGGATGATCAGCTGGTATAAAACTTTTTGATGCAGTGGTTGGTGTTAATAGACGAAGCTTTCAGGAGTGTTGTCAGCCTCAGCTTGTTGCCATTTGCACCAGCTCGACGAACCTGCTGGGCAATACTCGTGTTGAGGATGCCTGTCGCTTGAGTTTTTATGGTAAAAACCCAGAGGCGCAAATTCGCATTCGATAGCCGATTCTTCCTCTCATACTTTGAAGCCGGAATGCTTTCAGTTTTATATTACAACATTAATTACTTTTCCATAAGCTTGGCCGGCTGTTCTGCTGATGTAGCTTACAAATCGTATTCAATCAAATGGAAAAAGAAGCCGAGCACACTTCTTGTTCCACAGAGCTCCATTTACCATCCGCGATCTCATTGCGAGATGGTCCGTAAGGTTTTGCCGTGCTGAAATTTTCCCGGTTATTGCAAGACGATGGAATTTACGTTCCTTACCGCAAGTTTCTATCCGATGTTTTTTCTTTTGGCGGGAAAGAATTTGAATTGACATGGCGGAAATCTTTGCTTCTGTGAACCAGAGGCGTAGTCGAATGAGAAAGGAGGGTTGGGAGGTTAACGCTCACCCAGGCAACAATTTGAATGCAGAGTAGATAAGCCTCGAACTCCGATCGACGAACAGTTACGCCGGCGCAAAAGTTTATTCTTTCTAGTGTGAACGAAGTTTTGTTTTTACGGGTATATTTTGTCGTGACCATTGTATTATTGTGGTACATTTTGCTGAGTTTTCTGCCAGCTCCAACCTCAAAATATTAATTTTTTTATTCGATCTAAGTACAGGGGTGAGTAAAGGCACTGACGAAAACTGTACGCTGGGTATTTGCCTCTCGCTCTCTCTCATGGCTGGCGTACGGAATACGCACATCTGAGAACTTGGCTTTAACAACTAATCCATTGCATTAAAATAAAATAAGAGCCGAAAAAGTACTTTTTAAAGAGTTTGATAGAGTGAAAGACCCCTCAAAAAATACTGCAAAGTATTTTAATTCTGGATATATTGGAAACGTTTCGGTTGAGTCGGTCTAATAGCGTCTGCACACAGTCGCTTAAAAGAGTTGCATCGAAAAAGTTTAAGCGACTCCTTCACACAGGCAGCCGCTGATGCAAAAACAGCTGGTTGTCCACCGATAAGAAAACAAACCTTAAAAGAAGAAGAAGACGAATACCTACAAATTTATTTATTTTGCTAATAATATGGATAACACAGCAAACTTAATACAATTTTGTAATTTGCGAATAGACTGTTTTCGGCAGCTCATAATTTATCTACCGTTGTTGACGAATTGGTGGTTCTGCTCAGACGAGTGTACTGCAAATGACTTCGCAAATATTAAAAGACATACAGTGCAATGGAAAATTTGGCTTATAAGAATCGCCATCAGTAAGATCAGTCTGGACACTTGTGAGTATATAAGTTATTTAGATGTCCGGGCCGGCTGGCGTCTCCTCCGTGGCAGGGGTAGAGCCGGTAGTTGTTATAACCGTGAGGGGCTGGCAGTAGGATACTGCCGCTGGTTGAGGTATTGGTGACCACCTGGTTTGGCAGCCACTGGGGAGTCGGGTGGTCGCTTCGACTCCTTACTTCTTCCGAAGGTATGGTGGGAGATACTTATCTCCGTAGTCACTGCCCTTAAGGCACGGTAACCAAATTCAATAATCAGAATCAATTTAACGGCTAAGGCCGGAGTTTTATGACAGAGCTAGTGCTCTTTATTTCAAATCCAAATTAAAAACTAAAACTTAAGATTGAACAAAAGCTCATGCATAGCCGGATGCCCGTGGCAGACCGCTGACCTTGCACATTTTGCAGAAGTCATACGATCGCTGTCATCCAATGAAAGGGAGCCACGGCTAGGAATGGCACAATGTGCTGACTCAGCTCTAGGGTCAATAAAGTGGACCCAATTTAGGGCGGACATGCATGAGGGAGAAGTGTAATAATAATAATAATAATAAAAAGTGATTAATACTAGAGAATGATAAACATGATAAATGATTAATATTAATAGAGTAATAAGAACTGGCCTGCTCAGCCTAAGCTGGGAGTTGGTTGTTAACTACTCCCCCCTTAAATTTGAAAGCCAATTCGTCGATGGATTTTTGTAGCTGGGCTGCCTCTCGTTTGCGCCTGCAGTCTTGTTGGAGCAGGACTAAGCCGCATAGTGTGAGGCTGACGGCAACTCCTGCGGCGAACCAAATCCTCGGGGAACCTCCATCCGACACGTCTTCCCGGAGCTCCTGCATTAGATGCAGGCTATGCTCATTCATCCGCTGAAGCAATGGAAGACTCAGTATGTGATCGTGTCCTGTGATGTTAATTAAGGGGGAGGCCGCAATTCCCGGGCTCATATTCACTGAGTGATTGAGGTTCAAATATACGGAGTCGTTGATCACATCCTTTCTCTCAAAGGTGATAAGGTGGGTCCCAACGATGGTTACTGTGGGACCGTCATCGATGGTGATCCTCGTCAGTTTCTCATTACCGATAATTACCCCGTCGTCCACAATTGTAAGGGGTTCCAGATTGCTGGGCCGAGTCCGGCATGTAGCCGCCCCACCTGCATGTAATTGCGTGGCGCAGGAGTCGTGGGGCGCTTTTTTGCAAAATGTGGCCAAGTTGGTGGATGTGCAATCGGAGGCTGCCAGGATTCCGTCACTACATTCCGCCACGATGTTGTCTTCTATTTGTGGCATCGTGTGGTAGTGCGCGACAGGGAAGAGCAGGACTTTTTTACAAATACGCTTGTTAAGGATAGTAAATAAATACGACCTTTTTGTTTGAGTTCTGTATTGAAACTGTTTCATTTTATTTAAAACTTCTTGACAAGAAACTTATGTGAAAATCTTATTCTAATCTTAGCTATGGTCTACGCAGAGACCTTATCTTTTTAGTCTGGACGGGGGAGTTATTTATTTTGCCCCCCGCACAAGAACTCTCGGTGAAGGCACATCTGAGAGCGATAATATTAGATAGCTCAAGTGGCCTGCTGTTACAGATTACAAGTGCATTTGAAAAACTGAACCCTTGTCGGGTCCCAGATCGTAAATTATGGCTCTTGATCGAATTACACATTTCTACATGACATGTGCAGAGCTCATTAAATCTTAGACATAATATTTATCAGTGTTCGTCTGAACATTCTGGCAAGGGCCGGCAAACTGTGGTGTATGTGTTGTAAGTACATAATTGATTCAATTGCAATATAAAATTAGTGGACTGTATTTATTCGATATATTTTATTTTGCATTATAAATTTAACACCTTGCACGGCTTGAAATGACTTATGTTTTAGGATTACAAAATTTGAATTTTTAATTTATTTATTTTTGATCAAAACATTCTTTTACATAATTTATTTATAACATAAATTGATTAAATATTAATTATACCGTTTGGTATGACAATGGCTTGTAATTGCCTTCGTACATTTATTTTTCTTATAAAATATACAGTTAATACAAGTATTATAATAATTGCCAAAATTAAAGAAGCATGTCCAGTTACATGATGGAAGTCTAATTCTTTTAATTCTAACTTGTGAGTCTTTAAATATTGTATTTCTTGTGTTAATCGATTGATTTCATCAGTATGATTTATTAAGGGCAAATCGAGCTGGTTCCAAACTATCTTCGGTACATCATTAACCTCTCCAATATAAGACACCGGAAATGTTCCCTGATCTTCTAGCTGAATACTGTGTTGGGCAACTAATATTTTGTCATCAGTTCGAGCAGTACAATCTGACCTTAGCGTTAATATTCCTTGCTCAGGTAAATCCACTATTTCTATTTTCGAGTTGCTGCACTGAATTCTAGCCTTAGAATGGTTCTGAACCTTAAAAAGCCAACTGCTCTTCCTTTCTAACTCGACCCAATATGATTTACTCTCAATCACTGATTTATATTTGCAATCTGATTGCTTATTTGGTTTGTGAGGCTTAAGCTCACAACTATTGTCGTTAGCACTACTCCAAGGCCAACTTCCCTCACAAACCCTTTTATTAGATTGCCATCTTTGACACTTATTAATGGTTGGTTCTGTCATGAGGTGATAAGCATCTATTTCAAAATTGTAAACTAAGTACTGAGAATCGACATGTACTGTAATCATACGTTCATCTAGCCTAACTGGTACTGGGATAATTTTATAAAGCACCGAAGCATGTCTTCCAAACAAAGGTATTTTTGCATTGATAATTAACTTTTTATCTACAAATAACCCCCTAGCCGTGAGTAAAGTATAAACCTCTTTTAATTCTGTACCTGTTCTTTTTCCTGGCAGAATTAAATTCTCTTTTATTTGGGAAATCTCACTTTTCAACTGACTAGGTTTCAATATATTGGTATTAAGTCGACCATGATTGATGTCAATTAACAGGCTTATGACTCCGGATTACATCTTTTCGCATTCATCTATAATGTTAATTAATTGTTTTGTTATCATGAAGAAGTTGATGGACTCCTTGTACACATAATAAGATTCCTGCAATACCGCCGTCATGTTCTCAATTCTTTTATTCATTCCTTTAAAGTTGAAATTAACTCCTTCAGTAGATCTTTTCAAAATATTAGTCGTAGAATCAACTAAGGAAGTTTGTTTCCTACTTAACTCATTAAGATTATGTTGATTGCTTAATAAGTTTTTCATATTGTCCTCCATTTGTATCCTGTCGTCTCGATCCATTATCCCAAATAAAATGTGATAAAGCGATCCCATAAATCCAAACGGAGCTCGTTTATTTCTTGATTTCCCCTGAGCCATAAAAAGTTTATTATTTTCTTCTAAGTCTGAGATCTGCCTTTCTGTGTTATTGAGAACTAAAACACACTGATCCTCAAAACTAAGAAGCCTTTCGCAAATTACTCTCATTTTTGGGATTAAATCTTTACCTTTTTTAATCATCTCGAAATAAGCGTCCATACTATAAAATATAATTAAATTCCAAGAGGAGGCTACAATCTCTACGTCACCCATTGGATCTAGATATATAGCCGAAGTTTTGTTTATTTTCTCAATTGCATATTTTGGCTGATCAACTTTAGCTGAAGCGTAAGAGAATTGACACAATATACATAATAACAAAACCATTATAAAAGAAAGTTTCGATATTGTCGATGTACCTCTTGTTCGTCTTTCAGGTTTTGTTTCTTCAGGGTCAGATTCAACCTTGTCCACAGACTTAATTCCTTCTAAAGGACAAATTTTAGTGATTGGTCTAGTTACAAATCCATCTTTTATTTTTATTTCTACAACTCTGACCTTTTCATCTTTGCCCTTGTGGATCCTTTCTACTTTGCCTATTGGCCATCTGGCTGGATGAGTATTCTCATCTTTTAATAACACAATTTGTCCCTCTTCTATATTAGGACTGTCTCTCTTCCACTTGTGCCTCTGTTGCAGAGTATGTAAATACTCCTCTTTCCACTTAACCCAGAAATCTCTTTTAATTTTCTGGATTAGTTTCCATCTGTCTAAATTCCCAATTCTCTCATTTTCAATTGGTTCAACTATTTCTAGCGGTGGTCTACCAATCAAGAAATGTCCTGGTGTTAGGACTTCATCTTGATCAATTTCATTTTCATGGGTATACAATGGTCTTGAATTTAAGCATGCTTCTATCTGACATAAAAGTGTTGACATTTCTTCGTATGTCAGACTATTTTCCCCGATTACCCGTTTCAGATGGTATTTCATGGATTTAACTCCAGCTTCCCAAATACCTCCGAAGTGAGGTCCTGCCGGGGGGATAAAATGCCAATCAATTCTATCTTTTTCGAGCTGCGCGGCAATCATTGTATTTTCCTTGATTGCTTTAACTAAATCTTGATCTAATTTTCTTGAGGCTCCTACGAAATTAGTTCCGTTATCCAAATAAATATTATTATTACATTTATCAGCAATATCTACCAGAACTCTGGTAGCTAAATATGGTGCGGATGCAGTACCATAAGTGACTGTTGCCAATTTATAATTTTTTATTTTTTCATCTGGAGAGTTTCTCCATAAAATGTACTGGTATTGCTGATTCTCATCATCAATCTTTATTTGACGATACATTTTTTCAACATCCGCGGATACCACATATTCCCATTTTCTCCATTTAACGATAATGTCAAAAATATCCTTTTGAACTCGTGGACCAACCCACATTATATCGTTCAAACTTTTGTTATTAGTAGTTTTTGCTGAAGCGTCAAAAACTACTCTTAATTTGGTCGTCAAGCTCGAATCTCTGATCACGGCTTGTTGCGGTAAGAAATACTTACCTTCATTCTGCACTTCGACCATATGTCCTAAATTCATATATTCATTAATGAAATTAGTGTAGTCTGCCCTTAGTTTCTCGTTTCTCTTTAATTTTTTCTCCAGATTCATGAAACGAGCCATCGCTTGTTTCTTTGAATCCCCTAAGGTGACATCATCTTTAAATGGAATTGACACAATGTATCGCCCATCTGAATCTATCTTTGTAGTTTTTGTGAAATTATTTTCACATATTTCAGATTCGATATCATTTTTATCTTCATCCTCTACTTCCCAATACCGATCCATATCTTTTAATTCTATGGTGGTTGCTACAATTGTCTTCTGTCCCTTTGATTTTTTACATCCAGAGATAATCAACCCGAAATCGGTTTTTTGGCCGAGGAGGCCATTTATTTTGACCACTCCACTCTGTAGAATGTCAGTATATAGATCTGCTCCAATAATTAGATCTACACGCCCCGGCTTATTAAAGTCGGGGTCGGCCAAATTATATTTTTCTCATTTTGTTTTGTCAACATTAACTTTGTGGGCTCACTTATGTGAGCCCTCATAAGTTTTGGGAGTACTAATGCTTCAACTTTTAAAATTTTTTGGGAAGCATTACATTTAATTGAAAAATGAATTTTGTGCTTCGAGATGCACTTTCCTGTGGAGGATACTCCACTGATCTCTGTTTGAGATCGAATTTTTTGCAATTTTAGAATCTGCACAGATTCTTCAGAAATTATGGTGCTTTGAGAACCACTGTTTACTTTTTCCATCCTTTCTGATGGATTTAAAACCTTAAATTTCTGACACTGGAATATAAAATGTCCCGAAATTTTACATATGGCACAATTATTAGTAGCTAATTCTCTTATATTGCTACTATATATTTTTTTTACAGGCTTTTCATCCTGAACTGAGCTTATCGAACTTAGCCGTTGCTCTAAAAATTCAATGACGTCCGATAACGCTTGAATCTCTTTAGTTTTTTTAACATGGCTCTCATATAGTTGAAGAGCTTCTTTGTTAAACTTCCTAATTATTATATGTGCAAACATAATATCCACTTCATCAGAAAGTTGTGCCTTCAGTTTTATCATATGTATTGACTCGTTAATCGTGTCAATAAATATTTTTAGTTGCCTAACTGAATCAACATTTACGATTTGAAGATCCAGAAGGCGGTTTAATTGATCGGAAAAAATTTTCCTTTTATTTTCGTACCGCTTGGTTAATAACTCCCAAGCGGCCTCATAATTCTCCCCAGATCCCAACAATAAGTGAGAAACCACATTTTTGGCTTCTCCCTTAAGTGAGATCTTAGGTAACTGAACTTAAGAGAAGGACTTAGATCCTCTCTTAAATGAATGAGTTCATTAAACAACTCATAAAACAGGTCCCAGTCTTTGGAATCTCCATAGAACGTGGGTACCTGAATTTTAGGTAACGTTGGCAAATCATAAATTTTATGATTTCCAACGTTAACCTTTCCGGGCACAATTTGTTCGATTTTTTTTTTCATTGTGTTGGTTATTGACGAGATGTCGAACTCTAACTCGTTCAACTCCTCGTCATAACCCCTATCAGTGACATCTACTTGGTCGACTTGTTTAAGACCTACTATTTTTGTCCAATAAAATTCTAATTTCTGGACTCTAATCTCAAAAGTTGAAACATTATCTAGCTTAATGTCTTTAAAAGTTTCTTTTAAGTATTCCCGTACCTGTACTATTGCCCTATCTAATTTATTGACAACTTTAGAACTACTGGCCTCTAAGTCAACTTTGTCAGCTTTGTTTAAAACCCTATTTATCCTATCTTTTATGTTTGAGAGATCTATCATCATTTTCTCATAATGATTCTTCTTGAAGTAGTCATGATCGGCTACTCCAATTTGAACCAAAACCGAATGATTTTGAACACATTCGGACCTTAATTCCTCATACTGTTTCAAATATTCAAATGATAGACTAGGTAGCTCTTTAAGGGTATGAATTAGTTTTGTAATTTCTACTTGCCTTTTTATTAAGGCAATAGTTTCAGCGGACAACATGGTTTTGACTTTAGTTTTGGATATGTATATATATAAAAATAAATTGCTGTTCGTTAAAACTCGAGAGCGTCTGAACGGATTTATCTTTTCTTAATATTAAAATGCTCGTAACTTATAAAAATAAATTTTAAGATTAACTTAGCTGGTGTATTTGTTGTCGTCACTGCCGTTGTCGCCGTTGTAGTTGTTTTAGCTGATGCTGTTGTTGCTGATGCGCTTGTTGTTGCGGTTGTTGTTGCTGATGGTCGTTGTTGCTGCTGCTGCCGTTGTCCTTGTCTCTGTTGCCGCTCCTGTTGTTGATACTGCTGGCCTTCCTTCAGTTGTCGTCTCTTTGAGGGTCTTCGTTGTTGTTTTTAAAGATGATTTAAGGTTTTTTTTTTAAATCTTTTTATTTATTTATTTTTGAACAGTTAAGATTGGGTTTTTTTTTTTTAATATTTGTTTTTTGTCACTGATAGTTTAAATATATATATATATATACTTTTTTTTCACTTTTTCGATGTGTGGCCTCGAATACGCCAGATTTTAATTAATCACTTTTTTTTGTAAGGCCCCAAAACGCCTCAAAATAAAATTGTTCGAAGACAATTTATTATATTTTTTTTTTAAATTTAACTTGTCGATTTCTCGACCACAATTTCACAAAAAAATTTTTATTTTTTTATTATTTTTGAAAATTGCTTTAAACAATAAGGACTCTTATTTGTCCTTTTGCTTTTAAATTTATACTCTGTTTCTTACCATAAAGGGGAAAACAAGAGTCAATTAAGGTGGCTGGCTTTCCTCTAAGTCTCTTACCACTGGTGGGGGAAAACTGTAGAGTTGCTCGTAGGACCAAAATGTTAAGGATAGTAAATAAATGCAACCTTTTTGTTTGAGTTCTGTATTGAAACTGTTTCATTTTATTTAAAACTTCTTGACAAGAAACTTATGTGAAAATCTTATTCTAATCTTAGCTATGGTCTACGCAGAGACCTAATCTTTTTAGTCTGGACGGGTGAGTTATTTATTTTGCCCCCCGCACAAGAACTCTCGGTGAAGGCTCAAGTGGCCTGCTGTTACAGATTACAAGTGCATTTGAAAAACTGAACCCTTGTCGGGTCCCAGATCGTAAATTATGGCTCTTGATCGAATTACATATTTCTACATGACATGTGCAGAGCTCATTAAATCTTAGACATAATATTTATCAGTGTTCGTCTGAACAACGCTTAACTCTAGGATACTGGACTATAACGTGGACAAGAATATTATTTTGAAGAATTTTAATCCTAGATACATCCATAAGGTTGACTATTGGGACCTCTGTGAGCTGTTCGTCAAAAATAGCCTTTAAGTCATTGTGATTAAAAATAGTAGGATTGATGATATTATTTTTAGCAAGAGTGATAGTGATCATACAATTTTGGATTTCTGACATTAACATTCTATTCCTGGCGAGGAGTGTTAAACGTAAACGGTTTTTTACGTTTTAAGAACATATTGGGTACACCAACTTAGGGCCAAGTTTCGTAAAAAATCCCATAATCCCATAAGTTTTTGAGGAATCCGGAATCAGTTTTGGGGAAATGGCCTTATTGCATTGCATTGACCATCTTATTCGGCCAATTCCATGATATCGGTTTTAGTTTTTTCTTTTAACAGTTAACCTCAAATTTTATTGTTATAATATATTTACCCCGCTGATTTCTTTCCCACACATTGAATGTGCCTGATTCCATTGTTACAACAACAATTTAATTTCATTTTTAACTATCTCAAATGGAAACGAAATTAATTTAAAATCATGGTTATGGAGTTCCATAAACTAACTCATTGCTCACCAGGATATCGTGATATTTTGTGACGGAGCTGGTTTTCCAATGAGGGCGAGGACGGCTTCCCGTCCATCCCAGATTTAGATTCTTCCCAGTTCTCAGTCTGCACAATAGCCCAGCTGATCAGCTAAATATCAACTTATATATATGTGTATAAATAATTCAATAAATAAATATAAAATTCAATAAACAAACAAATATTAATATAAATTCATATGGACATTTTTTTTGAAGTAAAAAAATAAAAATGAAAAACATTTTTAATTTTTCCTATGTTTTTATTGACATTATGAGAATATAAAGAAGGAACAACAAAAGTCAATGATTTTTGATCAATTTTTTCGACTTTTTCGATATATTTAAAAATAGTTTATATCAAAATTGTTTTTAAATCCAAAGTAGATGCGATAACGAGTTTTTAGACAAGATATATATCAAACTTTAAAATTTGGTAGAACTTGAAATATAATGTCAACCACCTCAAAAAAATTTGTTTTGAGAAAAACGCGATTAAAGTTTAGGAAACAATTATAATGGAGTAACTCTAAAAATAATATGTAATATTCACTTTGCATCAATCGGCGATCCCAGATCCATACATTGGACTTTCCTTCTTCTCATAACTCAGGTCTTCGGAAGTTCTTTTAGCAAATCCTTGCTTAGTGCGTTCAATTCTTTGGTACCAATTATGACCTTTATTAAAAATGGCGACTGCTAGATAATTAGCAATTTTAATTATTTTTGTTCCAGCGTGAATATGCTTCGGACCAAAGTCCATCACAGTGAATTGTTATTCATTATTATTTTGTGTTCCGGATAAAATTCGGACATCGATAAAATTATCATCATAAATCGGATGATCAGCTGGTATAAAACTTGGTGTTAATAGACGAAGCTTTCAGGAGTGTTGTCAGCCTCAGCTTGTTGCCATTTGCACCAGCTCGACGAACCTGCTGGGCAATACTCGTGTTGAGGATCCCTGTCGCTTGAGTTTTTATGGTAAAAACCCAGAGGCGCAAATTCGCATTCGATAACCGATTCTTCCTGTCATACTTTGAAGCCGGAATGCTTTCAGTTTTATATTACAACATTAATTACTTTTCCATAAGCTTGTCCGGCTGTTCTGCTGATGTAGCTTACAAATCGTATTCAATCAAATGGAAAAAGAAGCCGAGCACACTTCTTGTTCCACAGAGCTCCATTTACCATCCGCGATCTCATTCCGAGATGGTCCGTAAGGTTTTGCCGTGCCGAAATTTTCCCGGTTATTGCAAGACGATGGAATTTACGTTCCTTACCGCAAGTTTCTATCCGATGTTTTTTCTTTTGGCGGGAAAGAATTTGAATTGACATGGCGGAAATCTTTGTTTGCAAGCTCTTTCTGCATTTCGTCACTATTCAATTCGTTCATAATTCTGGATATATTTTGATCACGCTGCTGTTCAGATACAAGCCAGTTGTGAGTGATAGTTGCCAAGTCAACTCGTACTTCCACAACTTTGCTTGCATTTGCCTGCGCAACAACTTCGACGGGATTTCTTGATAAGCAATCAACATGAGCCATTTGGCTCCCCTTTCTGTACTCTACCTGAAATTCGAAGGGCTGCATGAATGACCACCATCGATGCACCCGCGGGGTTAATACTGCTTTTTCACGACTCGCTATGATGGAATTACAATCTGTGTAAACGGTGAAATTTCTACCGCTACCGGAAGTGTTTGATAGCATTATACACCGCCAATGTTTCGAGCTCATATGAGTGGTATTTGGATTCTGCCAACGTGGTGCATTTACAGTAGTATTCGAATACCCTACGCTTGCCATCCACCTTGTGTATTAACATACCGCCATACCCATTAGCGTTTGCATCCGTGTGCAATTCGACTGGAAACTTGGGATCAAATATAATCAACACAGGGTCACTAGTTAGCACCTTAATGATTTTTTGACGAATTTCCTCATGCTGCTCTTTTCACTCGAATGCATTTGACTTTGAAGTTAATTCATATAGCGTCTTCATTACTTCTCAAAATCTAGGTACGAATTGCCTGAAATAGGATGACTGTCTAATCTGTGTGACTGAAGCTGGTTTAGGTAGTTGAGTTAGTGCTTGGATTTTTCGAGGGTTGGGTTTTAGCTCACCGTCCCTGATTAGAAAACCTAAGTATTCTATCTCTGTGTGGAGAAACTGACATTTCTTTACATTGAAAGAAAACCCCGACTTTGATAAGACGCTCAACACTGCCTCTAATCTTTCGAATGCTTCATCTGTGGAATTCGAAACAATTAGCACATCATCGATATAGACTACTGCATACGTATTGACTAAATCTCCCAAGGCTCGAACTATGGCGCGCTGAAAGACCGATGAGGCGTTTTTCAGTCCAAACGGCATTGATAGAAATTCGTATTGACCCTCCGGAGTCACGAATGCAGTTCTTTCAACGGAATCGGAGTAAATAGGCACCTGGTAAAAGCCACTGGCCATGTCTAAGCTAGAAAAATATTTTCCACCTCGCAGGCGATCAATCTGGTCTATCTGACACAGTGTTTGCGTTTAGTTCACGATAATCGATGCATAGTCTGTAACTCCCGTCTTTCTTTTTGACTAGTAACATTGGGCTAGCGAACGGAGAACTGCTAGGTCGTATTACATTTGCTTCTAACATTTGCTGAATTTTGTCCCTAACTATCTTTTACCAACGAGCATTCGGAACCCGAATCAAAGAAAAATGGAAACCGCTCACCGAATTGTATTGCAGTTCCGTTAGGCTGAAGAATCGCGCACATGTCCACTCTTCTCTCGCTGCTTTTACTCGCTGCTGCTGGTCCCTTCGTGCACACTGATGCGATGTCTCCAACTTTGCCGCATTTAAAACATGTCACAGTTGATCTCTCTCCCATCATCGTTGATCTGCCGTTGCCATGGCCTGCTCTTGTCTCGTTCCTCTCTTCTGCTTTCCTCCTGCGACACTCTATTGCTTTGTGTCCCAGCTTTCCGCAACTATGGCATCTAATCGGCGTTTGCATTTTAAACCTCTTCTTTTTGGGGCCCATGTCCATTCCAGAGAATTCAGAATTTCAGAAGAACGAATGCGCTTTGAGTTGTTGTTGTAACTCCGCTCTTGTCTTTATGTTTGTTGTAAACACTAAGCGCTGCAGTCTGGAATCAATTTGCGACGAACGTGCCAGAACCAACGACGTGTCATCGCTTTCCACTTGGTTAATAAAGATGTAACCATTCGGCTGGAGTACTCTGATAGGCATTCGTTGGGGCTTGGGCGTCCCTTCAGCATGTTTAGCAATAATGCCGCCGGCGTCTCGTTGCCTTCATAGCGCTCTATGAACAATTCCTTGAATTCCGCCCAGCTCATTCCGGCGAAGCATATTTGTGATAGCCACTGCGATGCACTACCGAGCAACGACTTGCTGAGCGTCATTACCAAAGATGCACCTTCTTGCGGATGTTCACATAGAATCATGCGAGCCGTTTTGCACCATGCTGCTTCGGGGTTGAACGATGGTAGCACTGCCGAGACAGGGTGCGTGCTAGGCGCCGGCGTGGATTGTGCTGCTTTCAAAAGTTCCGCAATCACTATTTTGGGATTTCAGAAGAGTGCGCCAACTGTTCTCCGAATTGTCTTGTAGGGGTGGTGATCCCACTTCTGATGTAGTCTGGTTCGTCTGCCATTATGGAATTATATGTTCTTCTTCTGCACGAGCGTCTGTTCCGTTTCGCAGGCTTTCTTGAACTGCCTTCCTCTCGCTCATTATTCTCTACCTCTCATTGCGCCACGCTCAGTAGGGATTTCACTCTCCTTCCCCACCGCGCTCTCATTCAATAGCTTCTCTCTTCCTTATTTATTTTTAACTTCGTTTATTCAATACACTCAGAGACTTACAAATAATATTTCTTCATTGCATTTCTAATTAATCTCCGACATATATATAAACGAACAGCTGAACAAACCAAAATACGAAATCTTTAAGCGGGCGATGCATCTCAAGAGGCAAAAGCAGCTGTTTTCTCTCGGCGTGAAGATATCTACGTAAAGCAGAAAGAAGGAGGGGAGGTGATTTGCGTGCAAAACTTGGGCGAACTAGCTCAAATGGAGATTTGCACCGATGAATTAGCTGCTCTGGAAGCTGACAGTTCAGGGACTTCAAATGATAACTCATTTCGCGCCTAAAAGGCTTTTATATTTATATTCTACTTTTGAGAAATTATCATCAATTTTATTATATTTATTTAGTCTTAGAATCAGTGGCTCTAATTTTAAATTAAATATTTTAAAATGGGTGACAGAAATAACATAATTATAAATCCAAATCGATCAAATAGCCATGCGATATTAAGGGTTCTCGGAAAGAAGAGAGCTGGTCTTAATGTGTGTCATATAAATGACTAAAGCCTCAAACGAAAAATTTAAGAATTTAGATACCTCTTTATCAATTCGAACGTCGATGTTATATGTGTGTCTGAAACTTGGTTTGTTCCATATTTATGTGATTTTTTAGTTGAATGTGATGTTTATAATTTGCATCGCTCAGATCGTGATAGTTATGGGGGTGGGGTTGCAACAAAGTTTAGTTCCACGTTTGTATGTAAACATTCAACCAGAAATGCAATAGAATACTTACTTATAGAAATTAGATACCAAAGAAATGCTGATAAACTGCTAATTGGGTGTTTATACCGACCCAACTGTCGAATTGACTATGACCATTTTTAAATATCCCCCAGACGTGTCATTAAATTATTCAGACGTCATTATAACGGGCGATTTTAATAGCGATATTTTAAGGGAGCTGACGAAGCTGGTTAACTCCGTGTCCCGTACCCATTTCACCAAAACCCTCAACTTGCTTTTACATTTATTTTTTGTGTCTGATACAGACAGAGTATCTACATATGATCAACTTATTGTCCCATCCTTTTCAAAAGATGACCTCATATTCTTGACTTATGCACTTGACCTACAATTCTTTGACCAAACAATAATTTTTAAGGACGTTAGATATATCAACTATGACCTCTTGGACTCAACCATTATTTCGTGCCATTGGAATAACATATATTCCCTTTCCAAAGTAGAGGAACAAGTTATTCTTTTACAAACACAACATTTATTATTTATATAACTGTCTCGTAATTGTCCGAAGTAAAGTTATTCGTTCTTCTGAAAAACCATGGTTTCCAATAAACATAAAAGACGCAATATTACAGCGTGACGGGGCGTACAATAAGTGGAGAGGTACAGGAACCTCAAGCTTACGCGGTGTTCAGGTCATTGAGACTAAAAGTGACCCAACTAGTTTAGTTTTAGTTGTTTTTTTTTAAGTTAGTTTTAGGTATCATGTAATATTTTAATATTTCCAAAACTTAGTGACTAGCGCATTAACTTATAAGTTCCAAACTTGTTGCGTTAGGATGACATTTTATAATAAAATACAACACAAATACAATACAATTTAGTCAGCTTATTAAGTAAGCCACTTGTATTTTAAGAGGGAGCTAAAGAAGAAAATGGCACACTAGTCGGGCCTCAACTGGGAGGACTGACTCCCACGGGCCTTTTCTTTATTCTTTTAGCTTCGAAATCTTTTAGAAGCTAAGGGCGTGCAGCACCCCAACCTCCCTCTAACAGGTCTACTGCAACGATTACCGGCCAGCAGCGGCCGAGCATCGGCAGAATGGCGGTGGTGGACTTCAAAACCCCATAACTTTTAAGGTATTAGCTCGATTAGAGAGTCCTAGGATCTAACATGTCTCAGAGTGACAGTACATACAATCTTTGTGGGCGTTTGAGTGGGCGTAGCTCCGTTTTGAAATAAACTTCCGCTGCCTAGGAACTACTAGAATCTGCAGGCCAAGTCGCAAACCTGAAGCTTTTATAGTTCCCGAGATCTCGACGTTCATACAGACGGACATGGCTAGATCGACTATTGATCCTGATCAAGATTATATATACTTTATTTAGTCGGAAACGCTTTCTTTTATCTTTTCAATACTTTTCAACGCAAGCAACTAAAACACAGACTGTCGTAACCAACGAATATAAGCAAACTACTTCAAACTTCACTTTGTATTGCAGAACAGTTATACCAACAACAACAAATATTACAAAGTATGTTCAGCACAGGCTTTTTAATTAATCCAGTCCCAGTACTTTTTTGACAGAAGGTATATCAGTGGTCGGGAGCAGCACAGCGGGGCGGCAGAGGCCGACAAGATGAGTAAAAAATAACTCACACAAAGAAGTGCGACCATGTATAGTATATCATATTGTTCCGTGGCAACAATCGGAACATTATTTTATTAAGATATAATTCGAAATTTAAATTTTTTAAAGAATATATAATTAAAACTATTTGCATACAAAATTGCAATCAAATTACAGACAACTTGATTTTGTATTTATGCCTTTTAGTCTGCAAATTTGTTTAGCTTTCATCCCAGGAGATTTGGTTGCTTGCAGCATGTCAACATTGTCAACCAATATGATGTTTTGCTTAATAATCTTTGTTCGCTTAATTGTTTATTTGCTGACTAGTTCTTTCCTAATGTTACATAAATAAAAATTTGTATGATCTTAAATAATATGCCATATGACATTGTACTGATTTTATAATCTTTGAAAAAAGGGATGTTAACAGTAACATAGGCCAAATAGGCTAGTATGAAAACCAAAAAAAAATTTCAGCAATGGAAACTTGTGAGCAAACTTGATCAACTGAACTTGTTCACCAGAGTGAGACACTTAATACATATGTGTTTGTTCTAGATTTCAACTTTTAAATTTACGTAATTAATTTCCTTACAGTGCACCGCTTTTTTTTGGGTGTCTAGTATTTCTATCGTCAGGTATTTAAAGTTTTTTATCATTTATTAAAGCGTGTTAAAAAAGAGTAGACAAAAATGTACACAAACAAAATGTTGCGGAAACCCAAAAATGCAGGACTAACAAATCATAGAAAATGTGCAACAGAGAGAACTTAAAAGGCCCGAACAACCCCATATTTTAAAAGCTGGAGAAAAGATCGATTACGAATGTACCTTCGCCGATGCATCTTGTATCGTTACCAAAATCGGCCGAAGCCAAAATGCGCCACCATCACTAGGAGAGCCGTTTTAGCCATGACCGTCTTTCCGTCCGTCCGTTTCTACGTTAATTATTCTCTCAGTTTCAATGCTATCTGCGTGAATCTTTCCAAAATGTTGTCTTTCTTTTGCAGGTAGTTTATAAATCGGAACGAGCCGGATCGGACGAGTACATCATAAAGCTCCCATAGGAATAATCGGGAAAGAAAATAAAAAAAATTTAAGTTTGCTGTTTTTCCATTTGTGTTATAGTTCTTTGATATTTAGTGATGGATTATTACGGTTTAAATTAGATCAAAATCGGACGACTATATCATATAGCTCCCATAGAAACAATCAGAACATTAAAAAAAATATAATTAAAAAATTTTTTAACTTCTCTATTTTTGATTTTTTTTTTAATTTCTTGTGGACATACATAGTTATAATTTGATAGTTTAGACTCACGCTTTTAATTATATTTAAATCGGAAAGCGATATTATGTAGCTGCCATAGGAAGGATCGAGTAATTGAGGGTATATAAACTTGTCTAAACTAGCTTCTTTTCTTGTATAAATTTTAATCTTTTAAAAAATAAAATTTTAAATTTTATATGAAAAAAAAATTTTAAAAAAAACATTTTTTTTCATATAACTCCTAAAAAGCGTAAAATTTAAAAATATATATATTAATAACCGTATTATTAAACCATATTTTTAAGTTTATGGCAACCAGCACTTCGGGGTCGGTTTTTATTTTTAATTTTTTTTTATATTTTATTTGGAATCTTTTATTTTGTAGCGCTTTAAAACATATAGATTTCACAGTTTAAAGACCCTTTCTATATTTCTCGCCTATAGTAAAATCAGTCATGCCTTTTCCTGCTGTTCCACATGTTCCGACGCCAACTCTACCGCTTACATTATCCGGAGAGGCAAATATACTTTTCGCTTTCAGTCCAGTTTTTTTCTGATTTTTAGTGGAAAAATTAAGCCATTTATTTTTGTCTGATTCTCGTTCCTCTTCCAAATCTTTAAAACGCTGTTGTTTTTTTTGCTTTCGTTTTTTTAAATATTCTTTTTGATTGGGCCTGTGACGCCTGTAAGAAAAATGTGTTACTAACTTTAACTGATATTGTTTTTAAATGAATACTTGTTTGAAGGAAACACTTCGTTGCGTGTAGTTCGTTCTCTTAGCTCGTGGACATGTGTAGTGGATCGATTTTGATAGGCATCAAAAATTACTTTGACTTCCCCTTTACTTGTTATGTCTTCAATAGTTGCGTCGTAGTACTGACGATCCTCCTTCCATTTAGCTTGACACTTGTCTCCAATCCTCCAAGTTTTGGCAGCAGAGACTAATTTTTCGGCCTCTAAAAGTGCAGCTTCAATGTCATCAAAATAGTTGGATGACGCTTTTTTAGTTGAAGACGGTTCCACATATGAAGATTTATGCTTTTCTTCTAATTGGGTTTGTATCAGATCTCGAGTAAGGGTAATAACTTCTTGAAGGTCACTTCTGAGTTTTAATAGTTCATCATTTTCTGGATCTGTTTGAAGAGCCGCTTCGACCTATAAATTAGAAAAGAAGAAATGTTTTTAATATAATATTTTGTACAGATCAGATTATACAAACACTTTTCTGTAAAATTATAAAGTAATGTAAATAGAGAATTGTAATAAAAACAAAAAACCAAAACAACAACGTGTAAGACCCAAAACCTTTTTTTTTTAAATGAGGAAAACTTGGCAACAAGAACAAGACAACTTCGGATCTTGTCAATCAGTAACAACGCCTTCTTCTCTATATGAAGGAATTCAATGAGCCGTGTAGAGTCCAAGACCCGTTTCTCGACCCATACAACCTTACCAACAATCTGGACACCCCCCGGTACAACGACCCTATCTTATGCAGCGGCAGAGCACGACACTAACAGTTTAAAATCGAACTCAGTTTTTCATACTATTCAGTGACGTTTAGAAACAAACATGCGCTGCATATCAAATCCCAAATCTCTAGCTTTTATTATTTCCGAGATCTCGACGTTCATACGGACAGAAACGACTATATCGACTGGACTATTAAATCTGATCAAGAGTATATATACTAAGAGTGTCGTGTTCGAAAACGCTTCCTTCTACTTGTTACATACTTTTCAACGAATACTTTTACTCTACGATTAACGGGTATACAAATTAAGTTACAGATCCAACTGACACCTGCCCTGTAAAAAGGGAGGACCATTCTGTCAAAAAATATAAAAACCACTCTGCCAGCTATAAAGGCTGCCCTATCTAGAGTTAAAAACTTGTTTAAGACAACAAAAAATTGCTGCTCGAAACCCAGTCACCCGACAAAACTTTCTGTGCATACCATCAACCACGACCCCGAGAAATTTTATGTTCAGGCGATAAGTTACAACAACGGGTCATACGACTCTTCACCAAAACACTGCAGGAATAATGCAGCAACAGACATCAAAACTGGATCCAGAAATTACTGTTCATTTGCTAAGTGGATTACAATCAAACACAGTGGTACCAATACAGCAAACGCTGCCAAAGCCGACGCAGACTCAAAATCTGCTCTTGGAGCTCTTAATAAAACAAAAAAATCTGATTAGATGTTTCTCTAAAAATATCTTTCTGGCGTTTCACAGCACACACAAGTAAAGCTACAAAATATACAAGGGAAAATATAGTGCAATTATTCAACATACAATTTGCAATATTAACTAATTCCAATAGGACCTTAATGACCTTTTTTATTGTCATCCTTGGCAGGATAAAATCCTAGCATGGAACCATTTTTTTTTATAAGCCGTAGCTTATTGGCTGCCTTAGGTTTAACTTAAAGCCCGTCGTTCCAAAATAGTATTTTTGAGAAACCAAAGACTCTCTAGAACCACCAGCACATAAATGTTTCTGTCAGAAACGAAAACTTCAAGTGAAGTACATTTTGTGCTGGGTTTCCGAAAGGACCTTGTTATTTATATCATGGTTATTTAAGAACTGTAGAAGCACAAACTTCTACTGGGAAACGCCATTTTCTTTCCAAAGGCTTACTTTTAGGGGAGCCCTTTACAATGTCTTTTGTTTAATCAGTAATTTTTTTAAGTTTTTGGTTCGTGTCAGCTCTTGGAGTTTACTTTGAATCCATTGGATAATGTTTATAAGCGTAGCTACAGTGTCTTCTGCATGGATGGTCAGGACATAATTAACTACTATTATTTCAAAAGTAAACAAACCCAGATCATCTGTTCGTTTTATTCACATGTCGGAGTAGCATTAACTGAATGCTAATGCGCCAGTGGAATTTTTTTCTTTTTTGTCAATAATTTATTTTACACGCCCCACAAGGATAGTCCTTGTTTTCGTGTATGCTTAGGAGTGTTCAAAGATCCCAAATATTCGGGTATTAAGTGCAGGACAGGTAAAAGCTTGTCAGCACACTTGTGTTGTTATAAGAAACGCCTTTGTCTATCACAGTTAATAACCCACGGGTCCGCTGGGTGTAGCAAGGCGTCTAGCCAGACGGTTCGTGTAATCCTGCAAGCGATCTCTTTATCGATTTGAAATGTTACAAATTGTCTCCTTAACCGTCGGCACTCCCGTGTCCTGAAACAACACACGATTTTCGATTTCACAATGGTGCCATTTTACCCCCAGTATCCTCCTGAGCGCCTTTGATATTCACGTTTGTACCCATTTAAGAGATGAACCCCAGGCTGTGACCGAGCAAGTTATTTATTATCTAGCTGAGCCACACACGCGGTCAATTTGTCCTTTAAAACAACAAGGTAGAGGTTAAGCGAACGACCAGGGCGGAGAGCAAATTTGGGGTGCTGCGTGTTGTCGACGTTCAGTGCAATGTTCCACCGAGAAACCCAACACTCGAATTAATTTAAGAATGTCTGGACACGTCGGGAGGCAGACGATGAGGTACTACCAACTGCAAGAAATGCAGTGTCATCTGCATAGGTGACCAGGAGTGTACCGCGTGCAACTGGGTTTTGAAGATCCGCCGCTTCAAGGACGCTTCTCTACGGGACCCCAGCACGAATTGGGCGTAGTCCAGAACGACGTCCACGGTTATCGACAGGAAACTGCATTTTTTAAAAGAATGACATGATTAACTTCCATAATCCCTTAGGCAAAAGTGGCATTAGTTTGTAAAAGAGACTTTCGTGACAAACCCTGTGAAAGGCCTGTCGAACAACACGAAAGACAACTGAGCAGTATTTGCGATCTTCCAGAGCACCCAGTACATGATTTACTACTCTGTGCAATTGCTCAACAGCACAATGGCGACTACGAAAGCCAAACTGGTGGTCTGGAAGTGCTTCAAACGCTGTTATAGCTAAGCGCCTAGCAAGCATGATCCGCTCAAAAATCTTGGAAAAAGTGGATAGGAGACTAAACAGCCGATAGTAAACTAGGAAGCACGGTTCTTTTCCTTTTTTGGTACCATTGTGACTAGAACATGTTTTTAGGGGCTGGAAAATGGCCAAGGTCTAGGGTGGCATTAAAGAGTTGGCAGAGCTGCGTAATGACTGAGCTAGGCAGAGCATTTGCTACCCTTCTGTCAATCGCGTCCAGGCCAGGTGCCTTAAAGGAAACTAGTCATCTAATATGATCACGAACCTCACCCTCGTCTTCTGGACGCACATCAACAGGAGGGCCAAAAGAGAGTCCTAATCTAGAGATCGTTGTTTGGACTTATTGGCTTGATGCAAAGTCACATGGAGTGAAGTGGTTTTCCAAATCATCTGCAAAAACTTCAGCAGTCTCGGAATCACTGTGAGCCCAAGTGCCATCGTTACGTTTAAGTGAGAATCTCTGAAGCGGCTGTCTTTTTAGGTTGTGGGCATTCCCACAGCGCAAAACCCGTGATGGCACCGATATTCAGATTTGGCTAAACGGAGGACTTTTTAAGTTCTGACACAGCAGCCTTCCACCTTGCAATGCCGATGGTATGCCTTGTCCACATCCAGACGCGCGGAGTGCATGACCTTTTCTGGCCAAGGTAGCAGTTTCTGGCTTCAAAGCAGACTAAGATGGTGGAGGAATAGGAACACTTCTAGCAGAAGGGGCAGATATTCATGAGCTGACCAAGAATGATGATGTCCAGGACAGTAGACAGCACCGAACGAAACTCTGCCGAACCCAGTGTCCAATTTTATGGCAACTGCTTGCAAATGAGTCTCTGATATTGTGGCGCTCAGGTTATAGTCGAGGGGGGACTTAACAATAACGGCAGCTCAGTATACAGCATATCCATACATACGGAAAAAAGAACGGCTGGTAAAATGTGTCTCCGAAATAAGTAGAAGATGCTCAACCTCCAGAGATTTGCCAACTTAGCCGTTGGCGTTCCAAATTCCGTAATTAGTCATCGTAAAGCGTCGACCCCAGCGGGATGGCGTGCTTGAACATCACGCTCTGTAGTATTTGCAACGTCGTCGTCATCATCGACATCATTTGATCAAACAGTTTGTCAATTGCAGCCGCTTTAGCCATCGCAGCATTCTCTTGATGCTTTCTTAACTTATCAATTAATTCCATAAACCTGTTCTGTGCAGGTTGTTGAGTAGTTCCAACGTTTGGCTGGCTTAGCGGGGGCAATACATTTTGGCGCGAATCACGCACTGGCAAGGGCTGACTTGAGGATACCGAAGGTCGCGAGGTAAACCAAGCACTATGAGCCGGGTGCAAAGCAAATTGAAAGACACGCTTTTAAATCGGGCAGCGATCCACAGAGGTATTGGGCCTACGTTTCCCTCCGCCTCTAAAAAGGCAGGACAACGACGGGAGGAAGCACTATGGTTAGAGCCACAGTTAACGCATTTAAACCCAGCTACTAATTCATAAAAAGTTTCACTCCAAAAGTCATTTATAATGCAGGTACAACTAATGTAGTTGCAGACGCCCTATCAAGGATTCAGATCAACAACTTAACTAACAGTAACGAATCGGTCTCAGACTTCGGTCTTACTTACAAAACTAAAAGAACAAAAATTGTAAAATTTTGCAATGAAATCAAATATAACAGACAAATATAACAGACAATTGGAAAAGCCCCAATCCCAAATAAAGAAGGGGAAAATTTACACATTGATATATTTTACGCGATAAGTCTTGCTTTCATAACTTGTATTGACGCTTACTCTAAATTTTTAGTAGTAAAAGAAATCCAAAATAAATTAAAAAAGCAAAGCAAAAATAATAGTGACCGATAATGAACCGAGCTTTACCTCGGCCCAATTTAAATCTTTTGCACAAAGGTGCGGCTTAACTTTACATTACGCACAGTACCTCAAACGGACAAGTTGAAAGGGCACATTCTACATTAACAGAGTTAGCTCGATACATTAAAGAATTTCATTTAACCGACTATTCCGAAATAGTAATAAGATCCGCTCAACAATATAATCAGAGCATTCATTCTACAACGAACCAAAAACCTTTTGATGTACTGTATAATAAAATAGAGCACGATTACATTCCTCAAATTTTAAAACATACACAAGAGAAAATGTTAGAAACACATAACAAAAACAGAAAAGAACCCGAGCTAGCAGCTATACATTGGGCTACAAAATATTTAAGACCCTATATTGTAGAAATTATTTAGTCAGAACTGAACCAAACCATTAACTAACCATTACAAGAAAGGAAACAAACTTCGGCAACCATAAGTTCATATACCCTTGCAGCTATTGCAAAAATTATATATTCTTGAAAACATTAAAATTATGATAGACTTGCGTATATGATTAAAAACATTGAAGCTATGATGATTTCCAGCTCAATTATTCGGTAGTTCCTATGGCATCTATATGATATCGTTTTCCGATTTTAATAAAATTAAAAGCGTTATTCTGAACTGTCAAATAATAAAACGTTCAAAAAGAATTTAAAAAAAAATTACAAAATTGAAAAGTTAAATTTTTTTTAATTTTTTTTTTTAATGTTTTTGTTGTTCTCATGGGAGCTTTATGTTATGTCGTCCGATTTTTATGAAATTTAAACCGTAATTCGGAAATATTTAACCATTACTATATGTCAAAGAAATACAAAAAAAAAAATAAAAACAGCAAAATCTAAATTTTTTATATTTATTTTTTCGTCCGATTCGACTCGTTCCGACTTATATACTACCCGCAATAGAAAGACAGCTTTTGGGAAAGTTTGACGCAGATTGCTTTAAAACTGAGACGGGAATGGCTAGATCGACTCTCCTAGTGATGCTAATCAAGAATATATACACTTTATAGGGTCGGAAATGTCTGCTTCAGTGCGTTGCAAACTTCTGACTGAAATTATAATTCCTTCTGCAAAGGTATCAAATACAGCAAAGTTATAATTTTGTTCTATGGATCTTATGCTATGGTTGTCCAATCCGGCCGTTCCGACTTATGTACATACCTTTGTACTATCTGCAAATGGAAGACAACTTTTGTGAAAGTTTCATCCAGATGGCTCTAAAACTAAGAGACTAGTTTGCATACAAACGGACGGACATGGCTAGATCGACTTTCCTATACATGCTATGCTGATATAGAATATATATATATGTATACATACACTTTATAGGGTCGGAGATGTCTCCTTCACAGCGTTTTAAACTTCTGACTGAAATAATAATATCCTCTGCCAGGGTATAAAAATGAGTAAAGTTCTATTTTTTTTCATTTATTTTACCGATAGTTCCCATGGAAGATATACCAATGTATGCTATAGTTGACCGACCCGGCTCGTTCCGACTTCTATATTTCCTGCAATATAAAGACAACTTTTGCGAAAGGTTCATGCATGTATGTACATAGCTTCATAACTGAGAAACTAGTTTGCGTACAAACGGACGGACAAAAAGACGGCCATGCCTAGATCGACTCTCCTCTAGAATAAGAGCAGTGTTTAAAATGGTAGTAGTTTTTTAGCGTTAAATTCGACTTGTTGTTTTGCTGAACTCTTAGATCTGACGAAGATAGGGATAAAGCGATGAACACAATTCATGTTATGATTGCAGTTTTATATTATACATATATCTACAAAAACAAGATAACAATATAACACACCTGTTGCAATTGCAATTTGTAGTTTTGCAGATCGTCCGCCATGAAGTACGTTATGTTTATATTATTTTGGAAACTTATTAACACATGACAAGAATGCGTACCAATACATTATAAACTAAAACACTTATTTGAAATGTTCGATAATGAACACTTTTGGATACAAAAGCTGAAACACTAAGAAATACAATATTCCCACAGAGCCATCCAATCCATTTGCTGGACGGTCCGTAATTACATAGTTGGATAGTTGTTATTTTCAGATGGTAGAATTAACGTTTCTTACCGCATGTTTCTAGACCAGGATTGCGCACGCTCCTCTTTTGTTGTTGCATTTCTCATTGATATAGGAGGAGCAAAGTCATATAAATGTGTAGCTTTCAAAATAGCTAATTGCAATTACAAGAATAATTTTGCGTGCCCTCCTCAATTTTCTTTATTCGCTGCCTTTGTAATCGATCAGAACAAAAACAATCACGTACGTCCTCTTTCCACACAGTCCATCCGTTGGAAACATCTATCTATATATCTTCCACCTTCCGATTTTGGCTGATCTGACAATTTGTCATTTCAAAATGGACCACTAATGCGTTTTTATGCGTTTTATGTCCAGTAGGGAATGTATAACAATCTAAACTACTTAGGCGTGGACATAGCCGACTTGTAATGCAGAACATATAGAATCTGCATAACTAACAATGGGAAACCAAAGCGAGGGCCGAATCGCCTTTGGTTCCGATAACAATTTAGCATGCAATTCAAATAAAATATACAATGAGTTGTAACGCATAATATTCCCTAAGACAATGCGCACTAAGACTTTGATATTTTTCAACGGTTGACACAGACCTAAAAAGTTGTTTTCAAGGTTTCAACGTCAAAAACGGTAACTTTTTTTCAGTTCAGAGCAGCTAACACTGCCTTTGCTAGAATTCTCTCCCAAAATTATGCATCACCAATTTAATGAGAAAAAAAAATTTTTTTATGTCATTATTTACTTGTTATTGTTGAAAACTCCTATTAATTTAGGCAAAACTTAAAGAAGAACTAAAAAAAAAAATAAAAACAGCGAAGTTTAAATTTTTTATATTTATTTTTTAGTCCGATTCGACTCGTTCCGACTTATATACTACCCGCAATAGAGAGACAGCTTTTGGGAAAGTTTCACGCAGATTGCTTTAAAACTGAGACTAGTTTCCGTAGATCGGACGGACGCACAGACGG
The DNA here is from genome assembly GCF_018152505.1 of Drosophila elegans. Classification (NCBI taxonomy): domain Eukaryota; kingdom Metazoa; phylum Arthropoda; class Insecta; order Diptera; family Drosophilidae; genus Drosophila; species Drosophila elegans. The sequence continues at coordinate 966,774 of NW_024545647.1, read as the reverse complement.
GAATGGCTAGATCGACTCTTCTAGTGATGCTGATCAAGAATATATACACTTTATAGGGTCGGAAATGTCTGCTTCACTGCGTTGCAAACTTCTGACTGAAATTATAATACCCTCTGCAAGGGTATTAAAAAAAATGAAAAGCATTTGTAGCATACATTTTTATACCCTTGCAGAGGGTATTATAATTTCAGTCAGAAGTTTGCAACGCATTGAAGGAGACATTTTCGACCCTATAAAGTATATATGTATATTCTTGATCAGCATCACTAGCAAAGTCGATCTAGCCATCTCCGTCTGTCCGTCCGTCTGTCAGCCCGTCTGTCCGTCCGTTTCTACGCAAACTAGTCTCTCAGTTTAAAAGTTATCTGCATGAAACTTTCCCAAAAGTTGTCTTTCTATTGCAGGTAGTATATAAGTCGGAACGAGCCGGATCGGACGACTATAGCATATAGTTCCCACGGGAACAATCGGAAAAAATTAAAAAAAAAATTATAATTTAGCTGTTTTTTAATTTTTTTCTTAATTCTTCGACATATAGTATTGGTTATTTATTTCAGAATTACGGTTTAAAAAATTCAAAATCGGACGACTATATCACATAGCTCCCATAGAAATAACAAGAATATATAAAACAACTATCTAATAATTGAGCTGCAAAACATCATAGCTTCAATGTTTTTAAACGTATACGCAAGTAAATCATAATTTTAATATTTTCAAAAATGTTAAATTCTTGCAATAGCTGCAAGGGTATATGAACTTCGGCTTGCCGAAGTTTACTTTCTTTCTTGTTTTTTTAGTTCTTCGACATTAAGCAATGGTTAAATATTACAGAATTATGCTTTAATTTTTTTTTTACATTAGGCGTGCCGGATAGCCTTGAAAATTCTTGTTTTGCCTGTTAAGGGGAGTCCACTGTCTGGGGGAAGGATCCACCTCATCAGCACAAGCCGCCATTATATGCGGCTTCTAGGTGAGCAACTAATAGCCTGTTTCCATTGCCGCATTAAAACGCATTTAGCCAAATGCGCATTTATTTACACAGGGAATCCCATAAGGCTAAATGCCGCATTTAAAATAAATGCGATTTTTAAATGCGATTAAAAACCATTCGCCCCGAAAGTTTTTAAAAAAATACTGGAAAATACCGATGTTTAACGATATTTTGTTCGTGCCACCACTACAACAGCTGTTTTCTATAAGCAAGGTTGGCGCAATTTTTGATGTCTTTTGAATATAAAATCTATTTTGTAAAAGAATGACTGAAACCTAGAGCGCACGCTGCAAATTCTGCTCGCAGTACCACAATGCTTTATTGCTGGATCTCTGGCATAAAATTACTTCCACATTTACGGGGATCCTTGCCTTTTTTAGAAACTGAGGTAGCCTCCATTGCAAACCCGTCATAACAACGCAATCAGCTTCTCTTCTTTGTCGTTCAAGTTGGCAAATGTCTCGGTCGCAATATGGATGTCCTGCTGAGCATTACAGAGTTTAGTAAACTCACTCATGTTCAATAATTTTAATTATTTTCTTTTGGATTTGCCAAAATTCAAAAGTATACAAGCCCAGATCAGCTGTTAGTGCCACTCACATGTCGGAGTAGCATTTACTAAATGCTAATGCGCCAATGGAATCAGGCACATTTAAAAAGTCCACTAATGCGGCAATGGAATCAGGCTATAAGACTAAGGTATTTAATTGTGGCAGTGTCCACTCGTCCAGAACGAGTCGATAAATGTTAAGCCTGTTGAGTGAGAAGGTTACATGTTAAGACTTGGCAGGATGAACATCGATATTCCATAAGGAAGTTCAAGTTTATTTAGTAAGTCCTGCACCATTTCTGCCGCCTCTCGTCGGGAAGTACTCGTCGCCAGAAACGCAGTGTCATCGGCAAACGTAGCTGTGAGAGGTGAAAAAAGATTCGATGTGAAAATGGTGCAAAGAACAGAGCTGTGCGTGTGCTCCTTGAGGAGCTCCAGCCAGTATAGGTCGTGTTGCAGATTTTTATCCACAAACATCTACCAGAAACGTTCTGCCGACATGAAATAAACGGACAAGATTGAATTATGTCAAAGGAAAAATTGGCTTGGCTTAAAGGTAAGCCGCAGTGCCAAACAAGTCCTGAAATACTCCGCAGCAATGCTTTCAGAGCATGATTAACTACACAAGGCCAAATTGGTTATCAGGCCGGGGGGAGGCACCATTTTTCGGGATCATAACAACATTAGTGTGTTTCCACTACTTTGGATAATATGAAAGAATAATCATAGCACTGAAGATGGGCATGAGAAAGAAAATAGCAGGCACCGGAAGCGCTTTAGGCACATATAATTCCGTAATTATTTTACTTGAAGAACTAAATTACTTAAAACGTAAACAACCTTTTTAGCGATTTATAATACGTATCCGTAGCTTTAGTCGCTTAGATGTTGCGGACTTGAGAAATCTAGCTGTTTTATCCGTTTTTCTGCTAAGCTTGCGGGTTTTCCAAAATGTGGTTGAACAAAAGTTTTTTAAGCTCGAACTCCTCAATACAGTGAACTCGGTCCAACTTCATACAACCTTGCCACAAAAGTCATACTTTTGCAACCACTCCAACTCCAATATTAAAGAAAACAAGAAAGAAAGCTAACTTCGTCAAGCCGATGTTCATATACCCTTGCAGCTATCGCATGAATTTAATACTTTTGAAAACATTTAAATTATGATTTACTTGAATATATGCTGAAAAACATTGAAACTATGATGATTTGCAGCTCAATTATTAGATAGTTGTTTCATATATTTTTATTATTTCTATGGGAGCTATATGATATAGACGTCCGATTTTGATAAAATTTAAACCATATTTCTGAAATAATTAAAAATTGCTATATCTCGAAGAAATAAACAAAAAATTAAAAAACAGAAAAGTTATAATTTTTTTTCATTTATTTATTCCGATTGTTCCTATGGGAGCTATATGCTATAGTCGTCCGATTTTAATGAAATTTAAACCGTAAATCGGAAATATTTTACCATTACTATATGTCTAAGAACTAAACAAAAAATTAAAAAACAGCAAAGTTATAATTTTTTTTCATTTATTTTTCCGATTGTTCCTATGGGAGCTATATGCTATAGTCGTCCGTTCCGACTTATATACTACCTGCAATAGAAAGACAACTTTTGGGAAAGTTTCATGCAGATAGCTTTAAAACTGAGAGACTAGTTTGCGTAGAAACGGACGGACAGACGGACATGGCAAGATCGACTCGCCTAGTGATGCTGATCAAGAATATATATACTTTATAGGGTCGGAGATGTTTCCTTCACTGCGTTGCAAACTTCTGACTAAAATTATAATATCCTCTGCAAGGGTATAAAAATGTTTGCACTTTCACGTCCATTTCGCCTCAACCAATTGCCTGTCCAAAAACAGTTTAGAAGGTTTAGTAACGAAGAAATTTATTTATGTCTGCTTTTAATGAACATGAACTTGTAGCCATTGCTTTGAGTGCCCCCTTGACTGTTTGCACATTACATTTCGCTTTCGGGTTGTTCCTATGGGACCTATATGCTCTAGTCGTCCGATCCGTTTCGATCCGACTTATATACTACCTGCAATAGAAAGACAACTTTTTGGAAAGTTTCACGCAAATAGCTTTAAAACTGAGAGACTGGTTTGCGTAGAAACGGACGGACAGATGGACAGACTGACAGACGGACATGGCTAGATCGACTCTAGTGATGCTGATCAAGAATATATGTAGGGTATTACAAATTAGATATTATTTATTTATTCCGGGAAAGTTTACAAGAGTTTATTTAATTAAAACTGAATAAATTAAGTTTCACGTCTTTCGCACTCTATGGAGACCATGACCTTCCTTCGACAAATCTTCGCAACCGACTGACTTATTGCGCAATTTCTTGATATGGGCCTTTAGGGAAGAGAGTGATGGGGATAGATCAACCTGATAAAAAGGGATGGAATGCGGCTGCGAATCTGGCTGATGATATCAATTGCATTTATTGTGAAATTAAAAACAGTGTGTCCCCATACCAACTACGAAAAGAGGGCAACTAAATCTACTAAGTATCCCTCTCCCACAATCGGCCATCCTGCATCTTCATTCGCCCCTGAATGAACCCCATTTTTTCATATATTCTGCGGCTGCTGTAGTATGTTTTGGTCCCTCCTGGTTGCCTTCTTTCTGTACCTCATAACGTCCGTGATTAAGTTTTTGGGTAATTTTGTACGGGTCAAAAAATGTAGGGCGAAGTTTCATACCAGTGCCGTACTGTGTCCTCTTGATTGCTACTAATTCCCCTATAGCATAATCAGTTTCAACCTTTCTTTTCTCATTAAAGTTCTTTTTGTTCTCTTGCTGCGCTTTTTATATGTTTTCCTGAGCTTTTTCACGTATCTCTTCGCGCTCGTCATTTAACTCTTTTATACCTAAGTCTTCAAATAGTTTTCTCAAATCATCGTCTTTTTTCCGCATATCGAGTCCAGTCCAAATTTTAAAAGGACTATACTTGGTAGTTCGAGGTGGACTGCTGTTTATTATCTGTTGAACTCTGTCTACGTGGCGATACCAATTGGCAGGATTTTCTTGGCACATCTTGCTCAACATGGGTATGAAAATTTTTTGGATTCTTTCCACTTGACCGTTACCTCTAGGTATGCCGGTGGTGATGTGAAGTAGTTGAATTCCTTCGCGGCTGCAGTACTCTTTAAACAGTCCAGAAGTGAATGCAGTTTCCTTGTCAGTAACAATTCGGCGAGGGTTGCCGAAGACTGCTGCTTGCCTTTCAAGCTTTTCCAAAACTTCTTCTGATCCCGTCGATTTTGTTTGATAAAGCCAAACAAATTTGGAAAATCCATCAACGATCGCCTAAATATGATTATATTTCTTCTTTGTATCAGTTGAAGCTCCAACGTGGTCGATATGATACGTTCCAAGAGGTTCTTGAGCCTTGTCAATAGGATTGAGCAATCCTTCTTTTTTTCCTCGCTTGGATTCAATGATCAGACATTCGACGCATCCTATGACTACTCTTTCGACTTTTGGCTGGATTCCAGGGATATAATAACTCTTTTCTAAAATATCACGAGTCTTTTTGATACCGAAGTGTCCCTCCTTATGTGCAATGCTTATGATTTCCTCTTCCATTGAGTCAGGAACAACCAGTAATTCGTTTACTGTGTCTTTGTAAAGAATATTATTCTTTAAAAAGAAGTCTTCATATACGTCATCGCTGCTCAATACGGATTTAACAGCTCTAATCCTGTTGTCGTTGTTTTGTGCCTTTAACAATCGTGAGTTTGTGGAGTCTGTGATTAAAAAACATGACAATTGGCTTAATGCATCCACGTGCCTTTTTTTGGTTCCAGCTCTGTGCTCCACTTTGAACTCAAATTCTTGCAATGACATGGCCCATCTCCACTTTTTCAGCGCGTTTACAATCACTAAAACCTCAAGCTCGTAGGAACTGTAGTTTTCCTCAGAAGCATTCGTCTTTCGACTCATGAATTCTATTGGGTGAAACTGTTGATCCTCTGAGTCCTTTTGCATTAAAACGCCGCCAAAGCCATACTTGCTTGCATCTGTATGCACTTCGGTTTCTGCTAGCGGATCGAACAGTTTGAGTACTGGTGCTGAAACTAGCAGTTGCATCAGAGAGTTGAAGAAAACTAAGCCTTCCTCAGTCAACGTTAAATTCCTGTCGTTTTTTCTACTATTTTTCTCTCGCAGCAAGTCGCTCAATGGTTTTGCTGCTATGGCATAATCCTTTATAAATCGGCGCATGTAAGACGTCACACCCAAGGAACGCTGCAAAGCTTGTCTGCTTTGAGAAATTGGAAAATTGACGACCGCTTTTATTTCTCGTTAGTTGGTGCTATGGTTCCGTTCTCAATAGTGTAACCTAGAAAATTGATCTTGCTCTTCAAAATTTGCGCTTTTTCCCATTTTATGCGTAATCCAGCTTTTGAAGCTACTTTCAAAACTTTTTCCAACGCCAGCAGACCCTCGTTTTCGTCCTTACTTGGCACGATTGTGTCGTCCATTAATACTACTATAGGTTGACTTTGTATGAGCTCCCTCAATGTAGCTGTTAGGTATCGGCAGAATACAGCAGGAGAGTTTGAGATACCAAACGGTACTGCCCGTTATGCGTCACGAACGCTGTAAACTTCCTGGATTGTTCGTCAATCGGTACATGAAAGAATCCGTTCATCAGGTCGAGAGTAGTAAATATTTTTGATCCTTGCAACCTGTCGAGAACGTCGTCAATTAAACTCATCGGAAAATTGTCTTTCTTGATTTTTTGATTTAGTCGTCGGTAATCACAGCAAAATTTTCTGGATCCGTCTTTTTTTGCAACTAGTACAACTGGGCACAATAATTCCTTCTGCCGGCCATTCCTGCACTTGCTTCTCAATAAAGCACTTGTTCTCATACGATGTGCGTCTTGGGCGCTGATAAACTGGATTGTCGTCTTCCAAAAAAATGTTCATGCTCACAGGAGAATCAATTGATTTTACCGGCTTATACCCTGTAACGAGCTGCTCTACCTTTACTTTTTGACTCTTATCCAGGTGAGACAAGTCAACTTTGTCTAAAACAGAAGTTTCCTCGACGATCTCAGTTTCACACATACCTTAAAATGTAGTTGCGAACTCTCTCTCTTTCAATATAAATTTGACTCCATTTGAGGTGAACATAAGGTCGACGGATTGCAGAACATCGTTTCCTACAATCGCAGCATACTCCAGTTCATGCT